>NC_140959.1:41369278-41969278 GCF_014529385.1 Adiantum capillus-veneris | reverse complement strand
TTTGAAGTCTGTGAGTGAGCGTACTTTGTACGAGAGAGAGAGTGAGCTTCATCTTGACGCTATGTGTGCACCGGTGGTCGGAATCGAGTGCGGAGAAGTGCAGCGTGTTGCCCTCAACGAGAGCTACGCGCCGATACCTACATTGCGCGTGTACGGTCTGGTTTTGCGAGCGCCTTCTAAGAGCTTCATCTGGTGTTCGGGTGAGCATATGTTGTCTGATTTTGCATTGCAGCATATCCATGCGTTCACATTGAGTAGAGCTACACATTAGGCACTTTAGATTTTGGAAACGAAGACCTGCAAATTTTGGCCAGACATCCTACGTGAGTTTGCATCGGGTGTTGTGGGTTGGGGTTTTGGTTTATAGACTTTAGGGAGAGCGACCTATTGGTGTTAGTAGGGTCTCCTTCAAGTTCTATGGTGTTTCGAGATTGTTTGATGGGTGTTCGGCTCTAGAAAGCGTTGTAGGAAGTTTCCTCTTATGCACTCTTGAAGGCTGTGACTTAGACAATTGGTAGAGACCTCTGTAGGAATTAGTTAGGAGTCGGTCGAGTGTAGGTTGACACCTTATGCTTGCTTCCCCGCGCCTACGGGTAGAGCTTCGTCCTTAGCTGACATTATATGTTAGGTGAGTTCTCGCTGTGCTGACGTCCGTCGCGGCGTATCCGTCCAACATTTGGACAAATTTTCCACAGTTCATACAAAGAATGCCAGGGACTATAATTCATTGTGCAAATCGCAAACGAGCAAGTGCAAGAAATTGCATTGCAAATTGATTTTCTAGTTGGACGAACAGGGACACAAATCACGGTGGATTGCAGATTAGGCTATTCGAAGCCTAGATTTTCATCATTTCAAAGGACCAGATCAATTCTGACACTGTCGAGCTAGAGTTAACCAACTCTTGTGAGTCTGAAGAGTAGTCAACTGCAAAAGTGTTGTTGCTAAAGCAGTTTAATCAAAACGAGCAGGAGAAATTTTGCTAATCAACACTAGAATCTGCTAGGAGACAGTTTTTACAGAACCATTGAACATGGACTCAAATCGAGCCAAGAGGTCAAGTACAGCAGATCAAGCTAATAGTAGTGGCAACACATGCACAAGTGCCACATAGCAAATTTTACGGCTATATGGCTACAATGGAGATAAATTACTGTACACACATACAAAAGGTCATAGGTATCTTATGAGCAGCAAAAGCAACACATGAGCCAAGATTCTATTGATCAGAGTAAAGACAAATTTAGACAACTCCCAGATGTTCACAGACTTCAGTGGAGCCAGGTATTACAATCTCAAAGATGAAGTGCATATAGAAGTTTAAAAAATTAACCCATATGTTTATCCAAAAATTTTCACAGGCCAACAAAACATACAGTTGGTGCATGTGCAATCAGGATCATTGTACATTTTTGGCATTCTTTTTTGTCTTGTAAACATTTAATTGTATACATTCTCGTTGGAAATCAGCAACGGTATGCTAATTAGCATAATGTTTATGCTAGTTAGTAGACTGTTTATGCTAACACAACCAAAACAATATACTAATTAGCATACTCCAACATATCGCTTACAACATCTACGTGACAGTCCTCAAAGTCCAATTCCTCATGCATATCCTTAATGTATTGCCTTAGCTTGCCATAGGCATCAAAGAAATTTTCTGCAACCTGTTCCTCATTGATTACATCTTGACAAAATGGTTGAAACGCCAAGCGCTGCATGATGTATATGATGGCACAGATGGCTGAAAATGCCATGCTGGCTGATGTGGGCAGAAACACCTAGATGTAGATGTATGATATGGAGGCAAGTAACGCCATGCCTAGATGTAGATGGAGCAAATCGTCATGCAACAAGGATTAAAATGCCAAGCTATAGATGGCATGGCTGATGTGTATAGGAAAAACGCCATGGCTAGAATAGACCAGAAAATGCCATCCTTGATGAGGTTCAAAATGCCAAAACTGATGTGTGACTGATGTAGCTGCAGGCACCCATGCTGATGTAAGATATATGATGGAGGCGCCAAGGGGGTAGTCTTGCGCCTCCATTTTGGCTACCTGATCGGCTTCCTACTACATTTTCTCCGAGCATTATTCCATCATTACAAAGTGTTGTTTTTTTCTGCGCAGACGCAAAAATCAGCCCCTACTCTCAGCCATCTTCTACCTATTGTGCGACCTAGTTTCGGCGACTTGTAGACTGCTGTTTACCTTCAGATAGTTATTATCAGCCCCCGTACGGTCCCTTCTGATGTGGACATCAATGCGTATTTGCAATATATAGCATTCTTGGTGGACATATCTTTCTGCTTTGGTGTTTTCACCCCTCTCGGTCACGATTTGGTTGCTTTTGGACCGCTTTCTACCTCAGTTTACCTTCCATACGCGGACACTTCCTTGGAGATTTTCTTGGTGATTTGCCTCCTCATATTTTGTAGACATGGCTACTGGTCCTGGACTTCCTATCTTCTCTTCTTCTGAGAAGCTTAAAGGTTCCAACTTTACCGTTTGGAAGATAAAGATCATGGTTTTTCTCATGGCGTACGATTTGTGGGATTGTCTTGATGACAAGTGGAATGCCATTTGCCCCACTTTGTTGTCATCCTCGTCACTGCGGCCCCTACCGTGACTTCTAAGGGAAAAGTGCCGGCTTCCCCACTCTCTTCTCCTTTATATTTGGCGGATTATCTACAGGACCATCGCTCGTGACACAGGCTGCTTGTGAGCCATTCATTCATCCATGTACTTCTTGCCCTTTTATGCCATACTCATGCCCATTGTCGCTGCAAGATAGTGATACTGTGAGTCTAATTGTTGCTATGTCTAACTCGACGATGTCGACGACGTTGACGAGGCTAAGACTGAAATGTGAATACTGTGAATCGGTCCCTGCTATCGCACCAAGTTGGGGCTGATCTGTGTACTTGATGTCTTAATGAAAGACGTTGCTTTAGGACTAAGAAAAATGTTGCTACAGCCTGGCAAAAAACGCTAGTGTAGACGGTTGAATTTGCTGCTAATCTTGGTTGCAACTACTGAACCAATGGGGGCTGAAAATGCTGGTTTAATGGCTGCAAAACGTTGTCCAAAGGGGATTGGAAAATGCTACCAATACAGGTTGAAAAACGCTGATGTGCTGGCTTCCAAAAATGCTAATATGCTTGCTTCAAAACGCTATTGTCAAACCCTCCTCCGAAGGCCCCACTCTCTATCATGAGAATGGTCTACTATTGATTGCACACATCTCTACAATGCTTGGACTTACCGACGATGTCGATGAAGATGAGAACAACGATGAGATGGACTAAAATCTAAAAACGCTAATGGTTGAAATCTGCATTCTTTATCTGTTGAATTCTGAGTCTATGTTGGTGACAATGTCGATGGCAATGATGCGATGACAATGCGCTGAAAACGAAGATGCTCAAATATGCATTTCCCGGGATGAAACTGCAAACTACACTGGATCTGATAGTGAAGCGAGGATCTACTGTGGGAAGATGAGATCTGCAAGGTTTGGGACTTCTACTCTGGTATCTGACTACTAAAAACTGCAAACGCTGGTTCTTCTTGGGGTTCCGTCGCAGTGAATCTGCAAAACGCTGAAGTGTTATGGTGATACAAGAACGCTAGGGCTGAAAACTGTCTCCTTGCAAAAACGCTAGGTCTTTTGTTGGTTCCATAGACCCTAGCTGGGTATGCAATTTGTTGAACATTATATGTAGCTAGCAAGCTCTATACAAGGGCTGAAAATGTTTTCATATAATGCTCTCTTGCTGCATGTGCACTGGCCTCCCATGTTGCCAGGCAATCTGCCATATCAAGGTGTGCTGATGTTATAAAAGGGAACATGCCCGAATGCATTTCCCAGTATACACTCAAGTCCCAGTGCTTGCATGAACTTATCAGAAAACTTTATGTCCTGTAATACCTTTGGCTGTCCATGTGGCCATGCGACAAGCCACACCCGTTGTCTCTTGTCCTCGTAAAGAGAACCAGGTACACATGTCATTTCCATAATCGGATAGACAATTGCATCCGCATGAATGACATCATGCTACATACACTCCTGCGCATTTCATGTTGTGTGTTGCTTGTCAATTTGCTGCATATTTTCCCTTGACTATACATTTTGCTTATGCATAAAGTTTATGTCCTCCATACAATCTTGTTTTAGCTGCTCCCAATTTTCTACACCCGACTTGCATTTCACTTGATGCTCTGCTGCAAATAATCCATACATCTCCTGCTGCACTATAGCTACATGCATGTCTCCGAAGTCTTGCTTCTTAGAAACATCCTGCTCATCTTGCTGTTGTATCATTTTTTGAGTGCTGATATGAGTCTCCTTAGTCTTGGTTGCGACTGAATCTATGTCGGTCAGAGTGATACCCAATGAGAAATCAGTTACCCCCTCAGTGGCGACCTCTGCATCCTCTTTTCTATCATCCAACTCGTTATCATCCCTATTTTGCTACACTTTATCATGTACCTCAAGCCTCGTCTCCGACGTAGTGACCGAGGGCAAAAGAGGGCGCTTGAAGATTGCCCCATTATTCCCACCTGTGTCATCATCCAACTTTGTCTCCGTGTCCGAGACATCATCCTCCAAGTCGCCAGTGTAGTACTCATCTACCTCTGCTGTAAGATTGTCCACTGCTTTGCGCTTTCCGTTTAGCATCGACCTCCACCTTCCTGCCTTGCCGTTTATGTATAGCATTTCAAGAAAATCCGTCTCGTTCTCTTGAATCTCATTTCCTGTTTGCGAATGAGCTTCTCGCGTACAGTGGGTGACATCTCCTCATTTTTCAATCGTCTCCTGAGCGCGGAGAGCTCCTCCTTCTAATCTTCCTTACAATCCAGTAATTCTTTGATCGCATAGTCTATGCCTTTGTGAAAGCATCACCAGACACGACACACCTGATTATAGCATTTCTCTGCATTCTTCAACATATCGCTTACAACATCTGTGTCACAATCCTCAAAGTCCAATGCCTTCTACATATCCTTAACACTAGTTTGGTACCAAAACAATACACGTAAGTGTCCTTTTTTTACAAATTTAAATTAAATGCTACTTGCATTAGACAGTTTATTTAAGAAAACCCTCTCATTATTCTTAAATATGTTAGCTAAAGGGTCTTTTAAAAATATAACCTTGCATTTTAAAATCTATTATGATCAAGAACTATACTCATCAAGTTGACCCTCGTAAGAGTGCGATTGATGGTTTTAAGAGATTGACTTTATAAGCTCAAGAAAAAATGAAGCGACCTTGTAGAAAATTTAAGGTGTCTTTTCCACAGTTTTGCCATAGATAATTGAAAGTTTCATGTGCAAAAAAATTGATTTGGGAGTATATAAAATAACAGAAAGTTCTATGTGTTTGATATAGCCATTTCAAGCATATAAAGAAAAATATTTTTTTGATGTATTTGTGAGTTTTAGAAAGTGATGCATTGCTTACCCTTTCTATCTAGGAGTCAAGGTGGCAAATAGAAGGGCTTTGGTATGCAACAATTATTGGATTATTTTAAATATTCAAAACCGCATAAGAGAGAACTTTGATATTTTCATTCTTGAGACATAAGCATTCAAAACCTCAAATAATATCAAACTTTCTATGTAGATAAACTAAATGTATCAAAGTACATGGTACATACACAATTGAGGTGCCCAAAACCTTGGTTTTAATGTTATTATGGAGACCTCAACAATTTCAAGAGTTTTTCCACGATAAAAAATTCAAGATAGAGTTCAAGCAACGAGATTTAATTGAGTTAGGGAGCCCAAAAAATACATAGTTTCTTGGTTTCAACATATAAAGTCATTTGTAGTTGTCAAATTGCACTAGAATAGCCCCAATTCCATGAGGGGAGCTTTGGAAGACCAAAATTATACTCGAATTCGGCATGTGCTCAAGTATGAAATTATGTCTATAACTTGCGTGTGACTTGGAAACTTGTCTTTCAAGTGCATTCCATTGTTTTTTAACACTAAGTGCTAACACTTGGATTTTATAAACATAAAAAGGGCCATCTCTACAAAAAAGATATGAGAATTTAATAAATTTTTTGGTAAAAGAGCTTGAAATTTTACTAAAATTTATGACTTAGAACTTACCAGAATTCTATCCATACGGATTGTATCTTGACATGGAGAAAAATCGAGTGTTTTCTTTCCCTCATGACCAAACTATGGCAGAAGTGGGGTATAAAACCTTCTTTCTAGCTTCACAAATAAATTGCCAAAACTTAAAAGGAAAACAGGACACTTTAGTGTCTCAGGACACTTAAGTGTCCAATCACAGAACTAGTGTTAATGTATTGCCTTAGCTTGCCATAGGCATCAAAGAAATTTGCTGCAACCTGTTCCTCGTTGATCGTATCATGACAACATGGCTGAAATGCCAAGATGCATGATGTATATGATGGCGTAGATAGCTATAAACATCATGTTGGCTTATGTGGACAGAAACGCCTAGATATAGATGTATGATATGGGGGCAAGTAACACCATGCCTAGATGTAGATGGATCAACGCCATGTTGATGTAGGCAACAAGGCTAAAAATGCCAAACTGTAGATGATGTGGACTCATGTGTATAGGAAAAACGCCATCGCTAGAATAGACCAGAAAATGTTATCCTTGATGAGGTTGGAAACGCTAAAACTGATGTGTGGTTGATGTAGCTGGAGGCACCCATGCTGATGTAAGATATATGATGGAGGCGCCAAGGGGCAGTCTTGCGCCTCCATTTCGGCTATCTGATCGGCTTCCTACGACATTTTTTCCGAGCATTATTCCATCATTACAAAGTGCTGTTTTTTTGTGCACACATGCAAAAATCAGCCCTTACTCTCAGCCATCTTCTACCTATTGTGCAACCTAGTTTCGGTGACTTGTAGACTGCCGTTTTTTTATACCTTCACATAGTAATTATCAGCCCTCGTACGGTCCCTTATGATGTGGACAACAATGCGTATTTGCAGTATATAGCATTCTTGGTGGACATATCTTTCTGCTATGGTGTTTTCACCCCTCTCAGTCTCGATTTGGTTGCTTTTGGACCACTTTATACCTCGGCTTTACCTTCCTTACGCGGACAGTTTCTTGGAGATTTTCTTGGTGATTTGCCTCCTCATATTTTGTAGACATGGCTACTGGTCCTGGACTTCCTATCCTCTCTTCTTCGGAGAAGCTTAATGGTTTCAACTTTACTGTTTGGAAGATGAAGATCATGGTTTTTCTTATGGTGTACGATTTGTGGATTGGCTTGATTACAAGCGGAATGCCATTTGCCCCACGTTGTTGTCGTCCTCGTGTACTGCGGCCCCTACCGTGACTTCTAAGGGCAAAGAGATGGCTTCCCCACTCTCTTCTCCTTTATATTTTGTGGATTACCTACAGGACCATCGGTCGTGACACAGGCGTCTTGTGAGCCATTCATTCAGCCATCGATCTCTTGCCCATTGTAGCTGCAAGATACTGATGATGCGAGTCTAAGTGTTGCTATGTCGAAGTCGACGGTGCGAACGACGATGACGAGGCTAAGGTTGAAATTTGAATACTGTGAATCGGTCCCTGTCGCACCAAGTTGGGGTTGATGTGTGTACTTGATGTCTTGATAAAAAAATGCTTCTTTAGGGCTAAGAAAAACGCTGCTACAGTCTGGCAAAAAACGATGGTGTAGACTGCTGAATTTGCTGCTAATCTTGGCTCCAACTGCTGGACCAATGGGGGATGAAAACGTCCTTAATGTGGTCTGAAAAATTCTGGTTTAATGGCTGCAAAATGCTATCCAAAGGGGATTGGAAAATGCTACCAATGCAGGTTGAAAATTGATGATGTGCTAGCTTCCAAAAACGCTGATATGCTTGCTTCAAAACACTGATCTGAGGGGCTCATTGGCGATGGGATGCTGTTGAAAAATGTTGGGCTTTGCTTGGAGAAAAATGCCAGGTTTGTAGAGTTCTTGCTTAAGAGTTCTCTCTCTCTCTCTCTCTCTCATTTGCTCCATATTCACCTACCTTATTCTGAAGATAGCACCTTCATACCTTATTCTGAAGCTAGCATGCATACATATATGTAAAGAATAAGGATGCAAGAGAGCTACACAAGACAAGCACCAAGCACACAGAGATGGAAAGCTTCGTCTTCTTCTTCACAGAAAAGAGAGTACAAAATGACTAAGTGCTAAAGCTGAAAAGTAGCACATATGTACATGCGGTCACTAAGTGCGAACTCGCTAGAAGCGTACTAGGCTGGCACTATAAGTGTAGTCCAGCTGTAGAATCACTGGCAGAGATCCTCCGTGTCGGTCACCTAATGCGCCAGTGAGTAAATGCCGTAAGCGGCCAAGACCCGTAGTGGATGCGAGCTCAAGGTGTAGAGCTCGACATCTCAACACTCCCCCTCGATCTTTGCATGTCACAGAGTCCAAGCATAGTCCGGAAACGTTGAAGCTTCTCAGCTCCGAGGGCCTTGGTAAAGATATCCGCTATCTGCCCTTTTGTGGTAGACCAAGTCGATGTCGCCCGCCAACACTCGCTCTCGAACATAGTGGTAATGGATCTCTATGTGTTTGGTCCTGGCATGGAACACTGGGTTCCTAGCCAACTGCATGCTGCTGAGGTTAACACAATGCATGAAAATCTGCTGGTCCACCTGCACTCCCAAGTCCTCAAGTAATGTGCGTAGCCAAGCTACCTCACACGCCGCAACTGCTGCACCTCTGTACTCGGCCTCTATGCTCGATAAAGCAACCGTAGGCTACGTTTTGCTGCTCCAAGTAACAACGACACTCCCAAAAGAGAACATGAAGCCACTCGTAGATCTCCTATCAACAATGCTACCTGCCCAATCTGCGTCTGTATACCCATACAATGCTAATGGTGCATCTGTTGCATAGAACAATGCGTAGTCAAGAGTACCTTGCACATACCTAAGTGTGCGTCGTACTCCATCCAAATGTGGCTTCCTCGGAAGTTGCATGAACTGACTCTCCAAGCCTACTGTGTAGCTCAAGTCTGGCGTCGTGATAGTCAAGTAGATTAGACTACCCACAATCTTTCTGTACATGTTGACATCCTCAACAACATCACCCTTCTCTACACTCAGCTTTGCATTCACATCCAAGGGAATAGAAATTGGCTTACAATCAGCCATACCATACTTTGACAACATGTCCAAAGCATACTGTCTCTGTGATAGCTGATTAGGTATTGTGGGTACTTTGTGAGCCAGGCCTTCCTCCATTTTGGCTGAGAATCAACAATTAGCCTGACCCCTTCTGGTTGTGAGGTGTCTGCATTGTAAAGTGGTATGGTTGGTTCTTCCCTGATCCGCTTATTGATGGTGGCTGCTTCATATTTTAGCAATGGATATGGGAGAGAGGGTTGAAGCCACACGCGCCTGAGGTTGCTGGCGTTGATCTTCTGGATGGTCATAGACTTGAAAACCCTCTGCTCCCACTCCAAGGCTTCCTTTGATATCTCTCTGATCTCCACCTCGATTTCTTTACACAACTTTTCTTCCTCTTCCTGTGTTAGGTCCTATGGCTCTTGAGAGGATCCTTCTAGGATTTCCTCTTGCATAGTCGTGTCCACCGGATCTGCCACATTTACTAAATCAATGCCCTCATTGGTTGCTGGCCATGTGCCCTCTTGCTCACCTGCTTGCTGTCCTTTCAACTCCTCTATCTGCCTTAGGAGTTTTTGTTTTTCCGTTTCCGCTTCTTCGCCCATATTCACAAGGAGATCATTTAATTCAGCGTTTATTCTCTCCGCCTCCTTGATCTTTCTTTTCATACTTTCTACTTCCTCTTGCAGGGCTTTTTGGCCTTCTTCCATTCTCATTTTCATGACGATAGACCCTTCTGCCATCATCAATCTCTGCTTTTTCTCTAGAGTCAGCTCCTTCTAAAGTTCTTGCATCTGTTCTTCATAGAGTAGACTCTCCGTAGTGGTGTGAGTCGAGCTAGTAGCTCTGACTCTGGCAGGTGATGCTCGCAGCCTCTGGATGGTCTTATCTTCTACCTTGAGTTGGTCCTTGAGCTCAAGGACCTCATCCTGGCTGTCTTCTTGATCTATTTCTGCCTTTTCTTTGGCGTTTCTCATAGCTTCAACTTCTTTAGACTCTTCCGCCAGCTGTAGGGTCAGATTATCTCTGTCCCTCTTGGCATCTAGCAGTGATTTGTTGAGCTGCTGACATTCTTCTTCAACTGCTTGCATTCTTTTTGCTACTTCTTGGTTTTCCTCCTCCATTGCCTGGCATCTTTGTAATGCCCTTGCTAGGCTGGCCTGTAGAGCAGCTTCCCTCTCTTTCTGCCTTTGGCTTTGTCCTTGTAGAGTGTCTACTTCCATCTTGATCCTCACTTCAGCAGCCTTGAGAGCTGCCATCTTGCTTTCCAAAGCCATGGACTGCGCTCTCAACCCGGTTAGCTTCGTCATCACCATGTCCCAGTCAGTGGAGGGCGGCTGCAGATCCACTGTATCTGTGGAAATTTCTTTTAATTCCACTAGCCTGATGCCTTGCATTTGTTATTTCGGCCCTGTGCTCGCCAAGTGGAATGCGTGTGTGGAAGCTTCTTCCTTCATGTATCCTGTAGCAACAGGTCCAAAAATGTGTGATGAGAATCATCTGACTCTTGTTGCTCACTTCGAGGCTTAGCCTCTTCTTTTGGCTCCGGCTCCTGGCTCTGCTCTTGCTTGGCCTCTTCCCGTTCTTCTGTCTTGTCTTCAGTCTCTTTCTCTTCTTGTGGAGGGTTGCTAGGAGGTGGTGAGGGTGGTGGGCTGGGTTTAGGGCTGGCCGGTAGAGATGTAGGCTTGCCCTTTAAATATCTATCTTCTTTAGTTTTTCTTTCCCTCTCTTGGCTCTCTTGCTCATCTAGCAGTTTCCGCCGTATTTGCTCCACTTCCTCCTCTGTGAAAGGGACATGCAGTATATTATATGATGTGGCATCAAGAATCTCAAAATTCTTGATGTAATCCTCGAATCTGTCCCTTTGCACTCTTCGGGATGATCCCGACATTGACTCTAGAGATGGCTTCCAGAGTTCACTCAGATCGCCTTTAAGGGCTCTCTCTGCTCTGAAGCTCTCCATCAGCCTCTCTAATCTTGCCGCTTTTTGTGACCTTGTTTATTTTGTAGGCACTTGGGCAAATTCCTTCTTTCCTTTCTTTTGCTCTGGCTGCTCCTCTTGAATAGGCTCTAGACGTCTCTTCAGTCTTGTAGCAACCCTTGGTGCTCTTTGTGGCTCATCCTCCTTGTCTTCTTTTAGCCTCATCCAGTCATTCTACGACGGGGGGTCAGGCCATCTTTCTTTTGCATGCAGTGCCCCATAAATCACCTTAGTGATTAATTCTCTTGGCACAATGTATGTTGGCTTCTTGTTACCCATCTTTACTAGGTTGTCATGTATATACGCTGCATAATTGATTATCTTTGGGGTGCCTTTCGTCATTGCCCAAGTGAATGTAGTGGCAATTGCACCCGGCGGCATTCTGTACTTCTGTGGCCTCTTCTTACACATGTGGAAGTATTGGTTGTACAACTAGCTCATGATTGCCACTCTTGGGTTGGAAATATCTTCAAAGGTGTAGTTTCCTTTCTTCTCATTGTACACCTTAACCTCATCCCTTCTTTTCGTTACACTATCCCCCTTGTTGGAGAGGTCTAGTGCATCTACTACAACCTACTCAGTGATGATTATTTCCATTTCTGGCCTGCCTTGTAGATCTGCTACTTTGGTCACTCCATCCTCTTTGATGGTTGTCACAAACTCCCAGACTCTCTTTATGTCCACCCCTGCCGGTATTGCTTCAAAGTAGTTGTGGAGATCAATCTTCTCCAAGAACCCGGCCATCTTGATTCTTAAGAACTCATTGACTTCTCATGGCAGCATTGGTAGCTCGATCACATTTCCTTCAGTGTCTTTGAACACTCCTTGGTAGATCTTTAGGTCATTGGACTCTAACAGATCTTCTTGGATCCATGTGCTGGTGGGCTTTAGTGTTCCTTCTGGTATGACGAAAGGCTCCACTTCTTCTAGGTAGTCCTTGATGGTCATTCTTTTCTTCTTTGCCGGTGACTTCGCGGCTACCATAGATCCTGTTACACTCAGTAGTCCGAAGTTAGCGTTTTTTCCATATTAGCTGAGAAACTGAGTTTTAACTACACAAATGACTTGAAAATTGAAAATAAAGCTTAAAAGGAACTTGTGAAGCTGTGCATGTGCTCACAGTGCAAATCTGGTCAAAATTTTCCATTTAGACATCCTACGCATAGGATGTCTTTTTCATCAAAATTGGTTCATACTTGGCATGCTGGTAGTGCATGGCTCATGGAACATGGCTACATACCTGGATTTGGATTTGGATATCAAAAAGTGGATTTTTGGGATGATTCAGGCTTTAGGTCACAAATTGGGTAGAAAGTCCATCATAGATAGCAATTGAGGTCTAAATGGGTTATGGGCTCATTCCACCCTGGTCTTGGCTCCCATGATGTCAGTCTTTGCACAGAAGGCCTAAATTATGCTGGAGACATCCTACGCGTAGGATTTCTTTTTTATCAAAATGACATGAAATTTGTTCAGTGGGTAGTCCTTGGCTTATGGAACATGGCCATGCTCTTGATTTGGATTTGGACAAGGATTGATGCTTGTAAGAGCCTGTGTGGTGTTTTTTGGGCTCCAAAAGTGTATCTTGAAGGTGTTGGGGGTCAAAAATTATTAGAATGGCTTCAGAATTGATATATGAGCTCCTGATGATGAGGTGATTGGATCTGGAATGAACAAACATCCTATGTAGGCCACAAAAAGTCAAATAGACATCCTACGCGTAGGATGTCTACTTTACCAATTTTTGGTTCTAACCACACAGATTGGTTGTTGATGTGTTGGTGAATGTGTTGTGCAAGTTTCATGTGATTTGGACAAGATTTGGTAGGTCTATGGCCCATTATTGCCTCTATGCCCGAACTTTGCGTTTTTTCATGCATATGAGTTCAATTTTGGTCCAAATGTGATGAGACTTGGTGGATAGCATGTGAACGTCATTCAAAAAATGTGTATGATGAAAAATGTTGGAGTTTGTGCCTAGAAGTGTCCTTGAAACATCCTACGCGTAGGATGCCTCCTGATGATTTTTTCATGGATGGTGCTCCTAGTGTCTGCCCTTGGTCCCCCTGAGTCCCTTTTAAGCCTAATTTCAACAAAAAAGTCAAATGGATAGAGAATAACTCCCTATGTGGACTTCAGAGCCTCCGAGTCATTTTTTGGCTTTTGGAGTGCTTTTTGGCGATGAAATTTCTTGATGTTGGTCTCCATAGCTTCCCGATCCCCTGGGGATCCTTGCCGTATGGTTTTTGTTGACTTTGGCTTCACTAGAGCTTCATTTGGCAATTTGTCGCTCTAGAAGCACCCATGGTTACATTTACATACCTTCGATGATTTGTGGTGGTTTACCACCATAGGACTTGGTTGTTGATGGTCTAGGAAAGCCGCTCGTGAAGTTTGGTGGCAAACGGGCATGCGGTTTGGCCGCGAGAGCAATTTGACGCTTTGTGTGTCTGATGCCGTTTCTGAAGTTTAGTGCCGCTTCGGCGGGTCACTTTTTGGTCATGCGGGTCACATAGACTTGTCGAGCATGTCGAGATGCTCCTACCCATGAATTTTGGTGGCATTTGGTCGCCGTTTCACCGATTTCCCATTTGGTGGCCTCTTGCGGGTTTCTAGGAATTAGGGTTTTGCCCGATGGTTTTCTACTGACTTTGGACATCCAGGGCTGGTCTTCTATACTAGGGTAAGCTGCCAATGAAGTCTTGTTGCTTTTGGGTTAGCCATTAGGCCGCCGTCTCTACTTGTAGATCTCTACCGCCCGCTTTGTGTGTAAACCCTACGCTAGTTTTCGCGACAACACAACAAACATGCGCGAAAAGCTCAAGGTGGTGAGCCTACCTCTCATGTCTGGAGCTCGTCGGGTAGTCGTGCGTATCGTAGAAGCTGCTGGAAGGTCTGTCCGCTCTAGGTGGCAGAAGCTCTCTCCACAAAGTCAATAGTGAGAATGAGCTAAAAACGAGGTGAAAATTTCTTATAATGGAGGTCCCCGAACCACTTTTCATGAAATTTGACATGTGCTCCTATCTTCTTGCGAGATGCGGTTTAGGCTCAAAAATTTCTTGATTTGGACTCCATTTGCTCTGTTTACCAGAAATTTGGCATTTCAGTCAAAACCTGGCCAAAACAAGCTTTCCGCTCCAGTCTCATAATTGCACCCCCACTGTACCATAGGTTGTTCTATAGGCACTGATAATCCCCATATTTTTTGTTTTTCATTATGACCGTTTTTCACTTGCTTTTTGTATTTTTGAAGTTTTTTTGCCGAAAATTAGCAAAATTAAAAATAAAATAGCAAATCACACCCAGAAAATCCCCAAAAATCATAATAAATCACAAACATCACCGCAAAACATTATATACACTCACATGCAATTTTTATGGCCGGATTTCTCCGTTTTATCAATATTTTGCCCAAAAAATGGCTATTTCTACTTATATACACGCACCTAGGGGCTGGATTTGGCGTTTTAGCCCCATATATCGATAGATACATGCTGTATAAGGGCATATGTACTTGGGCTACTCTAGAAAATTTCGCAATCAAACAACAACCCTTGAAATAGTCAAAAATCATGCTCTTTTTTGCTCTTTCTGCTATTGGTTCCGCATTTGAGAATGCCTCCCCCCCTCCTAGCCGGAGTCCTCCCGGAAGACAAGGTATCGCCTCGGAGTATGTGCCATGCATGGGTTGAAAAAATTGTGCTAATGCTTGGCCAATTAATGTGGCCCTATTTTATGCATACTCGGACAATGCATAGAAAAATTAATGTTGTGCAAGAGAAGGGAATAAGCAAGATGCTTATTGGCATTCGCCGTCGAGGTTTCGTGTTTTCTGTGCAAGTAACAGCTGTAACTCTACTGCTCTCTATTTAATTGTCTTTTTTGCAAAAGGCAATTGCTTTGCTAACACTGTTGATAGAGCCGTAGTTGTTTCTCTAGAGAGGATTGGCTTGACCGGAATGGCTATGGGCCATTTTGCCTTTGCTTTCCATTGGTATTTTGCTTCTGACGGTTTTTGTAGATGTTTGGCTACTTCCTTTGTTGTTACTGTTTTGTTGATGATTGGCATCCACATAAGTCGGCTGTCCTTTTTCAAATGCAGCTCTCTGCCTTCCGTTGTTGCTTGTACTGAACGGAGTCCCTTTTGCTTTGGTTTTGGTATCCAAATGCGAGTGACATTTGGGTTATTGCTGAGCATCTTCTTTGGGATCCATATCTGTTTTATGCTCTTGGTTTTCGGTTGAACTATCTGCTTCGTTGGAATTCTTTTGTTGCATTGTTGTTTGTCTGCCATGTCATTTGTATCTTTCCGCATCCATACTTGCTTCGGTTGTTTTGGTAACCTAGAACTTTGCATTGCGGCCAGTGACTTCGTATGTCTGTAATTAGCATGGTTGGCCTTTACCTGATTGTTGGTCTCGGGTATCATGTTGTTCTTTGGTGGCATTTTTACTTTTGGCTCTTTTTCCAGTGAGTGCATGGCTTGCAGCAGCTGATTATTCTGGTATTGCTGAGCAAAGGCTATCACTTGTTGTTCATGTGCATGATGAATTTTGACTGCCTTTGCATTCCAATCTATTTGCACATTGTACTGTTTTTGCCACGGTTGTCCCAACATCATTGGGTGTTGTGTGATTTCATCCTCCACTACATAGAATTTGTGTGGGTAAATATATTGGTGAATTGATACATGCCATAGAGTCCATCCCAATGTTTTCAACGGGTGTGATGTACTACTTTCCAGCACTTGAGGAGTAGGATGAAGTTGACCTGTGGATTTGAGCTGTTGGTACAATCCGTAAGAGATCAAATTTGCTTGAGCTCCCGAAATCAAGCAATGCTATCGATTCAACTTGATTGTTTCCCACTTTGACTGCAATTATTGGCTCCACTGTGTCTTCATCCAACTTCGTCAGTCGAATGGAATTGATTCGCAATGGTGCTCCACTTTGTTGTAGTTATCGCAGAAGGCGTCGTTTTTCAATGCGTTCTTTTGCTTCTGCTTGAGCTTCCTCTCGTACTCGCTATTTTTCCTTGATGCATTTGTTGGGAGCATCTCCTGTGTGAGTGGCAGATGATATTTCTTCAGTCGAAATCCACTAATCCAGTTCGGCATTTCTTTACCTGCTAATGTAGCAAGCTTGACAGCTCCACTTTGTGATCGATCACTAATCACAAAGGGTCCCATCCCTCGCTTTTTAATTTTCTTGGCATGCTGCTTCAAAGTATAAACAAGTACGTAATCACCTCTTTTGAACTCTTTAGTGCGCACATGTTTGTCAAAGAATTCTTTTTGTCATCTCTTTTTAGCATATATTGAAGCTACAGCTCTCAAGCGGAGTTCATCTAGCTTTTCAAGATCATCTATTCTTGAAGAGAGCTCATGCCCTGTCCATTCTAAGCGTTTTGCTACTCATAGAGTTGGAATTAAAAACTCTATGGGTAGTATAGCATTTAGGCCAAACACCATGTTGTACGGTGTTGTTTCTATCGATGTTTTGTAAGCTACTCTATATGCCCATAGTGTTGAGTGTAGCTGCTGATCCCAATCTATTCTTGATTCTGACACTATTTTAGTGAGAACCGTGCATAATGTTTTATTTGTGGCCTCAGCTTGTCCATTGGCCTGTGGATGGTATGGAACAGATTTCCTATGTATGACCATGAATTCCTTTAGAAAATATTCAATGACTTCATTGAGAAAATGTATCCCATGGTCACTGACAATTTCTGTTGGTAACCCGTATCGTACAAAAACATTCTCATACAAAAATTGTGCAGTGGTGCGTGCATCTGCTTTTTGTGTTGCCTTGGCTTCGACCCATTTTGTGAGATAGTCCGTAGCCACAATGATATATTGGGTATGGGTGCGATATGCAGGGGGTGAGATAGGTCCCATAAAATCAATGCCCCATTTTGCAAATGCTCTTGCTCCCATCATTGGCCGTAGTGGCATCTCATCTCTTTTTATTGGCACCTTGGTGTGCTGGCATGCGTCACAACGCTTTACAAACTCTTCAGCATCCATGTGCAATGTAGGCCACCAAATTCCTGCGGTTAAGACAATTTTTGCCGTCTTATAGCCCGAAAAATGGCCTCCAGTTATTCCGCTATGTGCATGTTCTAGAATCAGCAGGTATTCACTTTGACTTGCACAGATTCTAAGTTGATTGTCCTTTCCTCCCTTATAGAGTTGTTTCCCAATGAACTGAAAGTCACGAGCTTCCAGATCTATAGATTTTTTCCGTGCTCTTGTGATGTTCTCAGGGAACATCCTGGTGGTTAAGAAATCAATGATATATTGACTCCACGCAGGTACAATGTTTACGTGAAACAATGTCGCGTGATCCACTGGTCGTTTGACACTACATATAGTACAATTGGGAACATAAGAATGTGAGTCCACATACATAGTTGGCCAATAAACCCCTAACTGTTTCAGTCTCTGGTGTGTTTTCACTGTTGAACAATGAAATGCACAATCCTGAACATGTGCTTCTTCAAGGTAGCACTCGAATTCTTCTGGATTTATACATAATCGTAGGATTTGATCCGATCCAAGATGATACAGCCGTCCTGCTATCAACTGTAAGTTTTTTGTTTGTCGAATTGTTTGTTGTCTGGATTTGTATTCCGTGTTATCAAACCCACTTCCAAACGAAAGAATGCTAACAATTCCCTAAGACCATTTGGGTACCATTTCAATATTGAAAAGATAAGCATCTGGTATGTCATCATCTACTCCTTCAGGAGCTTCCCCGTTGTGTATCCTTGAAAGATGATCCGCTCGTAGATGGGTTTTATCCTTTTTGACCACCACTGTGAAGTCAAACTCTAGCAATATAATAAACCAGTGTACAATTCTCCCTATATTGCATGGTTTATTTTCCAGATACAAAAGAGCTTGATGATCTGTGAAGAACACAAATTTGTTTGCAAGAAAATAATGCCGAAATTTCTTTACAGCATAAATCATTCCTAACCCTTCCCGCTTGGTGGTTGTTTAGTTCTTTTCTGCACTGTTTAGCTGTCGGCTCGCATAGCAAACTGGAAAATCCATTGTTCCGTCTCCAGGTTGAGCTAGAATACTTCCAATGGCATATGCAAAAGAATCAATGTAAACATGGAATATCTTTTCCCAATCTGGTGCCTTCAGTACAGGTGCTGATATCAGGTTTTCCTTCAGCTTTTGAAATGAAGTTTCACACTCCTCTGTCCAATCGAAATTGACTAGTAAATGATACAGAGGTTGTGCGATAACCGCGTACATGTATATGAATCTTCGATAATATCCGCAGTGTCCCATGAAGGATTGCACTTGTTTCGCATTAGTAGGCCTGGGTAGGTCTACAATGACTTTGACTTTGTCTAGGTCAGTTGTTATGCCATTTCTTGAGACAATGTGTCCTAAGATGCGGCCTTGGCTTAGCCATGAATACACACTTTTCTGGGTTAAGACAGATTCGATATGTCCTGTATTTTTCAAAGACCTTTTTCAAACGGTCAATGTGTTCCTCTCGTAGAAGAGAGTGCACACAAAAATCATCCATGTAAATTTCTAAGAATATTTTTAGGTATTCTTTGAACGCATGCGTCATTAACCTTTGGAAGGTAGCTGGGGCATTAGTTAAGCCAAACGGCATAACTCGATACGCATAAATTTCCCATTATGTGGCAAACGCTGTTTTGTGTTGATCCTCCCTTGCTATTGCCAGTTGGTTGTATCCTAAAAACCCATCCAGAAAGGAATAAGCCCGTTTCCCGGCCACCCACTCGAGTACATGTTCTGTGATTGGCAAGGGATAATTATCCCTTATGGTGGCTACATTTACCTTTTTGAGATTTACACACACTCGTAGTTTTCTATTCTTTTTGGGAACTACCACAATGGATGAAACCCAATCTTTATGTTCAATTTCATAGATGAATTCAGCTTCCATCAGTTTATCAATCTCTTCTTTGATTCGTTTAGCAAATGTGTCATTATATTTATAAGGACGTTGTTTGCTAGGTTTTGCATTTGATTTCAAAGGAATTGTATGTTGGCATATCGATGGATCAACTCCCTTGAGGTCTTTATACGACCATGCAAACACATCTTTATACTTCTTGAGAAGTTGTGTTAGCCGTTCTTCTTCTTCAGAATTCAAATCATTGGCTATATAGACCGGCTGAGGCTTTTCACCTGGTTCTGCAAGGTCTATCCTTTTTGCATTTTCTGGCCCATCATAAGATTCTTGGTTGGTTCTTTCCCTGACTGGTGGTGTCATGATGATTTTTTTGTCATGGATAGTAAATTTCCGATAGTGTGATGGTACATTCATGTTTCCCTTTTCTGACTCTCCTTTACCATCACTATCTTCTTCAGTAGTCCATATCTCTCTTAAAGACCGTTCCACTTCTTGGTATTTCTGTTTACGCTCCATTTTGGTCCACTCTTGGTCTTTTGTTATTTCGTTTTTTTTATTCTTGAGATTTTTGTGATTTTGTTTCTGTTTTAGCTTTTCGTTCTTCTTGTTTTATTTCCTCTCGCGTTCTTTCTTTTCGATCTTTTGGGAATCTTCCTGATATGTGATCTTTTACACAATCCTCTGCTTTTACAAGCATCAAATAGTGAGTCTTACCTTTTATCCTGGGCATCAGGTTCTCTCTCGCTTTGTTTCCTGCTCGTTTCCTCCTATAGTGTTCCTGGCGTTTAGGGTGTTGATTAGCAAAATCATAAAACTTGATATTCTCTGTTTCCCTTCCACGCTCACTTGAGGTGTCTGAACACTCGTTATCTGCATCATCATTTACTTCCAGATGTTCAGAGGAGTTATAAAACTCTTCTTGTTCTGGTGGTTCTATCGTCTCATCTTCTCCTAGTATAATGCTTACCATGTAGTAGGGTAGCACATCATAGCCATCCTTATCGCAAAATTTTGTTGTTGGACTATCTGTAATAGTGCAGACATCCAATGTTGCTAGTATGTGTTCCCATTCTAGAGGTTCCAAAGCATCTTCAGGGAAAGGTTCCGAAATATACTCCTTGTCCTCAATTGCTCTCTCTAAGACGCATTCCTCTCTTCTTAAGCTTCCACAATGTGAAGCTCCGCACATCCATAGCTCTTTTTGTTTCCCTAACCATGCCGGGAGTTCTGATCCTGCTACTGTAGCGAATATTTGATAGGATCCTAAAGCATCACATTGATTATGCTTTCACAATGAAGCCCCTTCAACGGTCAAAAGACTCCTTGCAAGGGGTGGAGATGCTCCTTAATGAGATTGGATGTCACCGATCAAGGGTGAACATTGTAGCAGAGACTTGTAGCGAGAAGACATATGAGGTGGCACAAAAGGTTTCCATGAATGGAGCCAAGGCATGTCGATTTTTCAAGAAGATGCCAAAGTCTCCAATGCAGGTATCCAAGGAAAGTGTCGATCTAGAAAGTGAGAAGTGGTGGGAGTTGTGGAAAGATTTGTGTTCATGCACGACGGACAAAGATCCCAATGTGGAGGTTGCTAACCAATGCAAGCTAGTATGCTCATCCTTTCAAAAGGTTGTGCAATTGATGAATCTTTCAAGCACCACCGTTGAGCATCGAGAGGAATTCAAGAAGGTGCTTTATGAATTCACAAAGGCCGCTAAGGACGGATGGTCTGAAAGCAAGATTACACACTACATGGTTTGTTTAACGGACTTAATACATATGCAATGTTTGAAAATGCAACTTTTCTATTAGCTTATCTCCTTTTTGGTTGTTTTAGCACATTCTCTATGCGCATGGTTCATACTTCATGGACCGCTATGGTTCGCTTGATATATGGAGTACACAAGGCATGGAGAAGTCCCACTATCGAGCAAAAGGAGTCTACTTCAAGAATACTCGGCATGGTGGTGGTAGTTCACACTCCAACTACCTCCAAGAGATGTTTAACTGGTTTTTTAGGCACACCTTTGGGAGAACTTGTACTATTGAGAAAGCAAGAGAGTCGATGTTAGCAAAGCAGCTACGCAATGCCTCTCGTACTGCAGCATCCGAGAAGTGGAAACGCTCGCGAGCATCCCTGGGTCATGAAGCTTGGTGTGCAACTAAGTATCGAAAAAGCAGCGTTTGGGCGTCGCGTCAGCCGTCCGCATGATCCAGGTTTTGTTTTTAAATTCAATTGGTTTATTTGAGTTTCACTCAATTGGCCGCATAGTGTGAAAGGGCCAAAATCTAAAAAAAACCTATTTAAAGGTTGAAGGCGCTCATTTTGTCATTTTACCTACTAGGTGCTACCATGGCAAGAACAAAACAAACGGCTAGATTGCATATCCAGAGGGGCACTCAAAGGTACAGCAACAGAAGCTGGAACTTCACAAGCTCAAGGTGAAGTCCACACAGAAGAAGCTGGAGCTTCAAATCAGCATGGCCAGTCCTCTACAGCAGCAAAAGAGAGGCGGAAGCATCGCCTTGTTGTCTATTCATCAGACTCCAACGATTCTGATGGCAACAGGGAGGATGAGAGCGACCAAGTCAAAGAAACAAACAGCCAAAATCAACCGTCAGAAGGCTCCGAAGAGACGCAAATAGATGAAGATGCCCCATGTGTTGGCGTCCAAATACAAACTTATCAGGCTCACATGTCTATTGGGGGTAAGACACTTCCTAAAGGGAGTGGACCTACACCATCACATCCGGTCAATAGTGAAGAGCACGAATCAGATGGAGAGTGGGTGGAATCAGATTATGAGGTGTTGGAAGTGCTTGTGCAGAAAAAAAAGAGAAAGAGCATTGTCTACAAGAAGAGGAAGCAAGCTGCCCCAACTCGTGCCAAAAATGCACCTCCATGTTGACCTCAGAATGTACGAAAGCGCAGCCGTGCTTTTGCAGAGATTCGACACTATCAAAAGAGCACCGAGCTCTTGATTCGGAGGGCCCCTTTTGCAAGGCTATGCAGGGAGGTTTTGCAATTGTACAACACTCAGTTTCGGATGGGCGCCGTGGCCATAGAGGCAGTCCAAGAGGCAACAGAGAAATATTTAACTAGCATATTTGAGGATTCTAACCTCTGTGCCATCCATGCAAAGCGTGTAACCATTATGCCCAAGGATATGCAGCTTGCTCGCCGTTTGTGCCATGAGGAGTAGCTTGTAATTAGGCATCAAACCTTTTTGTATTTACGAAACTCCAAGATTGGGAAGAATTTGAATACAAGTGTCTTTTGATTGTATACCCCACTGTGCATTGTATTGGGAAATATTTGAATATAAGCGTCTTTTATTGTATACCCCACTGCTCATTGTATTGTTTTAATTTTGTACCATGAAATGTAGCACTGGTCCAAGTTTTGTCTACCTTTTATTGTATGTATGTAGCCATTAGCTTGTTATTGTGAAAAATTGCCTACGTTTAGCACCTTGGCTAAGTGGGGCATGCACTTCCTGATGTATCCATGCTATGTGACTCAATATTGCATGGAAAAAGCATCTACAAAGTGTTGAAAATGGCTTGGAATTCCCCCAAACTGGCTGCCACAAGGGCGCGCATTTGGGGCTTCCAGAGGCCTATGGATGGACACGATGCGCGCCCTTGTGGCAGCCTTTCCTAGTGCTTTCCAGACACTTTCCAATGGTTTCCAGACAATTTTGACAAGAAATAAGTATGTTTTTTTTGCTTCAATTAGCATAGATACTTTTGGCAATCATCCCCCCTTAGTCCATGTCAGTCCTATACTCCAAAAAGGGCTAGATATTGCCACATAGTTTACTCTTGTGGTTTATTAATACAACTTTAGGTATCTGAGGCAAGATGGGCTTAAGGTTACCTGGGTATCCATGTCTTTATGTTTTGCAAATGTGTATTAATGTCTTGTCACTCTGTTTTGTACCTGGGTATGCTCCTAGATGTGTCCAAATTCATCTGCCACAAGGGCGCGCATTTGCACACTTCATCTGCTGATGGAAGGCCCCAATGCGCGCCCTTGTGGCAGCATATTTTAGGTACTTCCAAGCCCTTTACTAGTCACATCCATAACTTTGGAAGCCTAGATATAACAATGTATGCATTTTATAAATTTTAATGCCTGCCAAACCCTTTAGTAGTCATAGCAGAAATTATGGTGCTTCTCATACACAATGGAAGCCCAACGTATAAGAAATTCAAAACCTTGCAAGAAAGAGAGTCATAGACAGCAAAAAGTAGTTTCATTAAAGAAATCAATGCTTTACATGATATCCGGCTTTTGCTTTAGGATCTTTCTAATTACAATTTTCTAGCGCTTGGCCTTTTGGGGTGGCTCCCTGTTAAGTAAAGTGGTTGTGATTTCTTGGGTGTCATTAGGGTGAAAGCATGTTAACCTGTCATGCTTTTTCATGTCCCGGACAATGCTAACTAGCACAATTTTGACATATGCTAACTAGTACAATAACTTGAGCTACATCTCCAAGATCTATGACATATGATATATCAATAGAAAGCACTTGAAACAAGGAATCCAAATGTACAACCTTTGACAAATTTTGATATTATTTGTAAAAAATTTACCGGACGCCCAACTTTTTGAAGATGTGCTAACTTGAAACTGCTAACTAGCACAAAAAGTGCGACAGGTTAACATGCTTTCACACATTGACCCCTACAGCTTGGTTCATGCCGACATGGGCAATAAGGCGCCCGCGAAATTTTACACCGAAAGTGGATATTGCAAAAGCTTTATTTACAAGCACTACAAGGTTGGCCGTTTGGGCAAGTGTTGTTAAACACAACGCCTTGGAGACTGAACCGAAAGAAAAAATGTTGTAGCGACCATTCGGGGAGAAGTCGGCATGGACAAACACCATGACACCAGTGGGAAGTGTGCCGAGGTAGTGAGCAAGTGCCGCTTGAGGTCCGAACGGCGTCCTCCTCCCCCCTGACCGTTGCGCCCAGGCGTCAACCTCCAGAAAATCCTGCAAAACATAGGTTTTCTGAGATAGGGCACAGAATTATGATATAACATTAACAAAATCATTTGTAACAATCAAATGTAAGTGAGCATCTATACCTCTTGTCTACGATCCTCCTCATCGGCATCCGGGTGCAAGTAAAGATCGACGCTTGACTTCCCCTTTGGATCAAGCAAAACAGGTGTTGCAGCAGGTGGTGGTGAATCCACTCTTGCGCGTTTAGCCAAGCACATGGCTTGCACGGCCACAAACTCCTCCTCAAAGACCTTGGCCTACTCGGCCCCTGCCACCTCCGCTTGTGCGATCGCCACTGTGTCCGCCAAAGTATTCCCCATGGGCAGTAGGAGATCATCATCATGGGAGGTGGTGGTATCAACCTCAAACTTTCCATGGGCATCGAGGATGGCGAAACACTCATCCATGCGAAGCTCAAAGGATTTCTCCAGATCGTGCATAAACACAAACTCCTCCCCACCCACCACAATGGAGGAGAAGCGGGTAATCTCTACCTCAGGGATGGCATCCCGAGTGGTGGTTCCTTCTAGCGGTCCGGAGGATGAACCGACTGATGGAGAGGCCTCCAAGAGGCCTTGAATCCCTACAACATAGGTCAAGGCAAGCGTCCTCTCCTCTGCGGATGAGTCAATGGCCGCGGGCTTGGGGTCCTTCACATCAGCCAATACCCCGCCGATCTGCAAGTGTGGTAGCACTACATCAGGGCCTGCTGAGCACTCGTGAAGGAGGAAGATCATTATGGCCTGAACAGAGAAAAAAGTGTTTCCGATACTTTCCTTACGCATTGCTCGCACATCATCAGCTTCAAGCCGCACATATTTTTCGGCGAGTTGTGCTATGGTGGCAAAGCGTGCAAGCCGCTGATGAAATGTCCTATCCCCTTGGTAGATGTGGTGGAGAAGGCCTTCAGGGACCCATTGCCCTGGCCGGTTTGGTAACTCAACAATGAATCTCCCCATGCACATGGAAATGTATGAAGTAATGTGCTCAAGAGATTGAGAGTGGAGGATCAAAGTGGTTTCCAAATCGGGTTGGGTTGTGAAAAATGCTTGAAGCTCAGGGCGATTTGCATGCCCAACCTCAGTAAGGAATGCAACTAAAGCACTATTAGCAGCCATGTCTTCTCTTTGCGTGATTGGGTATGCTAAGTCTCTCTGCAATGCTGGGATGAAAATGGTGAAATGAGGAGGTGGTCCTCCTTATATAGACACATTCCATCTCGGAAAAAAAAAATGCATTTAAAAAATAAATTTACACCACCTTAAAACTCAAGTACAAAATCAAGTACAACACCTTAAAAATTTTCAAAATATTTAATAAAATATCCAATATATAAACCATTAAAGTTACAAGACAATTCACTTAGACAAGATGATTTCGTCTGTAGCCCAATCTTTGTAAACAAGCATAGTGGCCTCCATCCACCTTCCAATCTATACAACCAAAAAATGGGCAATCAAAATACAAAAACCCACAAAAAATAAGAAAAGGTAGCTAAGCAAGCACAAAGCAGACCTTGCGTTGTTCCAGTTTAAACTTGCATTACCGACATCCTCGAATCCCATTACGACAAAGTGTTCTCGAAGATTGGCAAGAGTCCAATGCGAATTTACTGCAACCACCTCCACCTCGTTATTGGGCATGCGGACACGAATTTCAAAGGATTGAACCTCTTCGGCTACAGCTGCAAGGGTATCCATTTGCCACGTTTGTGCATCCACCTCTCGTAGCTAAACCGTGCATACAAGGTGCCCCTTGCTTTCAAATATCGAAGGCAAAGCTGTGTGGGGGACACATTGCACTTATAACGGTCACCATCATGCAAACCGTCAACATAGCCCCAATTGACACCTAGAATGGTGTCGATTGCATCTATGTCAACGTCTTTGCAAACAAACATTGTTGGTGTTTCTACAATCGGCAGAGAGCGGAATGCATGCACAAACAAATGAATGGAACAATGCCAACTGAGACCCACCGATCTGGTTGCCTTACCAAACTTTAGGGACCCTTGGAAATCTTGCAACACCTTGTGCTTGTAAGAAAGCAAAGCCCAATGGTCTGGAGTTGGCCATTCTGCACTCTGCAATGAGGGTGTTTCCACGGCTTCTAACCTACCATAGCTTTGGCTTGACTTCGGCACCACGTACTTGTGGGAGTACATGAATATTCGCTGCTCGGTAAGTTTTTTCGATAAAACATTAGGAAACATAAGCTCCCCAATGTGAGCATGCAAAACCATGAACGTGCCTGAGAGGCACTCAAGTGGCTGCTCCTCAACTTCTCCTCAACTAAGCTGGATGGAAAAACATCTTTACAAATGCCCTTAGTTAAACATAATGATCACATAAACATAAACATGGCATATGCATGGGATAGCTAAACCATGAAAACTTACAATGAGGTGCAAATTGAGTTGAAGCTCTCTTGAGGTGGATCTCAGTTGCACTGTAGACGTGTTTCACAATGGTCACCATTCCGGACGTTGTTTCTTTGAATGCCAATAGCCGGCCCTTCCAATGACGTTCTAGTATGCCTCGACACCGTACGCGATGAGGTACAGCACGTGACAGTTGCATGTAGACCCATGCACCCTTCTTGAATACTTGTGGGATCCATACCCCCTCTGAGTCTTTTGTGTTGTGCAAGACAATCTCCTCTATCTCTGGTTTGGTCCGTCTATGTATGGACATGCTTGGGAAGTTGGGCTTAGGAAGGGATTTGAAAGAGTTGAGTACTGTGGAGAGAGAATGAGGAGCTGAGGGGAGGGTGAGGTGAGCTGCCTATGGTGGCTTTGATAGTGGAGATAGAGAAAGAGGGGAAGAGTAAGAGGTAGAGAGGTAGAGAGGATAGTGGAGCTGTGGGCTATGGAGTGTGGGACTGTAGAGGGTTGATGGAGGTGTGAGAGAAGGGGGAGCTATGGAGAGAGAGGGAGAGAGTGGTGGAAAGCTTTTGGCTATGGCTGCCTTGACTGTAGAAAGAGAATGGGAGGAGGGAGAAGAGGGAGAGTGTGGGAGAGAAAAGTAATGAGGGAGAGAAAGAAAAGTGGATTTTGGGGAGAAAATTTGACTTTTTAAAGTTAGTTTATGTTTTGGAGGCAAATGGGTCAACTTTGGAACTTAAAAAAAAAATCCAATTTTTAGGGTTTTTAAGCATGCGCATTTTTTTTGGGGGGGTCCTTCCCTCTTTTATGACACCTCTCTCCTCCTATTTACCCCCCACCCACCCCCCCCCCCCCCCCCCCCCCCCCCACCCCCCTCGCCTACCTACCACCTCTCTCTAAGAAACAAGCATTGAAGAGGGAGACAATTAGGCTGCACCCCTACCATTCCTCCCCCTCTAGGTGATATCCCAAGAGCCTTCTCATTGGTTCTCCCTTAAGCCTTCACTAATCAAAAAGGCCCAAGGAGAGTCCATATTTTTCCTAATGTCGCAATACTCTCCAACCTTGTTTAATGGTACTGGCCTAGTGTTTAGTTGAGGCCTATCCAACTCTCTGATCCCTTCCTGTAGCTTCAAGGTGGGGTCTTTCACTCCAAATTTTTCTACGCATTTACCTACTATGGTCCACATGTTTGGCCGTAACCTTAGGAGTTCTGCTAATGTGATGGTACATGCCACCAGAGTGGACAACAACTCAATCAATCCTTGCGAATCCATCACTTTGTTAGAAGAAAGTCTTTGAGATGGGATTGCTCTCACTTCCGACTTGGCTTCATACTCTCCTAGGTAAGAGGGTAAAGTTCTCAGCGAGTCTGGTTGGCTGTGCTCCGAACTAATTGATCCTTGGTTTCCCCCTTGTGAATGTATCTCAAAGTTCATTTGTGACCTTGCCTCAAATTCTTCAATAGGAGGTAAGGTTACATTCTCTTCTTTTCTCGTGCTATTCATGTGGTTACTCATCCTATTGGCCTCGTTGTCCTCACGGATTTTCTTCCACAGATCGTCTAGACCGTTACAGTCCTTACCCATTTCTATCAATGTTTTAGGCTGGAACCTGTCACTTGCTTCATTTGTTGTATTTGGCACTATGATAGGCTCTCCTCTGGACTCATAGGCATTAGTGAGTCTTTCCTTTGTTTCTACTTGTTCCTCTAAAGTTGGTTGGATAGGGGTTGGAGCCGATGCCTCATGCCAATTGGTAGGTTTACCCAGCGGGTCTTCCATCAATGATTGAGCTGTTTCAATCATCCTTTTACACATTTCCAACTTTTGTTTTTCTATTTCCGCATATGGATAAGTCATCCACCTTTGCTCCTAGGTTTGGTTCTTTTTAAGTCTAGCTTCATAAGCCTTTAGCATCCAAGTGCTCATTTACCTTGTCAACCATTACAGATCCTCCTGATCCCACACTTTTGGGCTCTACTATTTCCTTGGGTGCTATGGTTGCCGTGGTGTGTGAACTTAAGCTAGCAAGATCCTGTAACCACTCTAATCTATCCTTTGTATGTTTCAACTCCTTGGATAGAGATGTTTGCTCTCGTTCCTTCCTTGCTTTCATATGCGCCTTTCTAGCTTTCCAAGTGTTTCTCTGATCTTTCGTTTTTGAACTTTGGGCATCGGTTTTTGGCTCTTCAACTATGTGTTCATTTGTCATTCTTTGAGCTTGGGCTCGTGTTACTGCCTGAATAGGTATGATTGTTTCATTTTCTGACCCTCCATTGGAAGGTACTGTTTCTAGCATGTTTAAGGTGGTTTTTCCTCCTTTGCCCGGGTTTTTAGGGCAATCGAGAATCAAATGAATAACTCCACACTCAGTGCAATATGCGTTGACTCTAATGATTTCATCCAATGGTCTCTACCACACTTGTAGCAGGGTCCCTTGGGTTGTTGAGGTGCTCCTTGAGATCTCCTTTGTTGGTATGCATGTCTCTGTCAGCCCATGCCTCCATTGTCTATGAACAACAATGTTCATTCATCTAAGCTATATCTTCCTTCTCCTGCTGCCTGTGTAGCAGTTGGTGGTCCTGTATTTCCTATCATGCTCCATGGTTCTGGTGTCGGGGGTTCTTCCGGTGGATAATAGACAGGGTTTGCCGTATATCCATTGGGATTTTCATAATATGCATTCATAGGCACCAAAGCCTTATCATCTGATTTGGTTACGGTTGGTGTGTATCTTATATCGACTGGTCGTAATCTTGGTAGGGGTGGTTGTTGCCCCAACACTAGTTGTGGTCTTTCTACACCTACAGGTCCTGGTAGGTTTCCTGCTTGATATCTACGCATTGGTGGATCTTGAGGAGAAGCTACCGGAGCTTGGGGAGCGTAAGGTCTCTCTCTCACATATCCCTTGTTATAATAACATTCCTCGGTCCCATGGTTTGTCCATTTTTGTTCAATAGAACACCACTTGGGCTGTTTAGCCTGGGGTTTGGCGTACAAGTTAATCTTTTTTAGCACTTCATCAACAAGTTGCTCTTGGTTTACAGCTACTTCTCCTTTCAGTGCTGTCTTAGAAGACTTGCTTCCACTTTGTGAGGACGAATCGTCATCAAGGTCCTTGAACTCCCCCTCTTTGTAGACCACACAATTGTCCACAAGGTAAAGATCTTCCTTGGTCAACTCATTCAACGTCGTGCTCCTCTTCATATGTAAGTCTTTCTGGAGATCCGCATTCCTTAGTCCCTGGATGAATATCAGCATGAGCCTGGACTGAGTTGGCAGTTCTTCCACAGGACAGAACTTAACATATCTTTTTAGTCTTAGGACTGCTTTTCGTACAGATTCTCCATCTTTCTGTTTGAATTTATGGATTTGTGAGACGGTATTATGAGCTATCCCCCTTTGTGAGAATTCCTTGATAAATTTGTCAAACACTTCCTCCATAGACTCAAAGTGTCTACGCTCTACAGAGTCAAACCAAGTGGTTGCATCATCCTCTAGGGTTAGTCCAAACCCTGCAAATTGGGTAGGGAAGTCTAACACCTCTTCGACTCTAATTACACGCACAAAGGCTGCTACATGATCTCTTGGGTCTCTGCTTTCTGTGTATTTCTTGTTTACCCATTTTTGCACTTGAGAATGTCTAATTCTCCGATGGTCTACAAACCTCATCATTGGATCTGCAGGTCCTAATCGATATACCTCCTCAGGTCTTCTGTAATAGGCTGGTTCCTCTCCCAGTGGTGCTCCTAAGCCATAATTTCTAACGGTTCTCGCTGGAGGTGGTTCATCTCTTCGAACTTGTTCTATGGGTGGTCCTCCAGGATCTGTTGACCCTTGAGTCTTTGGCTTACTCTCTCCTTGATACTTTGAATAGAGGGGTGGTTCTTGCAAATCCCTTAGCCCTCGTGTGGCTTGATAACCCTCTCGGCTTTGGTCTTGTTCCAATGTTGCACTCTGTCGAAGCCATGCCTGCAATGATGGCTGGTTTGCTGGTTGGTCTTGGTTGTTGAATGCTTGCGGTCCGGTGGAATGTGAGGTAGCGTCGTACTCATCTGAAAAAGGATTCGTCGACTTAGTTGGGTTGTAGGTGGCTCTTGGCACTTCTTCAAGGGCATATGCTGATGCTCCTGAACCTGTTGCCCTTTCTACCTCCTCTGGGAGAATATGTTGGTATTCTCATCCGTATCTATCAACAAAAACTATACCCTTCCCCATGGAAGTTTCATAAGAGAATAAGTAAAGAACATTGTCTTTGCTTAATTCGTTTACGTATGGTTCTTTGCTGCGAAAGTAAGCGACTATACCCTCACTCTCATGCTTGTAGATTCCCACGTTCTCGTTATAAGTTGGAACCCTGGTTGTTTTCTTATCATACATAAAAATAGCTCTAGGCCGATCAATGTTTGGTGGCGGTTCTTGAGCTTGTGAAACCATTTTCCCTTTCTCCACATTATCTCCATATTTGTTGTAATCTTGAGGGTTACTAACTATCAGATAGTGGTTCCCCTTTTTGTCTCGGAATCTATCTCCATCATTATAGACTCGGATTATCTCCAATCTCTAGCTGGCCTCTCTTCGATACAAATGCACTTGCGTCCTCGATAGTCAGAATAGACTAGGGCTCCCCTCGAGTTTGTTCGTTCTAAGAAGATCATAGTGAGTTTGGAATCATTCAAAGGATTCAGGGAGGTGCTTCCTCCTGGCATTGGTCCATCGTATGTGAAACCTCCTGGCTATTGACTACCCATCATGAAGAAAGATTTGTCTGACGAAGTGTCAGTATCGCTACCTTCCTCAATAATTGGTGCTAGCGGATCTAACCTTGCCTGAGTTACACTCTCTTCGGTGGACACTAAGCTACCTTGGTCACTTGCCACCTTCTGGTCTCTAACAATGTATCTTCCTGATCTTCAATTCAATTTATCACAAATCCAACCACTCACCTGGCAAAGGATCAGTCTTCGCACAGCTTCTTGCTTTGTTTTGTTGAATATACCTGTACACAAGTGTTTAATTTCGGAAATCGAATCAAAGCATTTATCTGCTAGAGGTTATCTTAGTAATGATTGGTATAACTAGAGAGTTAATCTCAACCACTACTATATTTTAAACAATGCTGATGTTCTGGACTAGGTCTGCTATTCTGGAAATGTGCTTCCCTCGGATATTGGTCAATTTACGCGAAAAAATCTGAATTCAATCTTTGCTTCGTCAAATGGACAAACGAGGTCCAAATTCACTTATGAAAGAAATTCTGGAACCCTTAAGCCAAATGGAATCTCACTGTCTAAACCCAGTCAAATTTTCTCTTCAGTAAGCCCCAATAGACATCCTACACATAGGATGTCTCTTGCTTAGTTTTGCCTGTATTTTTGCACTATGGTTTCCCCTTGATGTACTGAGTCTACAACTGTTTTTACTTTTTGATTTGGACACCTATTGGCTGGTCAAAGAGTCAGAAATCTGTTTCGATAGCCTGTTGCTGATCCTGATTAGTCTAATCAACTTCAATTTGGACCCAAATTGACTAAGAGGTTTGCCTTAGGCTATACAACACCTTGCTATGCCCACTGTCAATGTCTGGCTTCAATTTCTTACTTTAGACATCCTACGCATAGGATGTCTTTTTCATCAGAATGGCTTTAAACTCAAAGCACACGCTCCCCTTGAGTTGTTGATCACTTTGGTATACTCAAAATTTGGTTTGGAGTCCAAAATCACACAGAAGACATCCTACGCGTAGGATGTCTTTTTGGCCTGTTTGACCCCATACTTGACCCACAGTTTCCCCTTGATGTCAATAACCCAGTGGTATGCTTAGATTTTGATTTGGATTTCAAAAGTCCCCAATTTTAGCTGTTCTTGCCTTTTTTCAATCAAAAGTGCTAAAGTCTGTTTTGAACCCAGTTTTCTCACTCAAATGAGGTGAAACCCCTCTCAGTCACTCAATATATCATGCAAGACATGCTCATGCAGCCATTTTATGGTTTTGGTCTCAAAATAATGTTTTGGCACACTTTGGGTAGGATATCTGGCAATTTCAGTCCATCTGGCCTTATCCTGTCAAGATATGGTCAAATTTCCACTTTCCAATTGAAATTAGGGTAAACCCCACCATCTGAACACACTGGTCAACTCAAATTCCTAGAATTCCCACCAGAATAGCCTGTAGACATCCTACGTGTAGGATGTCTCTTAGCTTGAAATTAATTTTTTTTTCTAAACAGAAATGCTCCTGATGCTCTGTAGCTCTATCAGAAACACTCACAATAACTTTTGGATTTCTTTTAGGCTTTCAAACACACTTTTGCATCTTTTTGCGTCTTTTACAAACTTGTGATGATTTTACCAAGCAAGTATACATGCATGAAATGCTCTAGATCCTGAATCATGATGTCCTACTTTCTCTACTCCTACTCATCATGTGAAATGGTGATAATGGTGTTTTGGTTGCTTTCTGGCCTCTCTGGACTCCCAAGATCTCCTCTCACCGCTTCTACCACTCCAACTCCTACTCAAGAACTCAACTACTACCTAAACTATCTTGGTCTACTTGATCTACCTAAGTCGAAGGATCTAGGCCAGACACACGCTTCCGAGACTCCCTCTAAGACGTAGAGAGTCCTCCACCCTCTGATCCTATCTAAATGTAAAACAAGACTTTTGGCAAGCCAAAAATCCCTATCCTCAAGGATTAGTCTCGGTCACCTACCTAAGGTTTTCGTCCCCGGCAGCGGCGCCAATGTTGGACGGATACGCCGGGACGAACGTCAGCACAGCGAGAACTCACCTAACATATAATGTCAACTAAGGACGAAGCTCGACCCGCAGGCACGTGGAAGCAAGCATAAGGTGTCAACCTACACTTGACCAACTCCTAACTTATTCCTACAGAGGTCTCTACCAATTGTCTAAGTCAGAGCCTTCAAGAAAGCATAAGAGGAAACTTCCTACAACGCTTTCTAGAGCCGAACACCCATCAAACAATCTCGAAACACCATAGAACTTGAAGGAGACCCTACTAACACCAATAGGTCGCTCTCCCTAAAGTCTATAAACCAAAACCCCAACCCAAAACACCCGGTGCAAACTCACGTAGGATGTCTGGCCAAAATTTGTAGGTCTTCGTTTCCAAAATCTAAAGTGCCTAATGTGTAGCTCTACTCAATGTGAACGCATGGATATGCTGCAATGCAAAATCAGACAATGTATGCTCACCCGAACACCAGATGAAGCTCTTAGAAGGAGCTCGCAAAACCAGACCGTACACGTGCAATGTAGGTATCGACGCGTAGCTCTCGTCGAGGGCAACACGCTGCACTTCTCCGCACTCGATTCCGACCACCGGTGCACACATAGCGTCAAGATGAAGCTCACACTCTCTCTCGTACACAATAGGCTCACTCACAGACTTCAAAACTTGTTTTTTTTTTAAATGACAAAAGGTCCTTTATTAAGGTCAAAAAGTGGTATATATACCTTACAATTCTCAAACCCTAAAGTTCCAAAATCAACCAACTACTCAATCTAACTATCAAAACTGGGATACAATCTGGAAACTTCTGTAAGTCCCAATATTTACAAGGTGAAAAATCAAGTTTTCTTCAATGAATGAATAATTACAAAAAATAATAATCTTCCGAGTAGTCAGTTGCCATGGGGTGTGTCCAGTTTGTTTTTAGTTGTATTTTTTGTTTTGTTTTAACTTTATTTATTTAAAACAACAACAAAAAACAAGGACTTACTTGACCAATGACCACTTGCTGGCGTTGACCCTGGGCCTGGCACGTGATTGCGGGAGTTGTCGGCAGCGTGCAGCACAAAGCAGATGGAGGGGGACGAGGGCAGTAAACAACAAGGCATGGGCTGGTGCTCAGTTTGCGACAGGGCAGAGAGAGAGAGAGAGAGAGAGAGAGAGAGAGATCGCGTGGAGGGCGTGTGTGTGTGTACTAAACGCGTGGCTCAGGGCTACAACTAACGGGCAGAGGGATTCGGCTCCTTGGTGCGCTCCAGACAGAGAAAGGAGAGTGGGTGCATGCGCGTGCTCGAGAGAGACTAGAGAGAGAACGAGGTGGAGAACCCGTGCAGCTGTCAACGGGACCTGGGACCCGGGGGGTTACATGACAGTAGTGGTGTGTGGGAAAAAGAGAGAGGGGGGGGGGGGGGGGGGGGGGGGGGTTGTGGTGGAAAACGACAAGGACTGGCAGCGAGAGAGAGGGTGAGAGTTAGAGAGAGTGTGCGAATGTAAATAATCGTGAATTGTGGGAGAGGGGAAGAGGGAGAGAGAGAGAGAGAGTAAATAATCGGGAAAAAGGAGAGAGGGAGGAGAGAGTTAGTGAGAGAGTGTGAGGGTGTGGGGTGGGTTCACCCAGAGCAGGAAAAAAGAAGAAGAGAATTTTAATGTCGGCAAAAGTTATCCTAGCACACCGTAAAGGTCTAGTCGACGAAGAGTTTCTTTGCGCCGCAAGGTGTAATAGGACTAATATTTGAAGTTCTTAAAGTCGAAAAGAATGTAGCAGGGCATATCTTTCGTTAGCACGATTTGAAAGATTGTTGAATAGTCTATTAAATAGAGCTTATACGAATGAGTTGAAATATTAAGAGAGAACATATATTCTTTTTTTTTAATAATACACTAAAGACGGATTTGATAAAGATTAATGAATAACAGATAGTCTGTCTATGAATAGTAAAATTGAGATTTTTATTAATATCAATGTTTTATATTTATGTGTTTTAGCTTAAAATGCATGGGTAGGCTTAAAATAAGTTGTAAAAGTAGTGGATACCCAAAAATAGAGGTTTTATGAGTCGCAACCTAAAAGTTACGTTTTTAGCCAAATAGAAACGTTTTTTGCAATTCTGTCCGCGTTGCGTTGTAGACCAAACCTATTCCCGTCGTTTTGAGTACCTGGATTGCTCTGTTTTGAGTTCGTTTGTAAAAGTTATGATGAAAACAAACAGAAGACAACAGCAGTGTAATGTACACAGGGACAGACAAACCTACAACATCATACAGTTCTCCCTGCTATCAACCAAGAAGTGGATTGTTTCTTCATGGTAGAGTATGGAAATTGAGATTATGAAGGTATATAATTATGTTTTTTACTTTGATTATCATGTTGAATTGGTTGCACGAGTATGTTCTTTTGGCTATTTTGTAGGCGATGCAGAAATCAATGTGTGAAACAGGATCTGTGCAAAGTGTCATGATAGAAATCTAACCTTTACGGATCGCTTAGCGATCACGTTCTTATATTACTCTCGCAGGTATACTTGGTACGAAAATCGTGCAGGCTTTTCGAGGAAAAGAAGGATAAAAGCACGACGAGTGGTGCGTTTGGGGATCATTCACCGATCTCTTCTTCTGCGAGTGCGAGTGCGAGTGCGAGTGAGAGTGAGAGTGAGAGTGCGAGTGCGAGTGCGAGTGCGAGTGAGACGCTGCATGCAAGCGAACTGAAGCTCGGGGGTGGTCGGGAGGTTCGAGCTCCGTACAACGGAGTGCGCCCATATATTTTGCTCCTCTGTTGTATCAAAACTCTACAAAGATTCATCAATACAAAGATCTCTTTCTCTATCTTTTGCTATCGATCTCTATTATTCGGTTCCCGTGACACAAGGCATGGCGTCGCAACTCGAATCCGGTTTTTCACTAATTTTTTATTTCCGAACGTCCAAAAGTGTCAAAAATATTCTAAACATCATGGCACTGACAGAATTCGGAAAACTGCTAAAAATAGTAAGTTTTTCCAGTATATTCATTTCAAGGTACAATGGTGCTCTTTTTGATTGGGGTCAGAGACCTTACAACCTCCCCAACGTGAAAAATTTGAGATGTCCTCATCTCAAGAATGTGTTTGGGTAATCTTTTATGAGCGTTGGTTCGTCCTCCCAAGTTGCATCTTCTTCAGGGTAATCCTTCCACTTTACCAGATGCTCTGTGATAGTTCTGTTGCGTAACTTCCTTTCCCTTGTTTCCAGTACGTAGTCGAGTTGGAGCTCGAGAACTCGTTGTGCTGGCATGACTATCTGATCTGATTCCAAGAATTGATCAGGGTTAGGAATATAGGGTTTGAGTAAGCTGACGTGGAACACATCATGAACCTTCAAGTTCGCAGGTAACTTTAGCTTGTAGGCTTGGTCACTCACAACCTTAATGATCTCGAATGGTCCACAATACCTTGGGCTTATCTTCTTATATTTGCCTAAAGATAAGTTGCTTTTCTTTGGTCGGACTTGCAGAAAAACCTTATCCCCTTCTTTGAAAGTTCTTTCCAAACGATTCTTATCCGCATAGTGCTTCTGTCTATCCTGAGCGGCCTGAATGTCTTGGCGAATAGCTCTAGTCTCAGCTTCCATATCTTCTAACATCTTCCTAGATGCTTCTACCCTGATGGTTGGATCTGAGAAGTTCAGTGGTGCTAAATAGTCCTGTCCATAAAGAGCTTTGAAAGGTGACATTCCAATGCTTCTGTGTTCGGAAGAATTATAAGCATACTCAACGAAAGGTAGATATTGTAACCACTTCTTTGGTTCTTGCGAACAATAGGCTCTGAGAATGTCCTCGATGACTTGATTAACTCTTTCAGTTTGCCCATCTGTCTGCGGATGATATGCTGTATTGAAAGCTAATTGTGACCCAATAGATTGGAAAAGAGAAGTCCAAAATTTTGATGTAAACTTGGCATCTCTATCACTGACGATACACTTGGGTAGACCATGTAGCCTAAAAATCTCCTTGATGAATACCCGGCTAACATCTGAAGTAGTAAAGGTTGTCTTTACGGGTATTAGATGAGCCACTTTTGTGAGCATATCAACAACCACGAAAACAGAATCATAACCTCTTGTAGAAGGTAATCCTGTAACAAAATCCATACTGATGCATTCCCATTTCATCTGGGGTATGTTAAGAGGTTGAAGTTGCCCTGGTAACTTGATCCTTTCGGCCTTTATCCGCTGACAAGAAAGACATTGCCTCACATAGCGAAGTATGTCCCCTTTCATTCCAGACCAAAAATAACTCCTCCTGACAGCATGAAGAGTTTTAGCATAGCCTGGATGCCCGGATGTAGGGCTATCATGTGCTTCATACAAAATGGCCTTCTTTAAGGTTGGATCTCTAGGTACAGAGAGTCTATGTCTGTAGTAAAGGCATCCTCTCATAAGAGAGTAATATTTGGCTTCAGGCATCTTATTCTGGTGGACTAGTGATACTATATGTTGGTATTCTGGATCTACTAAAGATGCTTCTTTGATTCTATCCCAGATAGGGTTATTTGGAATAGAGATAGCTCCGAGAAAGGATTTTCGGCTAAGACCATCTGCAACTGTATTTTCCTTCCCTGGTCTATACTTTATGTCAAGGTCATATTCTTGTAATAGCTCTATCCATCGCCGTTGTCGCATGTTGAGAATAGGTTGAGTAAAAATTCATTTTAATTAAGCTCTTGTGGTTTGTCACTAGCTGAAACTTGCGCCCAAGAAGATAATGTCTCCATAACTTCAGCGCATGTATAACCGCTAAAAGTTTCAAATCATGAGTAGGATAATTCTTCTCATGATCCCTCAGCTTTCGCAAAGTATACGCCACCGGTCTTCCTTCTTGAGTAAGAACTCCGCCTAAAGCAGATTTGCTAGCATCGGTTGCTACTTCAAATTCTTTACTGAAGTCCGGAGGCTTTAAAATAGGAGCTGAGACAAAGAATTCTTTTAGCTTAGCAAAGCTACACTCATGCTCGGTCTTCCATTCGATCCTCATTCCTTTCTTCAGGATTTCCGTCAAAGGTGCAGAAATACGTGCATAATCCTTGACAAAAATCCTATACCATCCCGTTATTCCAAGAAATCCTCTTACTTCACTGACGGTGGATGGTTGCGGCCAATCAACGATATCCTTGACTTTGTCTGGGTCCACTGAAATCCCTTCAGCCGATATGATGGTAGTCTATGTATAGCCTTAATGTTCCATCCTTCTTCTTCTGAAAAAGAACTGGTGCACCCCGAGGAGAAGTACTGGGTCGAATGAATCCTTGCTCAATGAGTTGCCTAAGTTGTTCCTCGAGTTTGATGGCCTCTGGAAGTGACATTTTATAAGGTCTTTTTGAGATAGGTTCACATCCAGGGATAGTCTCAATCTCATGATCAACCTCTCTATGTGGCGGAAGATTCATAAGGTCTTCAGGGAATACATCATCATACTCCCTCAACCAGTTTGGTCGAAGTGAGGTATCTGATTGGTCCACCTTGTTGAGCTTTACCGCATAAATTTATTGTCCCTTTCTTAGTCCCTTCAAAAGTTTGTTGGCCTTAACTAGAGTAGCCCTAGGTCTCCCATTTTCCCCCTTGATTAAGGCTTCATTACCCAAGTTATCTGTAAAGGTAAAGTTTCCTTGTGCACAATGTATGTGGGCCCTATTTTGCTTTAGCCAGTCCATCCCCAGTATCCCATCAAAGAATCCTAAGGGTAGGGTTTGAAATTGGGCAGAAGTTGGGTGTCCCCCTAAATCAAAGTCGATTTTTCCTACTGAATGTTGAGATACTACTTCCTTGCCGTTTGCTAACTCTACAACTAGCTTGCTTGTTGGATACTTATCTAGCTTGAGCTTCCTCATACATTTGGGTGAAAGAAATGAAAGAGTACTACCACAATCTATAAGGAAGTTAACTTGTTCACCTCTGAGAGATCTTGGCGTATGGATGACTGCGTATTTCTCGCAACCATTGGGATTGTCTCTCTCCACTGCTTCATCACCCACAGTTGGTTGTACCATTGCGGCATTCACTCTGGCAGTAGCTCCATGCCCTCGCCCTCTGTTCATCCTTCCTCATCCTCCTCTTTTGTTAGCTTGGCCACTCCCATGGGTATTCAAGGGTATGGCATTGGCGTTGGTTACCTGAATGTTCCTGGGGCACTTGGATCTGTAATGTCCATTCTCGCCGCAACCATAGCATCGAACATCTGGAAACTCCATGATTGTGGTGGTAGCTACAATAGGGCGCTGGTCATATGCTTGTTGGCTGGTCTGTTATTCCAAGCAGTTGTCCTTGCCCTCTTTGCCCAATGATTCCTCCTATTCTGATTAACCTTTTGTACTTCAAGAGCTAGAGGTTTGGCCCTCAACAAGGCATCCTGTAGTGTCGTTGGCCTGAGAGCTTCCAACCAAGTATTCAAAGGGTCGATTAGCCCTTGGTAGAACCTTATCACCTGTTGTTCCAAGGTCATCTTAGGAGCATATCTCCAAAGAGTGACAAACTTTGCATAATATTCTTCGACAGATGAAGTCAGCTGCCGAAGTGAAAAGAATTCATTCATCTTCAAGGTTCTATAGGCAGGTGGTAAATAACGCCCCATTATCGCATCTTTGATGTCTTCCCAGGATTGGGAACATCCCTTAATATCCAGGTCCCTGCAATGTTGCTTCCACAATATCTTGGCATCGCCAGTCAAGCGGAACATCGCAAGCATGGTCTGATTTACGGGTTGGGTCCCCGCAGCTTCAAAGTAATCGTCCATGGCTTCCATCCACACTTCCACATCTCTCTCCACCTTTGCCCCCTCGCCCTTAAAGATCGGAGGCTAGGCTTGCTTAAGGAGGAGCTTCTTCTCTTGCGCTGCCGAGTATAGAGCAACATGCGGTGCCTACATATGAGATTCTTGATACCATTACTTGGATCTCAAAATAGACACGAGACTTTAAATAAAATTCAAGATTCCACTTTATCAAGAGACAGAGATTCAGAGACAAAAAGCACTTTATTGATGAAAATTTATTACAATCGAAACCCCTCAAGGTTTAGGATAACTTATGATCAATTTATTACATGGATTTTTTGGATTGCGTATAAGATATGCCTAGGAGATTGTGTTCACATGATGCACTACTTTGTTCGTGAAGTAGTTCCTGTACTCATCCTTGAGTGGATAATAAACTAAGATATCAAGTCGGGATTCCTCTTTTGGTACTCCAAAAGTTTTGACTCTGTTCGCTGGGATCACCTCGGTGACCTTTTTCAAGAGCCAGTCGTTGATGGTTTGATTGGAGTCGCCTGAAACAGTCAGGTCCAATAGGGTAGGCAGCACGTAGAATAACTCCACTACCCTCAACTCTTCTCCCCAACGTATTTTATTCAAATTGGTAGCCAGGAATCCTAGCTTCCGAGCGTTGATGTAGTAAACCCCTCCTGCAAGTGTCCAATCAAGTCCCCATCCTCTATCGATGCGAGTGGAGTGTGGCGTATAAGCCTTCATCAGTATCTCCATGACATCTCGCCTAAACTGGTAAACTGGGGATCGTCGAGCTTGCTTATAAATAAGCACAAACACTTGGAACTTCCGATATTCTAGCACGGGGTCTTCTTGCAACACCAATGCAAGGAATTTGGATGAGCTACCTATATACTTTATGTTCCTTTTAAATGTTCAAACAATACGACTTTATTTCTCAGCCTAACCTAGGCTCTGATACCAGGTGTGAGGTCCCCACCCCGCCGTATCAAACGACGGATCTGATGGTGAACCTGGTGGCCACTTGATCTATAGCGGAAACAAACAAAGTGGTTCAGGGTTCAGCTAGCGGACGATCTCTCATCACAAAGTGAGTCGAGTTCGAGCCTACTAGTAGTGAGATCTAGCTCCACCTCGCAGGGGAAGCGTACTTAAACTATCTAGCGATCCTAAGACCCACCTTTCAAGAGGAGAGAAACCCCGAGTGCCTTTTTTCCCATGTTTTAGAGACATGTACACTTGAGACTTCGCCGCTCTAGGGGCAATGAGTATTACTAGTATCGATTTTAACACTATGGGGATAGAGAGTTTCCGACCAATCGGGACCACCCTTCTCATAGGCATTGGAAACCTAAGCCAAGCCCCCACTTTCCACCCCCACACTCACACTTCCTTGTGTGTCCTAATTACTATCACAATAATTGTTCAACATAAACATTCCTTGATTAGATTCCGAATCACAATGTTCGTTAAGACAACCCTTCAACCAGTATTGCAAAGAGGCACCAAGACAGTATTCCAGTAAAAATTCTACTCAAACTTATTCATTAAAATTCCAATGTTCTGGAGGTACAACATCCCCCCTCTAGCGAGAGTTTACTCCTCCCGTTATCGCCTAACTGCCCATACAACTAGGCATGTCTACCGCATAGAAAGCACGACATGGACATTCCCACCGCTTAACCACCAGACGTGGGTTCCCACCGCTTAACCAGCACACGTGGGTATCCACCGCTTAACTAGCAGACGTGGATTCAAGAGCCTTTAACCAGAAACTCTACCCCGTGTCCAACATTTTTGGGGATATGTTCATTCCTAGCTAAACGTGTGCAATGTTAAATTAAACAACTTGAATGAAATTATGACCTACCTCTTCCATTTCTTCGTCAATGGCCCGTGAGATGGCCGGTGTTTGTTCGTCCATGGGAGCTTTTCCCTTTCCGTTCACATTGCTCGTTCCCGCCTCGCGGTCGTGGGCACCACCAAAGCGAGTTCTCTTAACCGGGGCCATTTTACTCACTACTTTAAATGATAAACTTGAAGAAAAGAGCTAATGTCTGAAAGCATCATAACAATCCAATTGATAGATTAGAATCATTGAACAATCCTCCTTATGCAAGAGGGTTAGATTTTTCCTTCGAGACATAGTAATTTTATGAATAATACTTTACTTGTCCTATGGGAACCTGCTATAAAGTTAATCACTTGGCTTAGATGATTAAGAATTTCAGAATTTTACTAATTAAATTACAAGAGAGATGAATTAAGCAAGTTCAATCACTTTCCTAGTGCAATTAGAAAGATGCAAAATTACCGCATGCATAGGTGAAAGAAAATTCTCTTCTTAGTGGCTTAATGATGGATTAATTTTGCCTTAATCACATCTTAGTGTATGAGAAAATTGAGTTTAACTTAGTTACACCAATATTGTGTGGTAAAAGAAAGGATTTCATCAAATCTACATCATTACCGGCCATGCAATTAATAACTATGCTGCCTAGAGAGAGAAATCTCTCCTAATCATGCATTAATCATTGATTAAGAGTGATGAATGGCTGCATAATCAGCTATTGGTTGATGATTATATAATGGAGTATAGCTATGGAGATCTAGAGTACAGCTGTTGGGAATTATAGCTAGGATTAAGCATAGTAGACGAGAATTTTAAGAGAATGATGAAGAGGTTTACAGATGAGCATAAATTAATTCATGATTACCGGACAATTTGATCTTAGGCTAAAACGGTCATATGAGTCGGAATTTGATGCCAAAAATTGCTATAGAAAGCTCTAACTAAGGCATACTCGCCCGAGTACCTGCCATATTTAACAGTTCCCGGGATCCGAAAATGCATTTTTTGAAATTCGAGGTACGGGTGCAGTTTTTCGAGACGGTCAAAACTGGACGGGTCGGGTGACCAAAAACTTACTATTTTTGGAAATTTTTACAAAAATTATTTTAATTCACTTTTCGAAGCTTTAAAATATTCTAAACATCATGGCACTGACAGAATTCGATAAACTGCTAAAAATAGTAACTTTTTTCAGTATATTCATTTCAAGGTACAATGGTGCTCTTTTTGATTGGGTGGTGACTCTTTAGCAGAGTTGTGAATCCTCATAAGATTAAGTTCTAACCTTTTAGACTTTAGTCGATTAGTTTCTTTTTTTTAAAACTTGTTAGGAGTACTCTGCACAGTGTACTATGTAGTGATATTAAGGGTTGTTGCACAATGTCGGGCTTGTCAATAGCATTTTTTCTAACTGAAGAAAATAGAGACAAAAAACAAAAACTATTCCGGTTTTAGATCACAATTTGAAGCATATGTCGGTAATTGCTATATTTGAAGCATTTATTAGTAATTGGTATATTTTGTCAAATTTTTTGAAGGAAAGCTTGAAACCTGGCCAAGATTTTGCAAGACATTTTCTTAGTAATAGTCTGTAGAACTTAAAATGTATTATTTCAATTTTCAATGTCCATTAAAGAGTTCAATTGTCCACTAAATATTGTGGACTATGTATACAATGTATATTGAAATTTTTCAAAATAAGGACTTCATCTACCTTAGTGAAAGACTCATAAATCTGTTTAAAAGATTCAATATTTGTTTAATTAGTAGAGGATTTGTATTGTGTAGGACTAGGTGTTCACTAAACAATTCGGAGTTTCGGATGTTAATTGTTGCCAATGCTTTTTAAAAAAATGGAGACTTAGAAAACAACTTGTGTTGGAGCTTGTAAACCACTTACAATTTTGGGTGGTAGTGTTGTATTAACTCAATAACGAATGTACATTAAGTCTTAAGACGGGTATGTGACATCATAGGTTCTCTTTCATAGACTCCAAGAGCCAAAGATTCTCCTCTTTGTGTTATGGAGCGAATATGCCCCCTTAATTTGTTTGCAAAACAAAAATCCCATTGAAATGTAGCACAACGAGGATGAAGAGAGTGAAGAAGATGCTACTAGGGGGGGAAGGACAAGGAGGTGGATAGACTGAGAAGGTGTCATAAGCTCCTTGCTTCACATTCTTAGATAGAACAAGTCCGATTACTATAGGATAGGCACTATCCATGGTAGGCCAACAAGACGCTTGCTAGTGTGCGAGAAGCTTTGCACAAGAGTAGTAAGGAATCTTTGGTTGGTACCTAGCTCACTAGGGTCCAATCAGTTTGTTAAATAGTAATGGTAGACTTGTTTTCATCTCTACTCCAAAGAAGTTGTAGTTTGTTAATGATTTTTTTTTTCATCACTAAGCCCAAAAAAAGTCTTTTAATCTTTAGGATATGCCTTTTCTTCCCTACTAGGTGGTCTTTCCACACTCAATTGTATGTAATCTATCCACAGTCTTTTTGTTTAAGAAAAATTCTCAAGGCTGACACTCAAGTACCTAGTCAATATGGAGCTCAAGACCTCAATCACGAGGTTATATCTCATGTGCTTCTAAATTGTCATGTTACTAGTATACATAAATAGTGGGTCATTACATTTCGTACGAAATCCGTATGAGGGGGGATGGCTCATCGTGAGAACGTCCATATCTTATCCATATATAGGGGATAGGTCAGCATGTAAGATACTGTATATAAAACTTCAAACCAAAAAAATCCTATCAACATGTTAGACCTTCTCAAGTCCAAAAATGGGTCCACAAGAGGTATTCAAGAGAAGGAGACCCTAGAGATCATGTGGCAATGTTCTTGAGAGTGATATGAGCAGAAGAGGTTAGAGACTTTGATACACAATTTGCTAAATTTGGACTTGCCTTAGAGGAGGACGCCGCCACCAGGTTTGATTCTATTGAAAGACAAGATTTTGAGACCATCCAAGAAATCTGTGCTAGTCAAGAAAGTAAATGAAAATCTAGATGCACTCATGAAGGCATATGAGTCAAGGCTTAAAATTGACCAAACTCAAGAACAAAAGTGGATGACATATCCTTATGCTGAGCTAGAAAAGAAAATACTGAAATTGTGCCAAAAGATGATTCAAACAGTCCAAACCTTACTAGAACCAACTGCAAAGAAACAAGTGGAGGGGGTAGAACTTCTAATATCAATACCAAGAAACCCTCTAACACACGGAACCGAGAGAACAGCTGCTAGCCCGGAAATTGGATTGGAACCTGCACATTCAATTGAAAAAACAAAGATAGTGTTGAGCACAGCAGATCAGATGTTTAAGGGTTTTCAACCTAACATACCGGGATTGTATAAAGGAGATGAAGGCTTGAATGATCTTTGGAGGTAGATAATGTAAGTCAATGAACCTAATGAGCTAAGACAAAGGGTTAACAAAACTAGTATGGGAGGAGATGTCTTTCTTCCTTCTATTGAAGAATTTGAGGCAGGACCTCAAGTAGATCTAGAGATGCACTCATATTGGGGAGACAACGGATCCGTGAGATCTTGGGATAGCCAAACTATATATCAGAGAGCTTTGTCCTTTTATAGGGGAGAGTATGAAGCAAAGTCAGATTTGAAAGTTGTGCCATCGCATAAACTCTCTACAAGGAAGGGGCTGGACTCCCAAGGGTTGATAACCATCTTATCAACTGCAGTGACTTGTACCATTAATCTCGTTGAGCTTCTTAGGATAAGACCTTATATGTGGAATACAGTAGGAAAATGCCTCAAATAGTTTGGTGGAAGGGATCCAAATTCACGAATGCGAGAAGGAATCAAGAAATTAGAGAAACCTTAATTAAACATGCTACCGATTGAATTAGAAGGTGTCACCACAATAAAAATTCTTGACAGTGGACCTGGTGTAGCCTTTGCAACAAAGGATGTATGGAAGAAATGGGGGCACTTGAATGGACTCGAAATGCAACGAAACTTTAGGAGGAGGTGTAGGACACCTAGGAGCATTATCCTACCAAGTTTGGTCGCAATCCAACAAGGTACCAAAATCACGATCCATCATGAAAAAGGTCTTGAAAATTGAAACAGAATTATCTAGAAAGGTCACCCTATGGTCTCGGAACACTCTCCTATGGTCAAAACAACGAAAAAAAATGAATTAAGCACGCAAATCTACAATTACAACTCACAGACACGTAGTCGCAAAACACAACAAAACTGACAATGCTTACACTTGAATTAAAGATCAAAGAGAGAGGAACACAATGCAAGTTTCAAAAATGAAAATTTATTACCCAAGAAAATGAAAATGAAAAGTTGATTACAAGTTGGAGCAGCTTCGTAGCTTCAACGTTATCGGGGGGTAAATGTGCGAAAGGTGAGCCGGGAAGGCACCGAGCCGTGGCTGTGAGAGATGCGGGGGGAAAGAGGTGCACCAGGCACAATTAGCAGACAACAGTGTTCAAAACAAATAGTTCACCTAATTCCAGCTAATCAACAGAATCCATGATTAATCAATCACTAATGGAGGCTTAATGCTCCTTACAAAATGAATCCGCTTAATCCAGGTGCTAAACAAGAAAAGTGATAATGACGTGCTTTACTCCCTCCTACTGCTTCAAGGTCGAGAGGGAGGAAGCCTGATCTTCTCTTCAACTAAGGCTTTGGGAAGTTTTTGCTTAAGATTATTACGGTTTATAGAAGGTTTGCTTCCCGATTCGAATGGTTAATGGGCTTAAAGTAAGATTAGGATGGATTATGGCGGTTAAGGTTGAGGATTCGAATGGCTAATGATGACTTAGAAGCTTTGGCTTGGTTTAGGGAATTGGATTAGAGAGATTAGAGAGGTTTTGCTTATGGGATTAGAGAGGTTTGACTTCTGAGCTTGGGCTTAGAGTAGGTTTAGGATGGCTTATGAGGTTAAGAGCGGTTAATGAGAGCTTAAAGGCTTCAGCCTCTTCTCCTGGCGAAAGAGCTCAATGAGATGAGGAGGACAAAAAATAACCACACGATACCCTTTGTAGAGCTCATCCTTCTCTTTTATAAAAAAGCTTGCTACAAAAAGCTTAGGCACCCATTAGCGACGTCGCTAATGGGTCCCCCCCCTTGGTGACGTGGCAGGCGGTTTCGAAGCTGCTCAAAAATCAGCAGCGCTGGTGCCGAAAATGAGCGCGAGGAGGTCCTGAGCATGTTCCGTATCTACCGCGAGGGCGTTTTGAGAGCCATGCCAGCCAGCGCGAGTAAAGAACCATCTGGATGTGCTGCCGCCATCGACCTGCTCGCCATACTTTCCTTGCCTTCACACACAAGGTCAATTTTAACTTCACACAGCGAGCGGCCTTGGTTGGCTTGGGCAGGCATTGAATTAGGCCCTTGGGCGGCCTTAGGTTGAGGCCCTTGAGTGGCTATTTAAATTGTGAGTATGGGCGGCCTTGGTACCGACATTAGGCATACCATCGGGCAATGCATTGCTAAGCTTCCCATTGGCGGCATTCAGGCACACTTACCGGCCATGCAATGTTGCAAAAGGCTTCGCATTTGGCATGCATCCTGGCCAAGCAATGCTAAGCTCTTCCTTCATTGGCGTGCCATACTATAAGGCATAAAATTTGGCACAAATGCAGAGCAAGCACTATCAAGCACAACATCTTTCTTCAATTGCCATCAATTAGCAATATCCTCATGAATAAAATCTTCCTGCAAGAAGCAAGTGTAAGTGATTGCTTTTGGAAAGTTGCCCTGTCACTAGGCATATTATAAAAAATGCTCCCGCATCGGCCCACATTTGGCATACACATCGGGCACCGCACTGCATTAAGCCAGATGAATGTGACTGATCAGGGCAACGAGGGCGGTTCAAACCCGGCCCCCGACGATACTTAAATTGGCCATATCTTGCCAACCGAAACCCCGATTGTTTGACGAACTGAAAAGACCGACATGCTCTTGAAAGTGAGCACTTTGGACTCATGCATTTCTTTCATCTTTGACCTTTTTTGAGCAGGTGCTCAATCCGGGACGGATCTGCTACTGACTCAACTTAAAATTGTCATAACTTCTTATTTGTAGCTCAGATTGACGAGCCATAAAGACAGGCACTGAGAGCCTTTCAAGTACTTTGACTTTGATTAATAAAATCCCAGCTATGACCACATTAATCACACTCACTGTTTAGCATTACCAAGACATCTTTTGGTCCTTAGAGCCCCATCTGGTACACTTCTAGCTTAAAAATTGACTTGTTAGCAAGCCCTTATAACTGCTGAACAATCATGCAGGATTAAAATACACCTGATCAGCATCCCTTTGATTATTTTCTTGTCATGGGAGTGAAGCTTCGTCAAATTCATCCCATTCTTTAACGTACTTGTGGTCTTCACTGTCACACAACATGCATCGGTCCTAGCCTTTGCGTAGTGGCTGCTGTCTATGCTCAGATGTAGACCCCTTTGCAGCTAGTCCTTCAAATTTAACAGCTTTAAAATTCAAATTTAATTCTTGAATACCTTTCACCAATCCTTCAAGAACTGGCTCCCCCACTCTGGATATTGCCAAGGTTGTTTTCTCTTTAGGTTCCTCTTCCGCAACATCCATGATGTCAACCATGATCAACTTATCGACTCTCATCTGTCGTTTCACGATCATGTTGAGTGCTTCAGTGAATACCTCTAGCTGGATGTTAAGCCCAATTCTCCTGTTGAATCCTCCATCCATTACACTAAACTCTTCTAAAGTCGAGGATGAGCAGCCTGAATAAACAGCTGAACCTTCTGATCCCTCGTTGAACGTTGCTCTGTCGAGGAAAATTGCTCGAATTTCTTCTCAAATTCCCGTAATAACTCTTGTGCAGATAGATTTTTGTTCTTCTTATGCACCCACTTCATAAAGCTTTGCCTTGTTACTCTTTGCGAATCCTCAAGGAAGTATTCCTCCTGAAGTGCCTTCTTGAAATCCTGCCACTTCGGGCCTTGAACCGCCTGAATTTCTTTAATTCGGCTCCTAAGTTTCGGCTCCGCAATTAAATGGAACCCTTCCACTGCATTCTGATCATCAATTCCATTCTCTTCCATTGCCTTCTCGTGGATACTACAAAACTTGCTAATATCCCGACCTTCAAATCGATGCAATTTCTTGATAATTGTGTACCGAGCTTTACGGATCCTCTCTTGCAAATTGTACTGCTGTTGGGCAGCCTGTTGTTATTACATGTAAGCAGCAAACTGCTGCATCATTTGCTGCATGGCAGCCTCTTGCGGTGTTGACATCCTTCTTCACCACACTGCTCACCCCGGCTCCTTTCAGGTCGGGTTCACCAAGAATGTCGGGGGATAAATGTGCGAAAGGTGAGCCGGGAAGGCACCTGGCCCCTGGCTGTGAGAGATGCGGGGGGAAAGAGGTGCAGCAAGCACAATTAGCAGACAATAGTGTTCATAACAAACAGTTTGCCTAATTCCAGCTAATCAACAGAATCCATGATTACTCAATCACTAATGGAGGTTTAATGCTCCTTAAAAAATGAATCCTGGCTTAATCCAGGTGCTAAACAAGAAAAGTGATAATGACCTGCTTTACTCCCTCCTGCAGCTTCGAGGTCGAGAGGGAGGAAGCCTGATCTTCTCTTCAGCTAAGGCTTTGGGAGGTTTTTGCTTAAGATTATTACAGTTTATGGAAGGTTTGCTTCCCGATTTGAATGGTTAATGGGCTTAGACTAAGATTAGGATGGATTATGAGGGTTAAGGTTGAGGATTCGAATGGCTAATGATGACTTAGAAGCTTTGGCTTGGTTTAGGGAGTTGCCTTAGAGATCTTAGAGAGGTTTGGCTTTTGAACTTGGGCTTAGAGTAGGTTTAGGATGGCTTATGAGGTTAAGAGCAGTTAATGTGAGCATAGAGGCTTAAGCCTCCTCCCTCGGAGAAAGAGCTCAATGAGATGAGGAGGACAAAAAATAACCACACGATACCCTTTGTAGAGCTCCTCCTTCTCTTTTATACTTGCATGGCTTCTCACTTGCTAAAAAAAGCTTAGGCACCCATTAGCGATGTCACTAATGGGTCCCCCCCTTGGTGATGTGGCAGGCGATTTCGAAGCTGCTCAAAAATCAGCAGCGCTGGTGTCAAAAATGAGCGCGAGGATGTCCAGAGCATGTTACTTCTCTACGAAGAGGGTGTTTGAGAGCCATTCCGGCCAGCGCGAGTAATGAAGAAGCTAGATGCGATGGCGCCATCGACCTGCTCGCCATACTTTCCTTGCCTTCACACACACGGTCAATTTTAACTTCACACAGGGAGCGGCCTTGGTTGGCTTGGGTGGGCATCGAATTAGGCCCTTGGGTGGCCTTAGGTTGAGGCCCTTGAGTGGCTCTTTAAATTGTGAGTATGGGCGGCCTTGGTACCACATGAGGCATAGCATCGGGCAATGCATTGCTAAGATTCCCATTGGCGGCATTCAGGCACACTTACCGGCCATGCAATGTTGCAAAAGGCTTCATATTTGGCATGCATCTCGGCCAAGCAATGCTAAGCTCTTCCTTCATTGGTGTGCCATACTATAAGGCATAACATTTGGCACAAATGTTGAGCAAGCACTGTCAAGCACAACATCTTTCTTCAATTGCATTGATTAGCAATATCGTCATGAATAAAATCTTCCTACAATAAGCAAGTGTAAGTGATTGATTTTGGAGAGTTGCCCTGTCAAGGCTAGGCATATTATAAAAAATGTTCCCGCATCGGCCCACATTTGACATACACATCAGGTACCGCATTGCATTAAGCCAGATGAATGTGATTGATCAGGGCGACCGAGGCGGTTCGAACCCGGCCCCCGGCGATACTTAAATTGGCCATATCTTGCCAACCAAAACCCCGATTGACGAATTGAAAAGACCGACATGCTCTTGAAAGTAAGCACTTCGGACTCATGCGTTTCTTTCATGGTTGACCTTTTATCAGTAGGTGCTCAATCCGGTACGGATCTGCTACTGACTCAACTTAAAACTGTCATAACTTCTTATCCGTAGCTCAGATTGACGAGCCGTAAAGACAGGCACATAGAGACTTTCAAGTACTTTGACTTTGATTAATAAAACCTCAGCTATGAACACATTAAGCACACTCACTCTCTAGCATTACCAAGACATCTTTTGGTCCTTAGATCCCATCTAGTACACTAATAGCTTAAAAATTGGCTTGTTAGCAAGCCCTTATAACTGCTGAACAATCATGCAGGATTAAAATACACCTGATCGACATTCCTTTGCTTATTTTCTTGTCATGGGAGCGAAGAAGCACGACAGCGTACATAAAACAAACTCTTTCTTCTCTAAAGATAAGCCTCCTTTCACATTAAGGTTATTGACATTTATACCTAGGGTATTCTAAATGGCCAGTGGCAATTCACATGGACTTTTACAATCATCATGACAGTATTACAACTCAAGGAATTGACATGCTACTCTAGAATCAGGATTTACACAGAGTATCATTACACTATCTCGGAAAACTAATAGAGTACAAATGTGGTGTCCGGCTATGTGTTTGGCTAGGTGTTCGATCTTTTCCTTAACATTCCCCCCTTACTAGTTGGTGTTGTTTCTTGAAATGACCTTGCTCAGTCTTGTCATAGCGCTGTCTTTAGCTTTGTCTTCAAGGTTGGACTTCAGCTTGGGAAGTGCTTTGTCGTTGATGATGCTCCCCCCTTCCTTGAATTATTCATATCTACCTTGAAGAGTTCTTTTGATGTTTCTGTCTTTGTCATTGACTTGCAATACTTCACTAGCCTCAGCACTATGGAACTCCTTATGTTTTGTTGCTGGGAGATATTTTGTTGAAGTTATCATTGTTTGTCTGTTGTCTTTGTATGACATTCTTCGTCTTTCCCTTAATCATTGAATCTTTGTCTTCAAGTTTGGTCTTTAGCTTCAGAAGAGCTTCGGCATTGATGACACTCCCCCCTTCCTTGAGTGATTCATATCTGCCATGTTGTTGATACGTGACTTGATATTTGATTAACGAGACAACTTTTCTTCTCATTGTGCAGTCTTCTCTATGTTGCTAGTCTTGCATTTTCATGTTTTTGATTTTATAGAACCAATCCTCTTTTTGGCATGGAATTTATGATGGGTATTCTTTTCATGTCCACTGCAATTTGAGTTGTCTACAATAGGTCACCAATATTGAAGCACTGTGTGAGCTACTTTTGATTGTTGTTGATGACTCTTTTGCGGAATTTGTCATTGTTTGTCATTGTAGGCCATTCTTTGACTTTCCATTGTTTGATGGAGCTTTGTTGTCAACCTTGGAGGAGATAAAAGATTCTCTTAATAAGAATATGGAGACCTACAATTTTCGCTCCAAGTCATTGTCATTTAATTTGGGTAGACATTTCCTTATTATTGATGTAGAAGGAATATATACAAGAAGTTGATGATGAGGGTTTCTAGATTAGGGTCTTAAAACCTGGATGACCAAAGGGAAAAAACCCGGTGGTAAAAAAGTGCCTTTCGTATATGCTCTTATTAGGGTTGAGCATTTGGACTTGAAGTACCTGTCATGCAAGGTGAGTGCTTGGAAGAACAAACGCAGAGTGCCTAATACAAGTGCCAATTATGGGACACACTATATGTTTATGAGAAATTTTCAAAAACAAAGTATGTAGTGCGGAAGATGGAGTTGATGGGTGCTTCAAGGAACAAATGTAGCACATGTGACATCAAAGGACGTCTCAATAGCTTTCATGTTTCCAAGAAGGGTTTTTGATGTAGAAGCTACTCCACTCATACCTCACAATGCTGAGTGCGTGAGTGTCTTTTGGACTTCCTCCTTCACTTACCACTATACTACAATGGATTTGACTCTTATGCTCACCTATACCAACATGGGCGAGACAACGTAATTATGCTCAACTCTTCCAGCTTGAGCAGTATCTAGAATAACTAAGACGCTTAGACCACATATAATATTACATGAAGTTTTGGGACCAACACTTAGCTCATTTAGTGGCTTAGCTGCCCTACTCTGACTTTTATGCCATGTATTTTTAATGGCGACTTGGACTTACATGTTCAAGGTCAGAGACCCAATTCCATAAGTTCTGGAAATTTAGGCTCTTCCATTGTGTTGGTCTTTGGATGCCACCATTTTGTCTAGTAGACTGGCATATGTTGGCTCCTCTTGACCTACTTGTCAAGTGACTGATGTAGCCTTTCCTTTATCTCGCATGAGAAGCAGTTGAATTTGTGTGTGGGTTATTTGTGTTTGAGTTTCCATGAGCAATTTTGGAACCCATCTTGTTTTTGGTCCTTGTGTGACCGTCTTTGGAATTTTCTCTTCTGCTTTGGCTTGATTGACACTAGGCTTCGGTATCCATATCTGATGATTTCCTTTGTAGAAGCCTTGATTTTGGAGTTGATGACAATGTATCCATCTAGAGATTGCAGCAGCCTTGATTGCAATTGGCTCCTATTGGATGCTGGTTGTTTTTGCTTGCTTTTGGATGGAAGCTTGTGCTGCCTGATTCCTCTTGGTTGTCCCAAATTGAACTACAATTTTTGGTAATCATGTTTGAGTGTTCCCTTCATAAAATCCTTGTGCTTTGAGTAGCTTCACTAGAATCATCCGCTGCTTCACCTGTTTGTGGTAGCCAAACTTGTCGCATTGTTTGCTGCTTTGATCTTGTCTTTTGCCTATTGTTGTTTTTTCTCCTGCTTGAGTTGTTTGTCTTGTGTTGATAGCACTTATTGTTCTTTGTAGAACACGTTGGTTGAGGTGAGAAGGTCCAGGCTACTACTTTAGGCTTTTTGGCCCAAACATTAGCGTTTCCTTGGAAGTAGCCCTAAGTAGTGATTGACTCGTTTGATGCTACCCACCCTGTCACTTTATGTTGTTGAGGTTGACCTAGTGTTTGTTGTATCCAAAATAGGTCTTTGACTTTGATGTTCTCGTTGGATACTAACGCTTGGTTGATTCCATTTTTCTTCTTCTTGATTCTTTTTTGTGATGGAGACTTTGGTTGATAGACTTTTTGTGTCGGTTTCCATTGCATTGTTGATGGTTTGGCTCTTGATGTAGAGGCTTCGTGGAAAGTTTTATGGAGGCTCGTTGAGGGTAAAGTCGTCTTGCAAGGTTGATATAGTTCAGTTTTTACCTTTGCTTTACCTTTTTCCGTGATGATTGACGATTTCTTCTCCGCATGGATTTGAGAAGCTTCATGGAGTCTTACCATTCTCGTTGTTGAAGCTTTTGATTATTGTCAAACGAAGATGTTCCTCTAGCTTTTTTTCAGACTCTCTTTGATATGATGGGCTTCAAGTATTTGGAAAGTATCCTTGTACTCCCCATTACTCAACTTGAGTATGGCTTCAACCATGCTAAAGCTAGGAATTGGCATTTTTTAACTTGTGTACACAATTTCCTCTAGCTCTTTGATTGGTGGCTTTCCCATCATGATCCACGTTCCATTAGATTCTTTGTCGCATATGGATCTATCACAACTGAACATGTGATGTTGAGTCCTGTTTCCCCGCATATGCTAAATTTGATTGTCGTAGGAGACAGTTGATCTTCTTCCTTATTCCTATTCTTGTTTTGATCTTGCATTTGTTGAAGATTTGCCGTTGAACTTGGAAACTTTTCTCCTTCATATGCTTTCATTTACTCTTTTTTGGTAATGGAAATCTTTGAAATAGCTTTTGTCGATTCTTTAGGTATGTCAATGATGACATATTCTTGTGGTTGCTTTGTTTCCTTCATTTTCACTTTGGCATCATGCCCCATGACATAGATATTTGTCTCAACTTTTTTGCTTTCACACTCAGAAACCTCATTAGCTTCCTTCAACACCTTTACTATAAATAAGGGAGTTATGTAAAAACCATCTTCGTCACAAAATTTGGTGTTGGTCACCTCATTTATGCAGACATCAAGAGCCGTAAGTATTTTGCAATCTTCCTCTCTAAGAATTCCACATCTGAAGGTCCACACATCCATACATGCACTTTGCTTTACAACCAAGCAGTATCTTGGTTTCTTGTTCAGTTGTGGAGTGTAATTCTTCCCCTGGGGTTTTCTCGACATCTCTATAACTATGGTCTTTGACACTGATTTTCGTTGTGACCTCTTTGTGTCTCAAGTAGATATAGTCATAGCCCCAGTCTTGTACCATTTTGAGCTAACGCATGAATGGTCTGCCCAATATGATATCAAATTTTCTTCTCTTTTATTGCAAAGGTGTACTCATACTCAATTCCATAAGAGGATACAATGATTTGTTCTATTATTCCAATTAATTTCTCCACGTATCCATCTGTTAATTGCAATTTCAGTTGAGTTTTCGTAAGAGCAAGCTTTCCCCATTTTTTTCATATTTCTTTGGTTGCAATAGCAATTCCTGTACCACTATCTAAAATAGCAACTGTCTTTACTCCTTTGAACTCAAGTGGTAAGGTGGTATTTCCTTCTTCGTCTTCACAGTAATCACCCACATTATTTATTGGTATTGGCTTTGTCTTTGGTTTCTTAGGCGAGGTGTCATCCATGTTTTTATCAACAAGTTGGTCATGTGAAGGGATTTTCAACCCCATGTTTTCCAGGTTTTTGCCCTTTGGCCCCACAGATGCGGTCTACTTATTAGTAGCTCTAAGAGATAAAGTGTTCATTGTATAGGAGAAGACATCAATTCATGCAAGCTCTTGGTATCCAAATTTTTTGGTGTGGCTTTCCCCTGAGAAGGTACCATTTTAGCCTCCAATTTTTTTTCGCAGGCAAAGTCTGTAGAGAGCATGGTTTTCTCTCTCAGATGCGACAAACCCGACATCCCCATATAAAGATCTTATATCCCCTGGGAAAAATTAGTGATCCATGTTAATCTTAGGGATAGGTCCTAAATGTAAGGTGGCACTACTATTTTTTTGGTTTCTAATTGATTCCCATAAGGATTGTGGCCACAACTCTTCTACCTCCGAAATTGGCATCACTACTTGTGAACCCACCCCATTTGTGCTATTGGATACTTCTCTTGTATCTAAAGGTGCCTCAACTCTCGGCTGTTCCTCGTCTATGTTTACAACACCAAGGCTTTCCAATTCCTTGAAATTTTTGCAGATTAGCACCTCTGTTTTTGGAGCATCTGGAACATGTGGTCCCATAAGAGCTTGGGCCCTCCAGATGATCTCCTTGCACATTTGCAACCTCTCTTTTTCATACCTTGGATGAGGATATGTCATCCATCTATCCTCTTGGGTTTGATTGGATTTTAGACTAGCTTCATAGGACTTCAAAATTGCATCTAAAGGTTCAAAGACTTTGTTGAACAAGACTGAACCTCCCGAGTTAGTCTTTGACTCTTTAGGTCCCTTTGCAATTTTCTTGCTTTCTTTCTCTCTTCTAAGATGTTCTTTTGTTTGATTCAGTTTAGTTTCCAAAGAAGCTTTCTCCTGTAGCCTTTTTGCTTTCATTTTGTCTTGTTTGGCTTTCCATAACTTTCTTGCAATTCTCATCTCGATAAGTTTTCGATTTCTATTTGGGGTGGCAATGTGGCTTTCTTGGCTGGTTTGTTTTTGGTAGCTTCTTGAGCTTGAGCTTGAGTCATCGTCTTTAAAGGAATGGCGGGTTCTACCTATGATCCGCTTGAAGAAGGTATCACACCACAACATTCATTATTGCTTTCCCTTTGTAGTCTGGATTTTTAGTACAGTGTTGGCGTAGATGGTCTCTCCCACAACCATCACAGAATACAAATAGTTCTATTTGTGGACCCTTGTTTGGACAACTTTGTGCACAATGATCAGCACCACACACATAGCATGGACCTTCTTGTTTCATAGCTGGTGATCGAGCCAGTGGTTGTTCTGGCCTGGTAATAATGTTCTTTGAACCATACTCCTGATTGGCTATAAACATGAGCGTATTCACATCCATGGAGTACTGATTTCTCATGGGTTGTGGCACGTGATTTGGCTGAGTGTAGTTGAATACTACTCTACCATCATTCAAAAGATGCAGTTGTTTCCCTAACATTTGTTGCGGATTTGATCAAGTGTTACACCATGGAGTGGGATGATCCCCTCCACAAGTATTACATCTCCTCAATTGAGGATGTCATACATCTAGGTTTTGTTTGTAGCCTTGGTTTATTATTCTAATTACCCCCTCAACCACTTGATCAATGATTGGTTCCCAAGGAGTTTGAACATGTCTCTTTGTTTTTGATTTGCTCTTCAGAGATAAGGCACTACTAGTCGTGTTGTCTATATCTTCAGTCACCTCTCCGTATGCCTTACAATTGTCAACTAGATATAGAGCTTCTCTAGCGACTTGCTCAAACATTGTGCATCCCTTCAAATGTAAGTCTTTTTAAGAGTTTCATTCATGAAGCCCTCTATGAAGAGAACTAATAATATCTCATCTTGCGGTAGCTCTCTCACAGGACATCTCTTGATGTATTTCTTGAAGCGAACAAAAGCTTCATTCACTCTTTTGTTCGCTTTTTTGTTTAAAAGCATAGATCTGTGACACTGTGTTAGGTTTGATTCCCCTTTTTGAGAACTCTTCTATGAATTCTTATAAGAGTTGTTCTATGTTGATAAAATAATCTCTATTTAGTCCTTGGGACCAAGTTAAAGACATTCCTTCCAATGTCAACCCAAATACCTCATATTGAGTATGGAAATCTGCAATCTGTTCAGCTCTCAAAACTTGTTTCAAGAGAAAGACATGAGCATATGGATCCCCTGACCCATTGTACTTTGTTTTGACACATTGGGCCAATTGATATGGTCTTAATTTTTGTGGTTTAGTCACCAGTGTAGCCAGTTTGTGGTCTCTTGGAAAGATGTCTCTCGTCCTCTCCTCTCCTCTTGGAGAAAATCATGGTGGAATCCTCTCTAAATGTGTTCTCTCATAATTATTGGTTGAAAGTAAGTAGAGATCGGAGTACCCTTGTACATATATCTCTCTAAGTCAACTAGATCAATAAGTTTGTACTCATGACCATACTTATCTACCAATAGAACTTGAACTTCATGGGCATCTGTATACGTGAATGCATAGAGATTCTTATGGAATGGCATCTCTCCAGCATAGCGTTCTACACACTTGCAGAAGATATATTGATCCCCGTTTGTGAATCTATATATGCCCTCATGGGCATAATCTATAATCATTCTCGTGCATTCATTGGTTGTAATGAATCTCACATTTGGTTTATTGATCAAAGGATTTAGTAAACCTGGAAAAACTCATCTCTAAAACCTGGTCTAGGTATGTCCTATTGCCTACACGCTTTCTTCCTAGCTATACCTGACTCAATTTAGAGTTGTCTATCAAAAGTTAGAGCAATTTTGGTGAACTGCACTTGAAATAACACTCATGAAATTCTCCAGACCGGAACACAAAAACTTTGGATTATATATTGGTCTCCAGAAGGTATTTTTAGCTCAAACTTGAGATTTGGGATGTTCTCAAGTATGTCTACAAGTCACCAAGTCAAATATCCCCACTATGCTGAGGTACATGGATCGCGATCCATGTTCTTCTCTCAAATTTTTTTCTCCAAATTTTGATAGTATGTAAACAAGGTCATATGCAGGCTCTAGTCCAATTTTCATTAAATTCGGAAGTTGAGGTACATGGATCGGAATCCATGTTCAACCACATTTGGACTTGAACTCTTAGGATTTTGTTCCTGACTATATCCACAAGCTAAATCTCAAATCTTTTTGGATTTGGACTTGTTTTGACAGGTCAAATGGCCAACACTAGGTTTGCACAGCGGTTTTCAATCTATCACCTGTTTTGATTTCTTTTGACCCAAATTTGCTCAATTTTCTCAAAAACTAGACTTGGGTATATGTTTCCTTATGTGTGCACTACTGATCTGAAAAGTTTCAAGTCAAGTTGTCACTATGGGGGTACATGATTTGCGATCCATGTTTGGAGCCCAAATTGACTTCTCTTGGTACCATCTGATTTAGCATGATTAGGAGGTCCTATGGTATCAAAATTTTTAAAAATGGACCTCTCGATATAAAATTAGGTCAATTTTGGCACTTGCTCAGTGTACTTGGCAGTTCTGGGCTTTTGGTTTGGTTTTTTGATATCCAAATTCATTTTTGAAAAGACCACTAGACTCCTTGTGATGGGCTCTAGCTATGGTGCACGTTTGGTATCAGTCTGTGACAAAGGAACATGGATTGTGATCCATGTACCTTTGTGTCAGATGGTAATGAAACTTGACTCACAGCTTGTCCTTGGTCCACTGATCCTTGCTATATGGTTTTTGTGTGATTTGGGCTTGTTGAGGTTAGGCAAAAGTCAATCCCTAGGTCTGTTTTAGGGTTTACAATTTGAACTGCTTTTGCCTATTCTCACCCACTTTTTGAGCTTTTTTGACAAATGTTTTTGGGGAATTTTGTTCACAATGGTCTTTGCTACATGCTGAAATTTTTTTTGTCCAAAAGTTTCTTAGGGATGCATGGACCGCGATCCATGTTCCACCACTTTTGGATCTGAATTTTGGGTGTGCTGATAGCTTACAATATTTATAGCCTACTGATCAAAAAATTTCTAGATTTGGACTAGTTTTCATAAACCAAAACTGACTTCTACAGTCTGTTGTGACAGTTTTGACTTTGTACTGTTTTTGGCTCTTTTGACCACTTTTCACAATTTTTTCGCATATGGTTCTTTTGGGAAAGTTACTCCAAATAGTACTAGCTATTTACTGCTCAAATCTCAGCCAAAAATTTTGATGAGGTACATGGATCGCGATCCATGTTTGATCTCATTCTGACATAAAACTTGGTCATCTTATAGTCCATAATATGATGATACTCTTCCCCAAATATTTTTAAATTTGGCCAACTTTTGCTTAGTCAAAAGTGAGTTTTTTTGTCTGCCCTGCCGTTTTTTGGCTAGTTTCTATGTTCAGCTATTTTGACCAACTTTTTTCAATTTTTTGACATGGACACTTTTAAGAAAGTCGTTCCACTAGTTATCAGGGATGTACTTGTCAAATATCAACCCAAAATGTCAAAAGGTACATGGATCACGATCCATGTTTGACAACATTTTGTCATGAATTTTTTCCTGTTGATTCTCTACTCCCTGTAGAAGCCAAATCTCACCCTTTTTTGAATTTGGATCCCAAAAAGTTGTAAAATCACAAATTTTATGTCTGCAATGCCTATTTTCCTATTTTTTTCCTAACAAACAATTTTGATGTGATTTTTGAGTTTTTCTTTCAAGAAAACTTGATCAGAGAAATATCCCACCGATGCTCAATGTCATTGATCTCTTTTCACCAAAAATGGTCTTTGGGGTACATGGATCACGATCCATGTTCCTCCATAAACTCTGGTCAAACTTTCCAAATTGCTTCTAGAGAGTCTATTGATGCCCTTGATCCACAAAATTTTGAATTTGGATCACTTTTGAGGTCTCTACCATCAAATTTTTAGAATTTCAGAGTTATGGTCATTTCTGCCAAAATATGATTTTCACTCTTTTTCCCCTCAATCTTTTAGCCCAAATTTTGTGGTGGTAGTTTCTACTTACCCTACTTCTAAGTACTAAAATGAAACATAAAATAAAAATAAAAAGAACAGTACAAAATAAAGTCACAACGTAAAACGGAACAACACTCTAAAAGCATAGAGAAAATTGGAGAATGAAATGCTTTTGGCTATCTCACTCACAACGCTCTTTACTTCTCAAGAATATATCTAGCAAGTCCTCGACTTCTAGAGTCTATCAAGCACTAAACCCTGTGTCTAGCTACTTCACTGCTAAAGAGTAAATGGAATGGAAGGCAAATCTTCAAAAAAGAATGCTCTAAATATGCACTAGGTCACTCACCATCTAAGGATCATATCCCCAACAACGGTGCCAATGTTAGCGGGTTGCCGCGACGGACGTCTGTAGCATAGCCATTTGGCACTAACATAATATCAATACATAGGGAAGTGATTCGGATGGGGCATAGAGACTCTTTGAGATTGTCAATCTCAAGAGGTGAACCTTGACAAGCTAACACAACAAATCGACAAGAAAAACACCACTCAAGGAAATCTGTCTATGTTCTTTCTTGCAGCTCTAGGTCAATACGCCATGTTGGCACTCGAACGGACTCGGAATGCAAGAAAACTTTAGGAGGAGGTCTAGGACACCTCAGGGCACTATCCTACCAAGTCTAGTTGCAATCCACCAAGGTATCAAAATCACGATTCATCATGAAAAAGGTCTTGAACACTGTAATAGAACTATCTAGAAAGGTTGACCTATGGTATGGGAACACTATTCTATGGTCAAAATGACTAAAAATAATGATTTACGCACTCAAATTTGCAATTACTACTCACATACGCGTAGTCACAAAACACAACAAAACTGACAATGCTTCCACTTGAATTAAAGAGCAAATAGAGAGGAACACAATGCAAGTTTTGAAAATAAAAATTGATTACCCAATCATTAGAAAAGTTGATCATCACGAGTTGGAGCAGATTTGTAGCTTGAGCGTACGTACAACAAACTCTTTCTTCTCTAAAGACAAGCCTCCTTCCACATTAAGGTTATTGACATTTATACCTAGAGTATTCTTACTGGCTAGTACCCAATTTTCATAGACTGTTACAATCATCATGACAGCATTACAACTCAAGGAATTGACGTGATACTCTGAAATCAGGATTTACACTGAGTATTACTACACTAGCTCGGAAAACTAGTAGAGTCTAAATGTGGTGTTCGGCTACGTGTTTGGCCAGGTGGGTTCCCGCTCGATCTGTCTCTTAACAATCAACGACTAAGTTTGGTGACCAGGATGGTTATGATGTGGTTCCATACTACATGGTTGAGTTAATAGAAGATGATGATTACCAAATCTCAAGACAATCAAGAACAATTGAAAATAAGCAAGAAGTGGATGGGGAGCTGTTCCACGATTCTACAGATCATTTTGAATGGGATGATGATGCAGATAATGAATGTTTTGACAACCCTAGTGAGCTAGAGGAAATGATACCGGAGGTAAGGTTTTATGATTTTTCGAATAAAAAACCTAGACGTTGTTGGGAAACAAGCAAACTGGAACACCTCTATAGTGATGTCACCCAAGAGCGTTGAAAGAGAACTACAAGACACCAAAAGCTTTGCAAAATCCTTTTGAAACTTCACCAATAGGAGTAGACCCTTGGGAATTTACTAGCCGTCGCCCACCCAAGAGACTATGTCACATAGGAGCAAAACCCTGCCAAAGCACGGATTTACAGCACACTCAGACCAATGTATATGAAGACAAGAGCCTCTCCTTACACAATCAAACATCACAAACCCACAACTTCAACATCAATTCCACAATTCATAGATACATGCCCTCCGAATCTGTCTACACACAATTTGCCACTAGGTTGCCATAGCCATAACCCTGCGGAGAACTAGTCATAACCTGATGAGCACAACTCCAATTGGGGCACTTTAAAGCTTGAGAGAAAGCTTGAAAAATGACTGTCGAGAAATCTGAAGATGACTAAAATTGATTCCATACGCCCCCATGAGAAAAATTGATGCGAGCAGAGAGCTGTCCCAGCACGACTACACGTAGAGAAGGCTAGTCGGGGCAAAAAACTGCATCCAAGAGCACCAAGGAGACAGAACGAGCTAAAACCTACAAATTTCTGATATTTTGCTGAACGTTTTTTAGTTTTTACATGAGTTTAAGTTATATACAAGGCTCACTTCAAAAAACTCACTCACTGGCACTTACAGTAGCCCGACAGCTGTCACTAGACTAGCGACTTGCAGTGCATGTACATGTGCTTGCTAAAGCAAGCAAAAAAACCCACAAAAATAAAGCCCACACACCCTTTTGACATCGGGCGTCATGTCCATATGTACAAATTTACAAAAAACGGGGTGTCAGAACTGCGCCCAACATAGTTTGCCACACCCCAGCCTGCTAGAGATCCTGTAAACCACATGAGGGAGTCTTCAAATCATCTTCATCATTAACCACATGATCAACAAATTCTTCAAAAGAAGGCTCATCCTCAATCACAGTCATCAACCTTGCAATATACTTCTTCAACCTGTAGCCATTCACACGTGCTTTATGCGGGGTACCATCGAAGTCAGCAAGCTGATATGTGCCATTCGGAAACCTGTTTAAGACCAAGAAAGGACCTTGCCACTTGATTTGAAATTTCTTTTGAAAAGTGCTATCAAGATTACTATTGTAACTAAGCACCATGTCATCCTTCTTGATGTCCTTGTTCTTTACCTTCTCATTTGCCTTTGCTTGACTCTTCTTCAAGACCTGCTCATAATGCTCAAAAGGTAACACCCTATCCAATTGTACACATTGCAAATATAAAATTCTTTCCTTGAATGGATCCTTGGGCTCTTCTTCAAGATTTAGCATCATCTTCAAGGATGGTATCTCCACCTCAATAGGAAGTAAAGCCTCTTTGCCAAAAACTATATGGAAGGGAGAAAAACCAGTACCTGATTTGATGGCAGTCCTATAAGCCCATAGAGCACAAGGTAGCTCTAAATCCCAATTCTTCACATTGTTTCTTGTCATCTTTTTAAGCATCCTTATGAGCTCTCCATTAAACCTTTCATTCATGCCATTGCATTGGGGATAATATGGAGTAGTAAACCTGCGATGCACATGAAGCTTTTCACATAGATAATCCACTAACTCTCCCCTGAAACCTGGACCCTTGTCAGAAAGTAACTCCAATGTCATGCCAAATTTGCAGCAAATATCTTCATATATAAGTAAGGAAACATCTTTACTCATGATGTGCTTAACAGCTTTGGCTTCGGCCCACCTGGATAGATAGTCAACAATAGTAAGTATGTAACATTTGCCTCTAGCTGTCATAGGTAGAGGACCTATTGCATCAATACCCCACTTCTCAAACACATCATAAGCCACAATGGTGCCTCTAATTTCTGATTTGAGAACCCTATTTGCCATGCTTTGACACTCTTTACAAGACTTGCACCAATGATGAACATCACGTTGAACACTTGGCCACACATAACCCTCCTGCAAGACTTTATGCAAAGTGATCTTTGCAGCAAAGTGACCACCACAAGAACCCTCATGATTCTCCTCTAAAATTTTGTAAATTTCCTCTTTCCAAGGCACTTTTCTCATCACAAGATCAGCCCCCTTCATATACAAGGCATCACCAAGTAGAACATACCTTTTGGCACGACGTAGGAAGGCGTACTTTTTTGGCTTTTCCAACTCTGATGGAAGCATACCTGTTTTTAGAAACTCTTCCTCCCTCTCTAAAGCTTCCCTTCCCAAATAAAGAGGAGAATCAACCCTTATCACATACAATTGCCCAATTGAAGCTTGCGCTGCACCATGTGCTTCTTCATTTTGAGACCTGCCCGCATTCCTTAAACTCCAAGCTTCAAAATGCTTAAGCAGATTCTTCACTTGAAAACAAATATTTTTCAGCCTTGGATTCTTACTTTGCCACACCCCAAGTACTTCCTTAACCACCAAAAGAGCATCATCTTTTACCCTCACACGACGGATGCCAAGCTCAAGGCAAAGGTTGAGACCTTTCTCCAAAGTAGCATACTCAGCTTCATTGTTGCTTTGTGCTGTAAGCTTCAAACTCCTTTTGGTTACCAAAGCACCTTGAGGATCATAAACTAGCACACCTCCTGAATCTTCACCATGCACTTTCCTGTAAGAGCCATCAAAAAACAATAGATAGGCATTGTCTATGTCAGGAGCTTCCATGTGTTGCTTCTTCATTGCATCCTCCTTAAGAAGAAGAGGGCTTTCCTTATAGGTAAGCAAATCAGCCAATGTAGCCCTTGTACTCTCCTCAACAAGAAAAGAGAATTGGAATTCCTGTAGCTCCACAATCCACTTCATGAGACTCTTTGACAAAGTAGGGCTATTCACCAATTGAGGTAGAAGAGTGTAGCTAGTGAGGAATGTGAATGGTTTAGGGAGAAGGTAGTGCCTAAACCTTCTACATGCATAGATCACACTCACCATAATGAGCTCCACCTCAGTATAGCCTCTCTCCACCTCTAGCTTCACCCTACTAGCACAATAGATAGGCTTCATGTAGTGGGAATTGTTACCTCGTTGAAGAATCATAGCTCCAATAGCATCCTCACCTACTGATGGATTCACGTAAAACTCCTTATCCCAATTAGGAGCTTGCATAGCAGGAAGAGAACCAAGAACCTCTTTGATACCTTGAAAAACCTCTTCACATTCATTTGTCCATTGTAGAGGATCCAACCTTGCTACTTGTTGTAGAGGATAAAGAAGTTGAGAGGACAAAGGAATGAACCTTTCCATACACTTCACCTTTTGAATAAAAGTAGAAAGTTGCTTTGTATCTTTAGGTGATGGGAGGAGCACCAAAGCCTTCACTTTGTTAGGATCCGCTTCAATCCCATTCTCTGAGATCATATGCCCCAAAAACTTCACTCTTGGTTGAGCAAGATGACATTTCTTTGGGTTGAGTTGACCTCCACTTTCATCATATTGCTTCAATGCCATCCCAAGCTTTGCACAATGATCCTTTCTAGAGCTATAAACACAAAAGTCATCAATAAGATCCTTCACAAACTTGCCAAGAAAGGGAGAGAACACCTTGTTGACGCGCTTTTGATACCACGCACAGCTATTCATAAGACCAAAAGGAAGCACACAATAACAAAAGCATCCCCATGGCATGATAAGTGTGGTCTTCTTTCGATCTTCCAAAGCCAAGGTGAGCTGAAAATATCCAGAGAATCCATCACATACGCTATATCTCTCATGCCCTGCAATAGAATCAAGTATGTCATCTATGAAAGGAAGAGGGTATGGATCCCTCTTCATGGCTGCGTTTAGAGGCTTAAAATCAACACATATCCTGCACTTTCCATCCTTCTTGGGTGTGACAACAACAGGACTCACCCATTCTGCAGTGCTCACAGGACATATGAAACCTGCTTCAAGAAGCTTGTCTACCTCTTCCTTTAAAGCATTAAGTTGTACCTGTCCCATTCTCCTTAGCTTTTGGCGTATGGGCTGAGCTCCTTCCTTGATTGGAATGTGGATTTCCTCTCCCTTAAAGCCTCTAATTTCCTCATAAGAAGTGATGAATAAATAGGGAAATTGTTGGATCATATGTAGGTACTCACTCTTCTCATGACTAGCCAAGTTGGGAGACAACATACCTTGTATCAGCTCCTGTTTGACATTAGGTTGAACTTTGGGTTGCATCAGCTCTTCAATTTGCTCATAAGGACCAGAGATATCCTCATTCTCCATAAGGCCAAGAAATCTTTGTTTCTCATCATGCTCTTCTTCAAGAAACAAGGAGGAAACATCTAGATCACTATCGCTGCTATCTTCCACTTCACTGCCCTCATCCCCATTGTCTTCTTCTTCACTTGAGTACTCTTCTTCATCACTTTTCTCATCAAAATCAGCATCCAAATATTGCTTGCTAGCCATGTCAAACCTCTTCTTATCACCCCTTCTATTGTAGAGAGTGATGGTACCATGTCCCCAATCCTGTATAGCTTTGGTTGCCTGTAACCATGGTCTTCCAAGGATGACAGGGAAAGCACCAATACCCGCGGGCATAACATGGCAATTGACCAGCACTTTAACATCAAATACATCCACCTCCAAGTCCTTTACAACTCCCAAGAACCTCACCCTTGATTGGTTGGCAAGCTTTATGCGAAAACCTGAATTCTTCACCATGTTGAGTCCCAACTTTGATACACAAGCTTGAGTAATAACACATACCTATGCACCTCCATCAATATAAGCCTCTCCAATGCACTTCCTCTTATGCCATTCATCCATAGTAGGACATATATCAGGTAGCTCATTCAAAGAAAAGAATCTCACTGACCCCCTTGCAGGCTCCTTCTTCATGGGGTTGACTACGTGCTTCCATTGCCTCTTTAACTTGGGACACATCTCCATGAGTTGCCCAAAGGTAACATCAGCCTTTCTACCCACCAAATCAGCCCTTAAACTATAATTTGGTTGCCCTTCTCCCAAAGGAAAGTCGGATGCATTGTAATGTTTCCTGGGCTTTCTCTACTTCTTCTCTTTACTTGTACCTGTTTCAACCTGTTTCCCTCTTTTATGGCTGGGACTTGCATCACTCATGTCATGATCTCTTGTAACCCTCTTACCTATAGGCATGACCATAGCTCCCAAATCATCCTCTTTCTTTTCCAAACGGATTATGCTTACCACTTTTATTTTGCCCTTCTCTTCTACTGTCAATCCACTTGGTCCTGCTTCCCCTTTAATCTCAATACCATAATCTTGAGCTCGAGAAGGAATTTGTGGAGGAAGAGGAAACATGTCGCCACCCATTCTCTTTGGCTTGTCACATGAGGGCTTTTATGAGCCCATTCACCACAATTGTAGCATTGAAACATATCCCCTCTTCCAGCCATGCCTCTTACTCTACCACCTGTATAACCCTCATTGCTTCCATAACCATATCCATATCCATAGCTTTGACCTCTTCCACCTCCCATCATATGCACACTAAGATTCTTCATAAGACCTACAACCTCTTGCATCTCCTTGCGAAAGGAATTCACATCATGAGAAGCTTGTTGATCATAACTTGGCTCCCTGATGAGGACCCTTGGTTGCTCTACCGCTTTCACTTCAAGCTTTGGCTCCACATTGATTCCAAGTTGATGAACATGCCCTGCTTTCCACTCTTTATTCTTTGCAATTTCAACTGCCTCCTTAGAGGTCCTTGGTTGCTTAAGCTCTACCTTCAAACGTAGGTTACTCTTCAAGCTTGCAAGAAACCTGTCCTTCTTCAACATGGCTGGAGGAATTTCAGCCCCCAAAGATGTACACCACATTGCCCATACTACGCATTGAATGCCTTGACAAAGTCTTCTATGGTTTGGCCTTCATCTTGTACTAAGCCTTGAATAGACTGCCATACCTTTTGTGGGTCTTCCACCTGTTGAAAGTGTGTAAGAAAAGCATGCCTTACCATTTCATAAGTCATAACTTGAGGAGGTTGGGCTGATTGTAGATCCTTTTCGTAGCCTTCCAACCATTCCCTAGCATCTCCCTTCAAACAGAAGTAGAAGATTTGTAGCACCAACGCTGGGTCTTGCTTGTCAGCAAGAAGGCAAGAAAACTCCATTCTCTCAATGAAAGCTTTGGAACTTTCATTTGATTTCCCACTAAACTCCGGAAAATTAAACGCCATGTCTTAAAAACCTGTAAACTGAAGGTAACTTGAAGCGATTCCTCGGTGGCGGGCACCAAAACACTGTTGGGAAACAAGCAAACTGGAACACCTCTATAGTGATGTCACCCAAGAGCGTTGAAAGAGAACTACAAGACACCAAAAGCTTTGCAAAATCCTTTTGAAACGCCACAAGTCCAATAGGAGTAGACCCTTGGGAATTTATTAGCCGTTGCCCACCCAAGAGACTATGTCACATAGGAGCAAAACCCTACCAAAGCACGGATTTACAGCACACGCCGACCAATGCATATGAAGACAAGAGACTCTCCTTAAACAATTAAACATCACAAACCCACAACTTCAACATCAATTCCACAATTCATAGATACATGCCCTCCGAATCTGTCTACACACAATTTGCCACTAGGTTGCCATAGCCATAACCCTACGGAGAACTAGTCGTAACCTGATGAGCACAACTCCAATTGGAGCACTTTAAATCTTGAGATAAAGCTTGAAAAATGATTGGCAAGAAATCTGAAGATGACTAAAATTGATTCCATACTCCCCCATGAGAAAAATTGACGCGAACAGAGAGCTGTCCCAGCACGACTACACGTAGAGAAGGCTAGTCGGGGCAAAAAACTGCATCCAAGAGCACCAAGGAGACAGAACGAACTAAAACCTTCAAATTTCTGATCTTTTTCTGAACTTTTTTTAGTTTGTACATGAGTTTAAGTTATATACAAGGCTCACTTCAAAAAACTCACTCACTGGCACTTACAGTAGCCCGACAGCTGTCATTAGACTAGCGACTTGCAGTGCATGTACATGTGCTTGCTAAAGCAAGCTAAAAAACCCACAAAAAGAAATCCCACACACCCTTTTGACATCGGGCGTCATGTCCATATGTACAAATTTACAAAAAACGGAGTGTCAAAAATGCGCCCAACAACGTCAAGCACATTATAGGAAAAAGAAGGCAGCATACAAGGAAAGAGATAACCTAATGCCACAAATGACGAAAAAAATGGAATTATTATCTCTGGTAGAAGCCAAAGACTGCATTAAAAACGACATATCATGTCAATTTTCTCGAGATCGAGACTCTAGGACAAAAGACAGTCCTAGGGACGTAAAAAAACAAACTCAAAAGTTGAACGCGGAGAATAAATTAAATAAATGGAAACAGACCCGAACCAAATTGAGGAACCGAAGTGGACAAAAGTTGATTGTAAAAAAAGTTACCAAGAGCTCAAAAAAACTCTGAGGGAAGTATGGACAACGGAAATGAAAAACGAAGAATATGAGAAAGACAATAGCGAAAACCATATGAGTGTACCATCCCATTACAGAAAGTTCACTATTCAAGATCGAAAGATAGTGTTGACACAGCCCAGATGAGAGAGAAATAGTGAAATGACGGGCTAGAGGATGCAAGGAAAATAGACCTAGCAGCACCAGGAGAGGAATCACAACCAGTCTATATAGCCACCGATCTAAGTCAAGAAGAGGAAGAGGAGCTTATCAACCTTCTTTAAGAATATAAGGATGTGTTTGCATGGTCTTACAAGGACTTAAAAAGAGTGGATACTATCCCTTTAAAACCTGATGCAAAACCTAGCAGACAAAGGCCATACATGTACAATGACACCTTTGCTAAGCATATCAAGGAAGAGATTGATAAGCTAAAGGAGGTGGAGTTTCTCTATGAGATGGAACCATGCATGGATTTTCCACTCAGAGAAGACCACCTTTCTCGATTACCAAATGGAGAAGCTCTAGAGAGTGTGGATGATGATCTCCCGGATGCATATCTCTTCAATATAGAAATGGTACCTAAGTGATCCCAAGAGATTGTAAAGCTACTATCACAGGGTGGAGAATATGACAAAATAGACCAAGACCTTAAATGAAGAACGGTTCGGCAAGTTAAGAATTTTCAGTTGATTGGCGGCCAGACGTTTATATAATCTAGGCTTCGACTATATCCTACGAGTGTGCATAAACCTTGAGGAATACAAAACCTATTTTCTGGAAGCGCATAATCAGGATTTAACATTTCATTGTTCATCCACAAAAACTTTCGAATGCTTGCAACAATTAGTAATGTATTGGATGACTATGCGTGTTGATGTTCATGATTATGTAACTAGTTGCGTCAAATGCAGATCAAGCCAACCTATAGAACATGCGACATTGTTTCAAATAACACTTACTCTAGAATGGAGTCAATACATTGTTGACTTTCTGGGAAAGCAAACATTTCTTGAAAGTATCACCAGAGCACGACAAAGAGTGATAGAATGAGAAGCACATGATTTCACTCTGATTGAAAATCATCTTTATAAAAGAGGAAAGGATAACCAGCTTACGCTGTGTGCAACAGAGAACATGTACATTCCAATCCTAGAACAAGCACATGAAGGGATTAGTGGAGGCCATTTCTCAGGGGAAAAGACCACAAAAAATATCCTCACCTCTGGAATATGGTGGCCAGTATTACATATGGACGCGAAGAAATATACAAAATGATGTGAGTCTTGTCAACAAACCAACCTGCCAATAAAGCGGGATGAGATGCCCTTACGGCCGATGATGGAAGCCAAAGCTTTTGCTAAGCGGGTAATAGACTTTGTAGTACCAATCTCGCACCCTACTTACAAGACACATTCCCGATATATTATTGTGGCCATAAATTATCTCACTAAATGGGTTGAAGCTAAAGCTACACAAAAAGCTGATGCCGGGACTACTACACAATTTATATATGAAAATGTCTTTGTTAGATATGGTCTACCTATAGAAATTGTCAGTGATCGAGGCACAATTTCATAAATGAGATGATCAAAAATATTCTTGAAGACTTCATGATAGTTCATAAGAAGTTAGCTCCCTACCACCCACAGGCTAATGGCCACGCAGAAGTTACGAGTAAGACTCTATGTCCAATCTTGACTAAGATAGTTTCAGAGTCTAAAACGGACTGGGATCAGAAGTTACATTCAACATTATGGGCTTATAGAATTGCTTACAAAACCTTGATAGGAACAACACCATACAACATGGTGTTTGGACTTAATGTTATACTACCTATGGAATTCTTAATTCCAACATTGAGAGTAGCTGAATGTTTAGAGTGGATAGGTCATGAAATGTCTTCACAAATAAATGACCTTGAAAAGCTAGATGAACTTCACTTGAAAGCAATAGCTAACATCTATGCGCAAAAATGAAGGCAAATTCTTTTTTTTTATAAGCATGTACGATCCAAAAAATCCAAAACAGGCAATTATGTATTGATTTACAAACAACATGCTAAGAAGCTTAAAAAGCGAGGGACGAGACCCTTTGTGGTCAAAGACTTATCACCAAGTGGGGCCATCAAGCTTGCTACATTGGATGGGGAAGAAATGCCTAGCTGGATTAGTGGATATCGACTAAAAGAAATTCATCTACCACTAACCCCAGATGTGCTTCAACAAATCCATCATGCAAAGAAACAAATGCAAGAGAAATAGAAGATTGTTACAGACACTCAAGCAGAGGCCAAGAATGGATAGAAAAAAGATTTTTTTTTTCCCAACAACAACAACATGGACCACCTTTGAATATTAATGCCATTCAAGTAATAGACTTCGACATAGAGAACATGCAGGAGCCAGAAATTGTTGTCAAACTAGGACACAATCAAGTGAAGGCGACAACAATGCTTGATTTGGACGCTCAAGGAAACTTGATCTCCTATAGATTTTACAAGAAACTTCAACTTGACAATCAGTTATAGGAGACAAAACAAAAACTCCACAGTTATTTAGAACACTTGATCAAGGTATTGGAATGGGTGGTGCTGATAGTACATGTCGACCAACGTGTTTATCCGCATAAATCTATGTGGTAGAAGATACACACACACACACACACACACATACACAAATCATGCCTTATTGCTAGGGAAACCTTGGCAGAGAAGGTATAATGTACAACTTGACTGGAGTCAAAACACTGTGAATATAAAGTCTGATTTAGAAAAACCGCAAGTTCCTTTTGCTACAAAAGCTACAGGTAAACAATCAATACTGCAACCAACGGATAAAGAAAAACATCCCTTACAAACAACCATTGTTCAACAATGGATTCTAAAGAGAGATACAATGCAAGCAAAGCAAGTCAGTGGGGCAAATACACTTGTCCACAACGGTAGTACGCTGAGTCATATGCAAACATACAGATTTCACAAAAGTGAACCCCAACGAACCCCACATACTCCGTAAAACAAAGCTATCAAGAAGATTTGGATCATGAACGATCAAGTTGCCAGGGATAAGCAAAGAATAGTTGCAGATCACTCTCCAATGAGATCCACTACAAACAAAAAGCTTTAACTGAATTCTCGCCACAAGCAGATATGAGTACTAGAAAATGTTTCTTATGGATCAAAACAAGCATACAAAAATCTGGATTCAAAAGCAGCAACCTAAGGAACCGACTCAAGTACACTTCTTTAACAAAAAACCAAAGGCATGTTTTAGTCCATTAATACACCGAGTTCAGATTTGGAGACCTAAACAATGAACAATCATACAAAGACAATGCGCAACCACATGGCTTCACAATCTCTATTGACTATCAAAGAAAGAGCAAGTATACTAGAGAGTTTATTGTTTCGTCAACCTCACTAGGATCATACTTCCCTATGATGCTTCAACATCGATGCCAATAAACATCATGCTTATATATTCCTCTTGCACATCATTAATTTTTCCATGCATTGCTGCTTGAGTATGCATACATGGCCACATTACCTGGCTAGCATTAGCACCTTCTAAGTCCCATATACAGATCATATCCTTGGGCGATACACCGTCGTCCAGGAGGACTTCGACTAGGAAGGGGGAAGGAATCTCAATGCGGAACCGACAATCAACAAGCTATAAGTATAAAAAAGGGCACTATATTCCATGATTTTACGAGTTTTTGTATTTGATTGTGAGTATTTTAGTAAACCCGAGTAGATTATGCCCTTAATAACTGTGTGATAATAGATGACAAAGGACAAACACCAAGATGAGCCTCTAGGTGTGTGTATATATATAAACATCACAATTTTCATGCTAAAAAAGTGAGAATACAAAGCAATCCAGCTAAAAATACTATAGATAGATTTATATAGTGGTTTATTATGCTATTATCTAGTTATCTTGATTTTTGGATAATGTTCCGATCAAGTTAGATATTTCCTTTTATTTTTTTATTAATTTTCCTAAAAAACAAAGAAAAATAGAAAAATCAGATGAAATAGCGACATGGTGACAAAAGAAAAATATGGGAGTGATTAGTAAGTGAACGACAGCTTATGGTGAAGACGGGGTGCAAGTATGAAAAAAGTTGCGGAAAGCTGATGTGGCCAGTTTTTCGAGAAAATGACAAATTTTCCGAAAACAGAGCAATTGGAGTCCAAATGAAGAGATTTTTGAGCCTAAAGTACATTTCACAGCAAGATAGGAGCACATATAAAATTTGGTAAAATGTGGTCTAGGGAACCCCGATATAAGTTTCTTTGGGTCCACTTAGTAGCTCAATTTCACTATTCACAAGTGAGAGAGAGCTTGAGAGACCTAGAGCGCTCGGATCTTCTATGACTCCATACAATGCACACGACATACGGACCGACACCAAACATGAGAGGTAGACTCGTTACCATTAGCTTTTCTTGTTCTATACTCTCTTTTCGTGAAAAACTTAAAAAGGTGCAATGTGGCATCACGGGGAAGAAACCCAGCTAGTAGCTACAAGACTTGACAAGGGGTCAACCCTAACCTAAAAGAACACCTCTATGACCACCAATATGGGTTTAGGTCAACCAAAAAAACCCTAACCTCATCGGGCAGGACAGAGACATATCGGGAAGGAATCGTTGAAACCATGCGAAACTTCATGAGAAGTTGTGTTGATGGACGATTTTTGAAAATCAAAGAAAAAAAAACTTTTTTTCCTCTACCGGAGCCTTGGCGACACTGTTGGAAGGCTCAGCAATGCCTAGTCAACCTCACGACACCTCTACGGGCATGGCACACCCCACCCCTTTGATTGGCCGGGCTTATCATCCTCATGCCTCCACTCATCTATGCCCCAACCTAACCGCCCGCCCTCTGTTTCACTCTCCCTTCTCTCTTTCCCTGTAGTTTATTCCCCCGGCGGGCATCGAATGAAATATTCCCCCCCTCTCTCTCTCTCATTTTCCCTACATACCCCTCTCTAATATTCTCTCTCCCTCTCGGCACCCCCTTCCTCTCCCTCATCCACTCCTCTCTCGCTGACAACTCGCTTTCCCCACCTCTTGTAGCGATTGCATGCCTACAAGCCGGTTCAGCCAATCCTCTCTTCCTATCTCCCTCATAGCCTACCAATGGCCGATCACACTATCCTCTCTCTCTCTCTCTCTCTCTCTCTCTCTCTCTCTCTCTCTCTCTCTCTCTCTCTCTCTCTCTCTCTCTCTCTCTCACCCACGCACCCCCTTACTGGCCACCCTCGGCTAGGAAAGGCCTCAAGCACTCACCCAGACCTCTCTCTCGCTTTCCCTCTCGCGCTCCCTCTGTGTCGAGCCGCATGTATACTCCCACTCTCCCGTATTCTTATCCACATACCCGTCCCCTCTCACACTCCCCCCCTCGCTCTCTATGCAAGCCACTAGCCGCTAATATTCTCCCTCTCTTCCCCACCCGCTCGCCTCACCCCTCCCTCGGCCTCATTTCCCTCCCTTGGCTTGCAAATATTCTCCCTCACTCCCCACCCCTCGACTATTCCCCCCCCCCTCCTCTCGTCCTTGAGCCACCAAACGGGAAGGGGTGATATTACCCCCTCCCCCCCCTCTCTCTCTCACCCCACACCCCCCTTACCCCACCTCATGCCAAAGAGTCTCCCCCCCCCCCCCTTCCCTCGCTCGCTTGTCGGAGACACACCAAAGAAACCCCCCCTCAGCCAATCTCTCTCACTCTCGTCCCAGCCTGTGAAGGTGCAAAATACGGGATGCCCTCTCTCTTATCCACACACACACACACCCGCCTAATCCTCTCCCTCCCTCACACTCATTATCTCCCCACTCGTCTCCCTCTCTCTCTTGCACTCTGCACAAAGCCGACCGTAGTAAACTCTCTCTCTCTCTCTCTCTCTCTCTCTCTCTCTCTCTCTCTCTCTCTCTCTCTCTCTCTACACACACACACACACCGCACACACTCACCCCCCCCCCCCCTCACCATCCTCTCCACACCCTCACCCTCGCGTAGCTGCAGCTGGCCGCCAACACGAAAAAAATAGAAAAAACAAAAAAACATATATAATATATACATTATATAGATAAGCCCCGTTCCCACCCATGCTTGTGCACACACATTCACCCCTATCTACACTCACACACCCGTACATACATATACAGACACATCCGTCCACATGCACCCATACGTACACACATGCATATGCGCACATAAATACAAAAAAAACTTGAAGGAGGTCTACGATTACGACATCGACAAAAAGAAGGAACACCCAAAGCACGCGCCGCCAACAACAAAAAAGGAGAAATACGCCGAAGGCATGCCCCGACCGACCCCAAAGAGAAGTATGCTCTACACCGACGCACCGAAAACACACCATTCGCCGGCAACACGCAACCACTAGGCCATTTTCAGTAATTTATTAGTTATTTTTATCATTTCTTCAGTTTTCACACAAACCATTGTAAAATTTCCACTTTGTAAATTCCCTCTCTGTAGGTGATGGTCACAAAGGCCCACCTAGAGATTGTCATCTTTTAATAACCTCCCAAAACAAAGCAAGGGTCAACCACACCAGGCCCACCACTTGCTTTGTCTCCCCGATTAATATTACCCTAATCACACCGTGATTACCATAATCCTAGCAACCAACACCTATAAATTAGCACTGAGAGGTCACTATCGGGGGGGGGCACTTCATGAGAGGTCAGCACTTGGTAGAGTGTAGTGGGAAGAGTTGACACTATCACCATCATGGGGAGGGGGATTGTGTGTTGGGTTTGCCTTGGGAATTGCACCATGCGAAGGGAGCCATGTCCATCTCTCGACTCCAATGGTCCATGCATACGCGTATACTTGCTCTTGGTAGCAAGCTTCACAATCATTGATTCATCTTAGAGAACGCACCAAGTAGTTTGCACCATCTCTCCTCCCTACCTCTCGATCACCACGGCGTGCCATTTGTAAATACTGCAGAAATAATTCTCCCTCACACCCCCGAGGGTTTTTATCATTTGCAAATCTCTCTCTCTCTCTCTCTCTCTCTCTCTCTCCGTCTCTGTGTGTAAGTTTGCACTGCTCATATCATCGTGGTTTGCGTCCTAGCCGCTCAAAGCTAGGTGGTGCCCCCCTGTTCGCTTTACCGTGATAGGCTCGAGGCCCGCCATTCGGCCCCCGGCATTTTTAGAGGCCGTCCGGGTTTGGATTTCCCGTTGCTCCCGTCATTTGGTGCCCCCACTGAGGAGGGATTTCTGAGACCCTTCAGTTTACAATGTTGAAAGTGACGCCCACTATGAATCTTGGATGAATTTTTGAAGGAATTTTCTAACTGGAGGACGAAAGAAGAGGAGACGAAGGAGGCACTAGACGCCTTCATTGAAGTACTATTGCCAGCCTGCAGTGTCGTCAGTATTCAAGAGGTAAATTCTCCATCTTGTGTTACTCGTTCTAACCACAAATTAAGAGTATCAGGTAGGAGGTCGGTGAAGTGCCATCACTCTTGTCAACCAAGACACACTGTCAATGAGTGCCAGCAACGAAGGCAGCGAAAGGGCTGAAATTGTCTACATCGACATTCATCACGAAGAAGTCATTCACATCAAAGAAGGAAAGAAAATGGTGAGGCCTCTTTTCCCTAAAGAAACTGCACTTAAAGCTATAACCGTTTACTCCAAAGTGGCCTAAAGGGGCTACTCGACGAGCCAAAGGTAAGGAGAAGTTAAGCCAGTCTGGAAACACATGACCCCGAAAGGAGAAGCATCTGGCAAAGCAAGTGCTTCAAGCTCAGACATTCGGGTTGTACCCAGCTTGCCAAAGAGGAAGTCATCTGAAGCGAAGCGGCGGAAAGTCGACTACCTATTTGCACGACACATGCGAGTGCTACCAATCCACTTCGACAATCCTAAAGAAGAAGTGGTAATAAGATTCCCATGTCCTAGGGACGAGTGATTCGGCTACTGCTCTCGCTGTTTTGGAAGACCGGTAGAGGATCTTCCTCCTCTCCCTGTACAACTTATCCTGAAGAAGCTCTCTACCACATGTGAAACCCAGTGGGCTGAGGACGAGTTGCAACTGAATGGAGTAGAATTCATGCAACACGCCGACTACGGAAAATACCTGCAATTGCTACTAGCTAAGAGGCTGGTGGGCTGGGGAGGAGATGCAACTGAATGGAGTAGAATTCATGCAACACGCCGACTACGAAAATTACCTGCAATTGCTACTAGCCAAGAGGCTGGGAGTGGTCAGGCGCGTCGCCATCACCCCATACGTGCTGAGCGACAAAGGAAATGTAGAGCCCATGAAAGGCGACAACCTCTTGTGGATGTGCTGACTCATCAACACTCACACGGTAAGAGTATAAGTAAGTATTCCACCCTCTGTGCATGATGGAAAACGGGTCGATGGTATTCCCGTTCAGATTCCTGCAGCATATGCATGTGAATATCTATGTAGATAGGAAAGTCTCCTACCAATAGAAGATCGTATACCTTCGGTGCGGCGGTACTAGGAGAAATCTTCAATTCCCCAAACCCTATCATTCTTCCCATATTACATTATCATCATTCCTTTAATATTTCTATCTTTATCCTGTTTTAACCTATCCACCCAGCCCTGTAAAAAAGCCACTATGAGCCGCTACTGTTTTTAATGTATTAATCTTTTTTTAAAAAAAGTTTGTAATTTCCTGAGTCACTACCATGGCAAGTGTTTCTTTCCCCACGTTCAGTGGAAAGAAGGGAGAAGATCTCACTATCGACTTTTTGGATGATTTTGACTTTGCTTGTGTCGTCTCCAACAAAGATGACGACGCTTCACGACTTAGAGTTTTTCCTCTACTGATGAAAGTAGAGGCCAAGTCCTGGTATAATGCATTGCCCCAGGATACCAAGAATGCATGGGATGTGTTAAGCCTCGGAGAAGCTATGGCAGCTACTGACATAATTAAAGCAAGGAGGTTTACTAGAGTATGCCACCTACGAGTCCAAATTTGTGGACTTATGGGAGAGATGGGTTGCTTCACTAGAGGAAGGCGAAGGAGCGCCTAATTTCTTAAAGAAGGACCGCTTCATTGCTAGTCTATGGTTGCCGCTTAGAGAGAAGGTGAAGGGAAGGTTTCCTACAACATATGAGTTGGCAGTCGAAGTAGCCCGCCTTAAAGACAAGAAGCTGCGCATGCAAGCAAGAGTAAACGAGTCAGAGGAAACAAGCTCGGCCCGACCAACCCGAGTGACTACAACAGCCAATCATAGAGCCCAACTGCAAGAGGCATCAGAAGAACAGCAAGACCTGCTGAGTCGTATCACCACCCAACTAGAGATTTTATATGTGCATCTGGTGCAACAAGGGCATGCATCTATCAGGAATCCAGAACAAGGAAGAGGACAATGAAGGCAGAACCAAAAGTACCACTGTTACAACTGCGGGGAAGATGGCCATGGAATGTACTACTGCCCACACCCAAGGAGGCATAATTTCAATAGAGGGGGGAGACAGAATCAGATCTCTCCGTCAAGAGCAAGACCACCACCACCTAGGCAACTAGCACCAATCCCACTGGTCCAAATCTTTCGACCATCTGTACAACAGCAACCACCACCCCAACCTCTCATTCCGCCACTACCCCCACCACCTGTTGTGAACCAAGCGGTGAGTGTTATTATCTTGGAGGCTAATAACACTTTAGCTTGGAGGCTAAAGGGAAGGCAAAGGTAGAAGAATCATTTTGAGAGAAGCACAAAGGGAAAGCAAAGTTAGAAGAAGTGGATGCTATGGGAGTGAAGCGTACCAGACACAAGGAAGAATCTCAAAGAGAAGAGAAGATGAAAGGGAAGGCCGAGTCTAGCAAGCAAGCAGCTAAACCGTGATGGAAGATAGACATCGTGGACTTCTTATTAGGTGAGTATGCAAAACCTTATGACTTAGTTTAGGATGTGTTAATTCTGAAGATAACATGGCCACAATTACTCCACCTTGCACCAAGGATGAGGAGGCAATGAAAAAAAATGGTAAGTACCAGGAATTCAAGACCCAGGATAGCTGGGGCTATCTCTGGAAGGGATCTCGATGACATCCTACCAACCATGGAAGTTAAACAAGACTGGAGCACCGGGATGATTTAGATGAAGGACGCTAAAGGGAAGTCCATATTCTACGACATGAGGACTGGAAATCAATGCAACATAATATTGGAGGCTTCAGAAGATGAGTCCACCAGCGACTATTCATCTACCTCATGGGAAGAGATGACCACCACCGACAGAAGTGACAGTAGCGTCGAAGTGATGGGGGTCATTCTTAAAGACCCAAAGAGATTGACACAATCTCATACACCCCCAACAAACCAAGAGGAATCATCAAGTATGCAATCCTTGGAGGATGCAGGTAAGTTACAGAAAATGCTCTCAAATGAGTTAACCAATGAAGAAAGAAAGGAGTATTTCTCAATGCTAGGTAGATTCACTACTTTGTTCATTGATGGCTATGATAAGATCACAGGAATTACAGTAGTGCAGCACCACATAAAAGTCAAGGAAGGAAGTAAACTAGTAGTACAAAAGCTCAGAAGACTTGGAGTAATCCAACAAGAGGCACTACCTAAAGAAGTGAGAAGTTTTCTACAAGAAGGTTTCATCTACCCTGTCGAAGACTCAGAATGGGTCTCCCCAGTATTAGTCACACAAAAGAAAAGGTAAGTGGAGGGTCTGTGTGGATTATAAAGCTCTCAATGCATCCACAAAGAGGGATCACTTTCCCCTCCCATTCCAAGATGAAATACTCAATGAAGTGGCAGGTCACGAATGATACACAGTGTGCGATGGCTACTCAAGATACTTCCAGATTAGCATTGCAGAGGAAGATCAGAAGATGACAACCTTCATCACACCTTGGGGATGCTTTGTCTACAGAGTGATGCTGTTTGGCCTCACTAACGCCCCGGCCACATTTCAGCGCTATGTGACCTTTGTTTTCCAACCCTACTTTGAAACATCAATACGGGTTTTCATAGATGATTTTTGCATCTATAGTTCATGAGAAAAGTCTATGCTGGCTTAACTAGGCTGCAAACCTTGGGTGGCCAGCTCAACGTGGATAAGTGTCACATTCGTGAAAGCGAAGTCACTCTCCTTGGCCATGTAATTTTAGCAAGAGGGATTGAGGCTGACCCTAGGAAGATCCAAACCCTGGTATCTTTGTCGTCACCCACCACCGCTAAAGAGCTGGTTTCTTTCCTTCAGAAGGTACAATACTTAAGTAGGTTCATACACTTGCTATCTCAAGTGGTCCTTCCCCTACAAAAACTCACCCAGAGGGATGTCTTCTCATGGAGTGAAGAGAATGAGCAGCGGTTTACTTAGGTAAAGCAAATCCTAGCTAAGCTTCCCACCATTTCACCTCCTAAGTGGGACGGGCCGTTTTATGTGAACCTTAGTGTGGGAAGTGATACACTCGGAGCCGTGCTAATGCAAAAGGACCCCCAAAATTATTTCATGCGTCCTATTTACTTCTCTAGTTGTGTCATGAACCCGTCAGAAAAGGGATTTACCGAAGTAGAACACATGGTTCTGGCACTAATGTTTGCTATCACAAAGTTCCGCTCCTATCTCCTGCCTAGACCCTTTGTAATCCTAACAATGGAAGAGGTTTTTCCATATGTAATGAGACACATGGATGTCTCATCTAGGATCTCAAAGTGGTTAATTAGATACAAGAGTTTGACTACACCATGCAAGTAGAAAACTTCACCAGGGCTAGTTTAGCGGGAATTCTTACTCATCGCCATTATGACAAGAAGCTGGAGGTCAACATGGAAGCAAAGGAAGAAACACCAATGATAGAGAGTCCTAGGCTGGAAAGCGCTCACTCTCTTTTCTTTGATGGATCATAGAAGAGAACAATGGACCAGTCTGCAGAGCAGGCATAGTCATTTTCAATGAACAACAAGAAAGAATGTTCTCCATTGGGCAGTTATTACACTCCCACTCTGACAATGAAGCAAAATATGCAGCCCTAATTCGTGGGTTGGAACAATGTATTTCACAAGGAATTCAGTGCCTAAATGTGTTTGGCGATGCTTTGCTATTGATAAGGCAGATAAATGGCACCCAGGTTTGTAAGAATCAGGTTTTACTTGGTCAACTCCACCAAGTTAAGGATTTTCTAAAGAACTTTTAAGCAGTGAAACTATTTCATGTCCTCAGAGCAGAAAATCAGGAGGCAGATGCTCTAGACAAAGAAAGAATACAAGACGTTCCCATAGGAGCAGTCAAACTGAAGCTAACCCTCTTCCAAGGCAGTGATGCTATGCCTGATGTCGTCAGTTTTTTATATACAGGAGAATTTCCGAAAGGATACACCAAAGGCCAGAAACAGTGGCTGGTAAGGAAGGCTACTAGGTACCGCCTTGTAAACGACCACTTGTATTGTAAGGGCAAGGATCAAATTCTCAAGTGGGTGCCAACCTCTAGAGAGATCACAGAGGTAATTTCAAGTTGCCATGATGGCGTCTGCGGTGGTCATTTTGCTCTTGATATCACCAGTAGGAAGCTTCTACAAGCAGGATACTCTTGGCCTAGCTTGAACAGGGATGTACACCATTGGTGTAAAACATGTTAGGCCTGTCCAGTGGCCAGTGATTGCACATTAACCTACGAGCCACAGACTCCTATCATCTCATATGGTCCATTTGAGAAATGGGAAATAGATGCAATCGGTCCTTTACCAAGGGCCCAATCAGGTAAATTGTACATCATAGTGGGTGTAGACTACATGACTCGATGGGCAGAAGCAACAGCCACCACCCGCATTATAGCCCAAGAGGTAGAAAAATTAACTTTTCAACATATCTGTTGCCGTTTTGGCACTCCTCTTGAGATAATATCAGATAGAGGACTAGGATTCAGAGGTGATTTGGTGGGAGAACTGATGAAGAAGTTAGGCATCACATGCCGACATTCCACACCATACTATCCACAATGCAATGGTCTGGTAGAGAAGGTAAACGGAATGATTTGCAAAATCATCACAAAGCAGGTGAACAATCACACAGGGGACTGGGATAAACATCTCATGGAAGCTCTTTGGGCCTATAGAACAACGTACCGAACATCACTAGGTTTCATCCCTTTCCATCTAGTTTATGCGAAGGAGGAAATCCTACCCATTGAAATACAGATAGCCAACTTACGAGTTTTGGCTAGCCAGATACATCGTCCAATTGTAAATCTCCGAAACCACATCTTGGATCTAGAGAGACTCCAACTAGATAGGGAAGAAGCAATCAATCATTGTGCAACACAAGCAGAATGATGCCGGCTCACTTTCAATCAAGGGCTTGAAGAAAAGGGACTGGGAAAAGGTATGTTAGTGCTGAGATACGACAATAGATTCGACACCAGGAAGGACAAGAAATTTCAACCCAGATGGGAAGGGCCATTCATCATCAAGAAACGCTATGACAACGGGAGCTATAAGTTGATGGAAGCAGATGGGAGAATTCACAAGACTAGGGTCAATGGATAGAGATTCAAAAGTTATTTTCGTAGGTTCGATCCAGAATTCATGCTAGACATTCAAGAAGAGGGAGAACCCTCTAACTCCCACAGTAAACACTCTCTCTCTCTCTCTCTCTCTCTCTCTCTCTCTACATACACACGACACACACCCACATCGCACACACTCACACCCCGCCCCCCCCCCTCACCATCCTCTCCACACCCTCACCCTCGCGTAGCTGCAACTGGCCGCCAACACGAAAAAAACAGAAAAAATAAAAAAACATATATAATATATACATTATATAGATAAGCCCTATTTCCACGCATGCTTGCGCACACACACATTCACCCCTATCTACACTCACACACCCGTACATACATATACACACACATCCGTCCACATGCACCCATATGTACACACACACAGATACGCACATAAATACAAGAAAAACCCGAAGGAGGTCTATGATTACGACATCGACAAAAAGAAGGAACACCCCAAGCACACGCCGCCAACAACAAAAAAGGAGAAATACGTTGAAGGCATGCCCTGACCGACCCCGAAGAGAAGTACGCTCTACACCAACGCACTGGCAACACACCATTCACCGGCAACACGCAACCACTACGCCATTTTGAGTAATTTATTGGTTATTTTCATCATTTCTTCCCACTTTGTCAAATTGTCAAATTTTGAGCCATTGTCAAATTCCCACTTTGTAAAGTCCCTCTCTCCAGGTGATGGTCACAAAGGCCCACCTAGAGATTGTCATCTTTTAATAACCTCCCAAAATAAAGCAAGGGTCAACCACACTGGGCCCATCTCTTCTCCCTACCTCTCTATCACCACGGCGTGCCATTTGTAAATACTGCAGAAATAATTCTCCCTCACACCCCCGAGGGTTTTCATCATTTGCAAATCTCTCTCTCTCTCTCTCTCTCTCTCTCTCTCTCTCTCTCTCTCTCTCTCTCTCTCTCTCTCTCTCTCTCTCTCTCTCTCTCTCTCTCTCTCTCTCTCTCTCTCCGTGTGTAAGTTTGCGGTGTTCATATCATTGTGGTTTGCGTCCTAGCCGCTCAAAGATAGGTGGTGCCCCCTAGTTCGCTTTATCGTGACAGGCTCGAGTCGAGCCATTCGACCCCCGGCGTTTTTAGAGGCCGTCGGGGTTCGAGGTTCGCTTTGCTCCCGTCAGTGTCTCAACCATGTCTATCAGCCAAGCTAGCCTCCTCCCCAAAATATCATCAAAAAGTGCATCAAAATATCAAGCAAGGCTTCGGAACTGCAAAGCGTCATTTGGGCCTGATGGCCAAGCTAGGTGTCCGTTTGCCACCAAACTTCACAAGCGTCATCGACATATCATCAACAAACCAGCATGTAAGATCAAACATCAAGAAAAATTATCGCCCACCATCTCCTCAACAAAAGACAATTTTTGAGCAAAAAATGGCCAAAACGAGTATCTGTGAGTTCAAATGATACATCAAAGCCATGGAAAGGTGCCTAACAGCATCCACATACAGGGGAATTAAAGCTCAAAAAGAATTACTGCCGTAACACGTTGGTCCATCCAAAGTTGGTCGACCATAGAAGATGGCATGGCCAGGCATGTGTATGCTAGCAAAAGCATGGAAAAGGGCTAGAGCAGATGTAAAGATCATGGGCAGGCAGGTAGCAGCGGATATGTATGGCTGATACGGTTTACAGGCCAAGAAAGGCTCCAAAAGAGGCTAATTTGGGTGGAAAAAGAAGGAGGTTCAAGGTGAAATTCTTGGTCCTATGAATGTAGAGCTTGACGTGCTGAAGGAGCAAGTCCGAGCGGCCCATCAAACAGAGCTACGGAGCCCAAGATATTTGAGTTTGAATGTGTAGTGCATTGCAGATTCTTGTTGGGGGGTAGGGTAGATGGGGATAGGTGGCCCAAGTGGATGTCAGTGTATAGACGTGTAGTGCTTGATTTATGGAGCATACTCATCTTTTTAGATTGTAGATTAGAGCTACGGATTACTCGATTAGGACATTTGAAGTTTTTTTGGGGGCCAGGTTGGTGCCCACCTGACCGCATGGGGAGTCGTTCCATTTGGCATTTACTGGGCCTCAATAAAGTCTTAGAAGGTTCTATGAGATGTATGGAGCTAACAAGAGTTTATTTCTGGTCAAACCAAGCCCGGAGCGGAAAGATATAGCAGTTGGAAGTTGGGGTGCAATTGTTTGTGATTGATTGCAGATGAAATCTAGCAATTTTGCGGCCTCGATTTGGGGTCTCGAGGAATCTTGGAGTGTAGCAAGGTTGGATGAGTTCGGAGCCAATCATGTAGGCTTGCAGCTAGGTTTTGTGGCTCGGTAATCAGATCATCAGGCAATAATTGGCAGGTAGGACAAGCATGGAAAAAAGTTAAGTTGCATGAGGGATTTTATAAAAGTGTCTTTGAATTTTTTTGAGGCTTGGAAGGGTGGCCACCCAGAAGGCCGCCACGTGGCCCGGGGATACCCCATATGCATTGGTAGGTACTGAGTGTTGAGAGTATAAGAGCCACAACGTGGAGCCATTTGAAGTGTATGAGGAGGTGAGAGCTCCATTGGTGAGGCTCTATGGTGTTGCCCGTTGGGCACTGCCCTGGTGGCGCAACCCAACAGCATTTTGGCAGGAGAAGGTGAGGGCAGGGTGGTGCACCGATGCTGGAGATATTCGGTGACACTGTCGGTAGTCGGTAAAGAGTGATGATGTGTCGCCTCCTGTGTGCCCTCATGGGCAAAATTTTTGAGGAGAAGGGCTCCCTCCACTAGCAATATCGCTAGTGCTTGGGGAGGGGAGGTGCCCTGTGGCATGCATCAGACAAGGTGGGTGAGAGAGACAGTTTGAGAAAGTTACAAGACAGCCTAACGGTCCAATTCAAAGGGAAACTTCAAAGGTGGTAAGGGGTAGTCCTGCGGTGGTAAGGGGCAGTTCTAGAGAGAGAATCTCATGGGAAGGTGCACCATGTAGATGTTTCCAAAAGAAGTATGCCAAGTGCTAGCAATGCAACAAAACAACTAATATGAGCTTCAATTGATTGCACGAGCTTGACATCTCCCTTTTTTTTCTTTTTTAGCTTAGCCTTAGCCTAGCCCTATAAAAGGACATGTAAGTGATTTTCAAAGGTCTTTTTTGCCAAAGACATTTTTTGAAGGCCTACAAGCCTGTGTATTGGAAGCTTGCCATTGGAGCTTCAGAATTGGTTGTACTATCTTCATATTCAATACTACCAAGCCTTTGCCCCACTTCATCCCCCTCCTTTCCTCTCCCTCTTTGTGTGCTTGTGGAGGTGTTTCCTGCAGCAGGAAGTGTGTTACAAAAAGGGTAGAATCGGGGTGCTGTATGAGCCGGGAAGGGTGAATTGAGCTATATAGGTGTTGAGTGGTCCAAGGGAAGAAGTTCAAGTGGAGAATCGGATGAATCAAGGGGTGGCAACCGTTCCTCAACAATGGGTACGTACGGTTCAAGATTATCTGAGCAAGTGTAAAAGTTGCATGTAAGTGTTATGGACAGAGACCAAGCAAGGACAGGAAGAGGCAGAGCTAGGCAATTGCCTGGCAGGTGTTATAATTGCAGAGAGGAGGGCCATTATGCTCCAGATTTCCCTCATCCACCGAGGGAAATGGACGGTATGTATCCTTTGTTTTGTGGAGGCAGGGGTCAGGGGTAGTTTAATGGTCAAAGGGAGCAACAATCAGTCAAAAACCAAGTACAGGCAGCTTCCTCGAGTACTGATGAAGTACAAAGGGTTAATATTATTGGTGTTGACAGCAGGAGGTTGATATTATGGCTGACAAAAGAGCAAGAGGTGAAAGAGAGACCAAGACGAAACGTGAAACTAGAGCAAGGAAGGGTAAAGAGAAGGTGAACGAAGGTTGAGAGCAGCGAGAGCCAAGCAAGAGAAGATGAAGGAGGATTACACAGAGGGATTTTCAGTTGGGGCACGGTAATCTTGAATACAATCTCGTAATAGATGTTCAAAAAAAAAAAGCTAACATCACATTTGGGCAGCTACTTGCATTAAACCCTAAATTAAGGAGGTAGTGGTCAACCAGTGTCAGTACGAGGCTTCCCTGAGTAGGAGGAGATGTGCATGTGGTACTCAATCTGGTCTTGAGGGTGGGGAGTCCGACTAATGTGCTTCGAGTGGTGGAAGTTTTGCTTGAAAAGAAGAAGAATGTGCAAGCCTACATTGATGGTGGTGCCCAGTTCTATGTGATCACATAGTCTGCTATGATGGATATTGGTATTAAAGCTATCATCATATCCAATGTCCAAATGAGGATGGCCAACCATGCCAAAGCTCGGTGTTTAGGAGTGCCACAGGATGTGAAGGTAAAGGTCATGGGAATTGAATGCTTAATTGAATTTTTTGTCATGAAAGCAGGTGAAAATGCCTATCCCATTATATTGGGAAGGCCATGGTTTTTGGAAATTGGGGCCAAGCAAGATTGGGAGAAATGGGTATTTACCTTGCCGGATCAAGATAATGGAGGGCAGATCATGCTTGACCTGAAGGCCAGGGAGAGCCGCTTTTATCCATCACCCGGGGGGTGAAAACAGGGATTCTAGCATATGAAACCGGGTCGACTTATGATGAAGGGTCCACCAGTGTCGAAGTGGAAGAGAGTGATGAAGACTTATTGAATCTAGATACAGATTTGTTTGGGGTCACCATAGATTTTTCCAGTGCAAGTAAAGGTATGCAGGCTCCCGTGAAGGTTAAAGAGGTGGAAGATATGCTAGGTACAAATTTAACCAAGCAAAAGAAGGAAGGCTATATGGACCTATGTGCATCTTATCCCAACTTATTTTCAACGAAGTATAAAGATTTCAGAGGAGCTAAAGGAGTGGAGCATGGGATCCTACTTAGACAGATACAGGCCAAAAGCACAGAAGCTAAAGAGGCTGGGAAATATTCAAAAGGAGGTTCTATGGAAAGAGATCAACAAGTTGCTCAAGGAAGGTATTATTTCTCCAATGAAAGAGTTTGAGTGGGTTTCCCATGTTGTCATTACTCCAAAGAAGAATGTGAAGTGGCAGGTATGTGTGGACTATAAGCCCTTGAATGCTGCAACCAAGCAGAATCACTACCCCTTGCCATTTTAGGACAAGATCATAAACTAGGTTGTTGGACACAAGTTCTACTCTATTATGGATGGTTTTTAGGGTATTTTTAGATTGGTATTGCTTTGGAGGATGAGTTGAAGGCCACCTTCATCTCTCCATGGGGGTGCTTTGCCTACCACAGGATGCCTTTTCGACTAGTGAATGCGTATGATAATTTTCAAGACTGGATGAACAAAGCGTTCGGGCCATACTTGGATAGGTTCATCAGAGTTTTTATGGATGATATTGGTTGTTATAGTTCCATGGTGGAACACTTGTCCAAGATGAAGCTATGCTTTCAAAGGCTAGATGAAGAAGGAGGGCAGTTGAACCCAAAGAAGTGAAAATTGGCACAACCAAGGGCTCATTTGTTGGGTCATGTGGTGTCACAGAATGGCATAGATAAAGTGAAGGCATTGGCTCTTATGGAGCCTCCCACCAGTGCGACTAGGTTGGCATCGTTCGTGCATAAGTTAAAGTATTTGTAACGTTTCTTTTGGATGTTGTCTCAGTATGTTTATCCTCTAAGGAAAGGGATAAGTAGCTGCACAAATTTCAATGGGATGATTAATCTCAAGAAGCATTTGACAAAGTGAGAGGTATTCTATGTCATCTACCTATGGTATGCCCTCCCAACGAAGAGGATGAATTCTATCTTGCTATGCTGGTGGGTACGGTGGCCATTGGAGCAGTATTGTTACAGAAGGTGGGGAGAATTTACGATCCTATTTACTTCGAGAGCAGGGTAATAAGTTCGGGAGAGGCTACCTATACAGAAGCGGAACAGTGGGTGATGGATTTAGTCTTTGCCTGTAGGAAGTTCAAAGTCTATTCGACCATTCATAAATTTTATGTGTTGACGGCTAACAATATTTTTCTTGAAGTGGTGCTACAATTAAACCCAGGGAAGCGACCTGAAATGGGTGATAGAGCTCCAACAGTTTGAGTTCATGTTCAAAGTAGATCACACAAGTTGGTCTCATTTGGCGGATATCCTAGTCAACAAAGAGGTCGAGTTACCAATTTATCCAAGGGTAGTGCGAGAAGAGGACAAATAGGAGCCAGACTTGAAAGGGGCCTTCACTGTTGGTTTTGATGGCGCTACAAAAGGGTAACACAAAAACTAGGTGGATCTGTGGTCATCCAAGATCCACATGGCACAATCAGTTTTTCAAAAGCTTACGACTTGGAAGATGTGCATACCGGCAATGAGGCGGAGTAACTTATTTTACATCTGGGTCTAAAGCAGTGTATTGAATTTGGCATATCAAGGTTAGTAGTCAGAGGCGATGCTATGTTGGTTATCAAGAAACTTTTGGGCCAATGGTAGGTAAAGAGGGATTCACTCAAGAATTGGTTTTTTCCTATAAATAAGCTATTGAAGTTTTTTGAAGAGGTTCAGTTCAAACATGTTAGAGGGGAGCAGAACCAGGAAGTGGACCGATTGGCTAGCAGTCGTGTTCAAACTCATGTGTCAAGTTTGTATGTGGCACCGACTACTTATGCAGGTAGGGAAACTTTGAAAGACATTGATGATTTCTTGAGCATAGGTCAATGTTCTGAAGGACTTTTCTAGCTACAAAAGAAGAGAATTGTTCAAAGAGCTCAAAATTTAACTCTGGTAGGTGAAAATCTTATGATGCACAGTTGAGATGGGGTGCTACATCAAATCCTTTACAAGGAGGAGATTGGTATGGTATTGGAGCAGTGCCACGAAGGGAACAAACATCAAGTTAAGGATCATGTCTTGTTTCGTATTTTAAAAAGTGGGTTTTGGTGGCCTTCTGTTGTGTGAGATATGCACTATTGGTGCAAGATGTGCCATTAGTGCCAAGTAATGGGTGAAAGACGATTGGTAGCCTAGCAATAAGGGGCTATCGTAGCACATGATGCTTTTGAAAAGTGGGGTTTGGATGCTATTAGTCCATGGCCCAAGTCAGCGACCGAGCGGTAAAAAGTATATTGTGGTGGCTACAGACTATCTCACCAGGTGGGTGGAGGCTAAAGTGGTAAAAGAGATAAATGCTCATACTATTGCCCAATTTGTTTTTTATTGCATATGCTGCCATTTTGGAGAACCTTGGGTGCTTATATCTGGTCGAGGACAAGGATTCAAAAGTAAGTTGGTACGTGCACTAGTAGAAAAGTTGGGTATTCAACATCAATTTTCATCTCCATACCATCCAGTGTGCAATGGTTTGGTAGTGTATGCAAGGTTTTGTAGTTAGAAATGGAATAAAGCTTTTTTTGGTTGAGCATACTAGGGGGTGGGAAAGGTTTGGTAGTGTGTGCCCGGTTTTGTAGTTAGAAATGGAATAAAGGTTTTTTTGGTTGAGCATACTAGGGGGTGGGAAATAATGGTGCAACCAAAATTGGTCAACCATAGAAGATGGCATGGGCAAGTATGTGCAGGCTAACAGAAGCATCACAAAGGGCTAGAACAGCTGTAGACATCATGGGCATGTAGGTAGCAACGAATATGTATGGTTGATGCAGTTTACAGGCCAAGAAAGGCTCCAAAAGGGGCTAATTTGGGTAGCAGATGAAGGAGGTTTAAGGTGTATTCTTTGGGCCTAGAACTCTAGAGCTTGAAGTGCTGAAGGAGCAGGTCCAGACGGCTCATCAAATAGATCTACAAAGCCCAAGATATTTGAGTTTGAAGGTGCAGTTCATTGCAGACTCTTGCCGGGTAGGGAAGCTAGGGACAGGTGGCCCAAGTGGATGTCAGTGTATAGACATGTAGTACTTGATTTATGGAGCATAACTGTCTTTTCAAATTGTAGATCAGAGCTAATGATTGTTGGATATGGCCATTTGAATTTTACCGGGTGCCCAGGTTGGTGCCCACTTGACCGCATGGGGAGTCATGCCATCTAGCCTTTTTTGGACCTGGATAGAGTTTGAGAAGGTGTTATGCAATGTATGGAGATAATAGGAGCTGATTGCTTGTTAAATGGATCCCGAAGCGGAAAATTCAGGGTGCAGTTGTTTGTGATTGGTTGCAAATGAAATCTACTCAGTTTGAAGTCTCGGGGAATCTTGGAGTGCGGCGAGGTCAGATGAGTTGAGAGCCAATCATGTGAGATTATAGCGAGGATTTGCGGCTTGACAATTGGATCACCAGGTGACAATTGGCAGGTAGGACAAGCGGGGAAAAGTTGGGTTGCATGAGGGATTTAAAAAAAAGTGTTTTTGGATTTTTGACCCAAGAGGCCGCCGCGTGGCAAGGGGATATCCCATATGCATTGGCGGGGGCCAGGTGTTGAGGGTAAAAGAGCCACAACATGGAGCCATTTGAAGTGTATGAGGAGGTGAGAGTTCCCTTGGTGAGGTGCTATGGTGTTGCTCGTTGGGCACTGCACTGGTGGCATGACCCGATAAAAATTTGGTAGGAGAAGGGGAAGGCAGGGTGGCATGCTAGTGCTGGTGGCATTCGGTGGCACTATCGGTAGTTGGTCAATTCCCACACACCCTCATAGGAAAATTTTTTGAGTAGAAGGCTCCTCCCACTAGCAATATCGCTAGTGCTCGGGGATGGCAGGTGTCCCGCGGCATACAACAGACAAGGTGTGTGAGAGAGAGACAGTCCGAGAAAGCTCCAAGGCAGCCTAAAGGGCCAGTTCAAAGGTGGAAAGGGGCAGTTTTGTGGTGGTAAGGGGCGGTTCTAGAGATAGAATCTCATGGAAAGGTGCACCATGCAGATGTTTCCAAAAGAAGTATGACAAGTGCCAGTAATGCAAGAAAAATACTAATATGAGCTTCAGTTGATTGCACAAGCTTGAGAGCTCCCTTTTTTTAATTTTTATCCTTAGCCAAGCGCTATAAAAGGACATGTAAGTGATTTTCAAGGGCTTTTTTTCCAGATAGAGTTTTTGGAAAGACGGTGTATTGGAAGCTTGCCATTGAAGGTGCATAATTGGCTCTACTATCTCCATATTCAATACTACGAAGTCTTTGCCCCACTTTCTCATGTTGCTTCTCCCCATCCCCCTCCTTTTCTCTTGCTCTTTGTGTGCTTGTCAGTGCTTGCAGAGATGTGTGCCCGTAGCATGAAGTGTGTTACAAAGAGGGCAGCATCGGGGTGTTGTATGAGCCTAGGAGGGTGAATTGAGCTGTATAGGTGCTCAATGGTGTTTCTGCAGGGTAGGCGATTGTTGTTTTCTGTGCAAAGTTGGGTATGTTATTGCAAATTAGTAAATTTGAAGGTGTTATTTGAGAGGTTAGGTGTGTTGTGGATACCCTAAGTTGTAGGGAGGCTTTGTGTTGTGTGTCGGGTGTGTACCTCGTTCCCCCTCTCCAACGCCCTCAAATGAAGAAATCTCTTTCGGAGACTAAAAGTCCAAATAAGGAGTTTCTAAGCTGAACACCTGACTTTTGAAGTTGAAAACTAGCTAGTAGGGCTTATGGCATAATCCTAAAATACCCAAAGGCATAAAAATCATTTTTATCACTGAAGACATCATAAGCGTATGATGTCTCACATGTAGATTTTGCACAAAAAGCACTCACATGACTTCACCAACCCATTCTGCATACCCTAAGCATGGAGCACATAAGATTTCATCAGATTTAGAGCCAGATAGGGTACTCAAGGCCCACAAAACGCAAAATCTTAGCCTAATCCCATTTTTTGACTCTGGACTTATCAAAAGGGTTTCAAATCATGTGAGATTTTATACACAGCATAAACATAGCATATACACCACATGCCTATGCTCAAAAATGCATTTTGCAAAAGTAGACACTACACGCATATAAAGTCTATACCTGTCAAGGAGGAGTGTTGCCAACATTTTGGACATTCAGACTTATAAAGCATACCACACCTAGCCTCTACACCAATTTTGGACAAAATTGAGAATGTTTTGATCACCACTCACATCGGTTTCCAAAGCAAAGTGTCATAACTGACCTTGAACTCAAGAGAACCTATCCAATTTCATATTTGCACCTATTAAAGCCATACCAACATCTGGGCTACCTCTACCACAAGTCTAAGCCAATATTTCTAAAATAGACATTATACGCATATAATTTCTATAAGCCTTGAATTGACAGGATGTAGTGGTTTTGGAAACTTTCACTCTTTGTACACATTATCATGGGCTCCCCAACACACTTTAGTCACAAGTGGAGCTGTTTTGACCTTCAATCACTCAAAAGAGTGGAATCCTGTGTAAAGAAACCTCTTGAAGCTCCTTGACCCAATTCCCATGTTGGAATTCATATCAGAGATCATGAACACCTTGCACAAGCCTTACACAACCTACCTATGGAATATCAAGTTGTTTTGCATCAGTTGACTTTATACGCGGATAATGTCTAAACTTTTATATAGAGGCCAAACCCCACAATTTTTAGCACAAAGCTTGTTCACCATGTTGTATATACATCATGCCTTCAATTTGGACAAGTTTGGGCTGGGTGATGACCACTTGGAGCACAAAATCAAAAAATCCTGGGAAAGGAAGCATTTTACGTCCCAAAGACATGACTAATCTCCAAATCAAAATCAGAGATGACCAATGGAATCCCAATCACCAAAGGAATCTATAGAGGAATTCTAAGCCTAAAATCTCAATGAAGACATTATAGGTGAATAATGTCTCCCTATAGCCAAATGATAATTTTGGGCAGAACTTTCACTTCCAATGTCTTTACCCCATTCATATTAGCCCAAAGCTCAAGTCCCATCAAGTTTTGTGGCTCTATACTCATCTTACCCCTAGTATCGAAATCTAAGGTTCTATGATTGATTTTTGGCTACAAGCACACGAGGAGAAACCCAAATCAAATTCTAATGTCACATGAGGGTATACCATACCAATGCTCACTTACACTTCAGCTATGAGCCATTTTTGACAAAGTAGACATTATATGAATATGATGTCTCACTAACTTGAAAATGAACCTAGAGACTACATTTAACCCCTCTAAGACGTGACAACATGATTATGAGAGCATCTATCTAATTTCACCCCATTTGAGCCTCATATACTCAAAACTAAGCCAGAATCCAACTTCAAAGCCTATAGGGAGTTCTAATGGTCATAGCTTGTGGGTAAAAGCATGTATTGGTGGTACCACTTTTTGCACCTTTTGGTGGTACCCTTTAAAAAAAGTGGGGACCGGTAACTTTTTTTGCAAAAAAAATGTACTTTATACTTTTAGATTCTACATGAAAAAATCTATCCATTGATATATAACATGCTGCTTTATTTTACAAGTAACACTTGAAGATGGGGCTTGTAAAGTGCTACCAAAGGAGTGTCCAAGACACCCCTTTTTGGTACCACCAATACATGTTTTGGCCCTTGTCCAAATAACATCCAAATTGAAATCCAAACATATACTCATGGAGTCCATGATAAGAGTTGTGCACATGTAAAATATCACTCTGTTTTGAGCACTTAGACATTATACATGTATAATGTCTCACAACAAAAATCTGCACTCAAAAAGAAACTATGACCATATGCATTGCACCCTTAGGCCCTAATTCGCGTGTGTTTCAATTTGAAGTCATTTGTATAGCTAGAAACTGAGAGAATGTAAGATTAGCTAACTTTTGCACTCGAAGTGTCCACAGGATCAATGTAAGGCAGTAAATTACCAGCAATGAAGAAAAGAATGTCCATGAAGGACATTATTGCAGCCAGTGAGCCCTACACATTGCCAGAAGAGACACTCAAGCCAACTAATGCTTGGGTAGATAATGCCACACTAGAAAAGGAAGGATTGGCAGTATACCAAGGCACCTTTAGAGACCCGAAAGGAAACAAGATGGATATCTCAATGAATCCATGGGAGATGTTAGAGTTTGAAAACCAGGAGGAAACCCTCAACCAACTAGAAAGAGTAGACCTATACAACTTATTCACAACACCACCAGCAGGTGTGGATATTCAGAGAGTCTACACGCTAGTCAGCTCAATTCAAAAAGACCGCAAGGCAGTGATTACGACCCTAGATAGACAGAGACATAAACTTTGATGACCCTCAAGCCATAGTAGATGCATTGGGTCTCCACAATAAGGGAAGCACAGTTTGGGAAAGGAGAGATGAAGTAAAGTTCTACGCCCAAAAGAAGCCTAATCAAACATTTGAAGACCTAGTGGACCTGAGAGCTGCAAAGATCTGCAAGCTCTATAACCAATACTTTCATGTTTGCAGCAAGCAGCCCCAAAAATACAAAATTCCTCCCCATGCAGTGGCAGCGACCATAACCTAGGCTCTGAAAATAATCATGCCCAAAGAAGTGGATTATGCCCAATACGTGCATGAGCAAGTGGTCAACATGGGCATGGAAAAGCCAAAATAAATTGTAGGGGGAGAAATCCTGGATGAAGGTTTCATATGAAGCCATCGGTGCTAGAGGACAGTGGCCAGATCCACCAACATTGAACAGGTGGTTTAAGTTAAATCCGGATACAAAAGATGATCCAGTAAGTGCATTGGCTCCTCCAGTCACCACAAGACTATGAAGAAGGTTAGAAATAGTGCTAGAAGAAGAGCCTGTGGAACCACCAAAAGAGAAAGGAAAAATAACAATGACAAGAGAAAAAAAACCCAAGGAAACACACAGCCAAAAAGCCACTAAGATAGAGAGTATTATTGAGAAATTCAGGGAAAAAGAGCACTCAAAGGGGGCTTTGAGGAGTACTGTGTGCCAGACCCGACAAAAGTTGGAGGAAGCTCCTCTACACCTCTAGAGGACCAGCTTGATCACTATATCCGAGCATATGAGGAGACAGAAAGGGTGCTCAAATAGCAGAACTTAGAGCCCTTCATGATGGAGGAGGTTCAAGACATCAAGAAGAAGCTAAAAGAAACACCAGAACCTCCAGTTAGGAAGGATCATAAAGGCGGAGGGACAAAAGTTGAAACACCACCACCTTCACCACCAAGCTCTTCCACCCCTCTTCCAAGTCCAAAACCCTATACACCCAAATCACAATCCTCACCAAAAGGAACATAAGAGACATCACCTACACCTAGGGACAAGGAGAGAGAAGAAAGAGATACCTATGAAGACCTCATTCAAGCCAGGTACACAATGATAGAGTCTTCACTAGTAGTTTACGGAACTCCGATTCCACCATGGACTGCAAAAGAGGAACAAGAGAGACAAGAGAACCCTACTGACCAGAAAAGGATTGATAGGTCTAAAGGACCAAAGACAGATCAAGAATCACAAAGACAAGCTCAAGAAAGGTATTCCCAACAACCTTGAGTGCCAGGGTTGGTTCACATCCCTCAAGCGCCTCAATGGAGACCATTGGCCAACCCGTGGACAGTACCACCAACAGGGGTCATGATACGTATGGGACGTCAACTTCCATTTGCTGGCCCTATCAATAGGCCATCAGCTAGAAACTTGGTAGCAACAAATGAAGATGACATAAGAGATGCATATCAGATTACTGGACAAAGTCAGAACATGGTCTCTAACCATTGCTGAAGAAAACCAAGAGCACAAAATTCACAAATTCCCATATGGGGATGGGCTTTAAGATCCATGCCATGAACAAGATCACGACGTTGAAGATCAAGGATTTTTGAGAAATCAACATGAACAAAACGGTGATGCCATACTTTGCAATCATGATCACCTAGAGCAGTGACAACATTTGCTACAGCATCGTTGAGAGAGATTTCAAACAAATTACCATTTCAAGGAACAGTGGCTATAGTCTATCCATCTTTCTCAATTCGGCATTTGGTATGATCAAATCCAACAAACAGACCAAGATCGACAAGTCTAGCAATTGAAAGAAGATTACGTTGAAGATCTGGTACATATAATACTCCTCGCAAAATTCGAGTGGAAGAAGATAAGGTACCAAGATACAAGTCTCTAATACCCTTTACTTGACAAGTAGTATCATCAGCAAGATAAACAACACATTGAACTGGTAGTGGATGATAGTTATGGAGCAACTTAGACTATTATGTCATATTTCCTGTAGCACCAGAATCACAATAAAAAGTGCTCCATCACGTACATGAAGTATTCTGTCTGGAGCAACTGAACATAGGACGCAACTTATTTTTGGTACAATGTTGTTTCGATGTTCAGTAGCATATGCTCTATTACGATCCGTGTCGAATCGACTCTTATAGCACATATGAGTGGGATGATCAGATCGTCCACAATATTCACAAGAAGAAGAAGAAGAGTTTCTAGATAAATGTGGTTGTTTCGTGGTAATATTGTGTTCTTCATCATATTGACGTGCCCAACAATCATCTTCAGTATGGCCATTTCTGTTGCAGTAAGAACATTGCTTATTAGGAAATTTGAGATGAGAGAAAATATTACCGTGACGGCCACCTCTGCGGTTTCCTCGTTGAAATGGATGCCTTCGAGCATAAAAAGCACGTTCCATCTGTTGTGACTCAGTCTCCTCTTGTGAAATCATAGTTGTATCGTGACCAGCATTACGATGTTCTTGACGTTGAGAGTATTCAATTAAAGACATGCAGGCTTGGTCCAAATCAAGACCATCTTTATTACAGAGAATAGTAACAATGTTATCATAAGAAGAGTCCTTCACCGTATCAAGGAGAAGTGTAATCAGTTGCTTTTGTGGAACAGGATCACCGGAAGCAGCAAGTTGATTAATAATAGATTTGAAAGATTCAATATGTCCCGTCATGGCAGTACCAACTTCACATTATAACTTGTTAAGAAACCCTCTCAAATAAAGTATTTCTGTAATAGATTTCGTCTGAACGTTTGCAATAAGGTACTTTCATATGTCGTGGGAAGTAGGGAGTTCATACATATCAAGCAAAAGGTAATCAGTAAGAGAAAAAAGAATATACGACGAGCTGCTTTATCACATCGTTGCCAATCCGTATAGGCAACATTCCAATATTCAAATATAGGTCCTTTAGTGATAAGCACGTTATCATTATGCTTATCAACAGGCTGAGGTGGACAAACACGATTTACAAGAACAACATCAGAGAGTTCATCACCTTCAAGAATTAACAACATCTTTGCTTTCCAGCCTGGAAATCCTTGGCTTTGGAAAGGAGGAACAGAACGCTCGCCAGAAGGAAAGCCGTTGACGAGAATAGTCATAGCCATATCTTGTTGCGAGAAGACGTATAAGATAAGATCGCAAAATCTGCACACCATATACGAATGAGAGAAATATGAGGACTGCGTTTTGTCAAACGATAAACGCAAGAAGGATGCTCAAGGAATGTCCAAAGTCAAGAGACTTTTTCACCAGTTGTTCGCATTACAAGTGTTCGAGTTTTATTGGCATTTGCTGTTCAATTTGATTTGGAAGCTCATCAAATGGATGTGCGAACTGCTTTTCTTAATGGTGACTTGGAAGAGGAAATTTATATGGAACAACCAGAAGGGTTTGTTATTCTAGGTAAAGAAGACCTTGTTGCTCAACTCTATAAGGCACTATATGGTCTCAAACAAGCTTCGCGAGCCTGGTATACAAAATTTGATCTTTTTCTCCCCTCTAAAGGATTCATCTCTTGCTGTTCAGACCCCAACTTATACATAAAACGCCAAGGTAGTAGTTTTGTGATTCTTGCTCTTTATGTGGATGATACCATCCTTGTTTCCAATGATTTGGGATTTCTTCAGCAAGTGAAAAAGTTATTGTCTTCTGCATTTGATATGGTGGATCTTGGAGAGATTCACTCGTGTTTTGGCATTCAAGCCCAACGGAACCGTACAAAAGGTATTTTATTCCTTCGACAGTCAAAGTTTATTGCAGATACTATTCAAAAATTTGGTATGGAATCTGCACATTTAGCCAATACACCTTGTCTTGCGAGCTCTACGAAGAACACTTCTGACAATGGCGGTCAACTTGTCACAAATCAACCTTATGCTAACTTGATTGCATGTCTTCAGTTTGTTGGCATGAACACTCGTCCTGATATTCTGTTTGCTGCTAATTATCTTGGACAACATCTTGCATGTCCTTCTTTGTGTTAAGTATGGAGCCTGATTTTCCCTTGTAATTTTATGTGGTAAAAGCGCACATTTGTAAGGCCCCCATTATGAGGAGAAGCCATTGTGCGTGAAGGAAAATCACTCACCGCAAACCAAAATTTTCACGAACAAGAATCAGGGGCAACTTTAAAGGCCTCGGGGACGGAGGCCCCCGAGACTTTTTTTTCGCCGGAATATAATGGCCGACAAACGGCCGAAAAGTGGTCGGAAAACAACCGGTCGGTTGGCCGGTGGCCAAGAGTCAATGGCCGATGGCCGGTGGTCGGAAGTCAATGGCCGATGGCCGGTGGTCGGAAGTCAATGGCCGGTGGCCGGTGGCCGAATTCAAAAGCGGACTTGTCTTCTCAAGGGTGGCCACACATGGGTGGATTGGAGGGTCCGATTTGGACTTATTTGCACAAGGGCGGCTACACATGGCTGTCTCTCATAAGAGAGGGCAGCCCTTTTGGCCTATAAAAGGAGGCCATTTCTACACACATTTCATAGTGTGAAGTTGATGCAACAAGGTGAGTGTGAGGTGGTGAGAGTGAAGCAAGGCGGGAGCTCCATTAAGGGTATAATCCCTTTGTAAACTACTTCTTGTTTTGAAGTACTAAAGCCATTGAGTGGCTGCTTTCCCGTGGACGTAGCCCACATTGGGTGAACCACGTATATCGTGTGTACTCTCTCTCTCTACTCTATAATCTCGTGTATGTAAATGTGTCTCTCTCCATTAAGTAATCTACTCAATTATCTATTTAGCTACGTCTTATTTCCTAACAACTGGTATCAGAGCAAGGTTTGCTTGTAGCTAAATTATCTCAAGGAAAGATTTCCTTGAATTGAGTGGGAGTTATGGCGGAGGAAGGGAAGCTCAAGATTGAGAAGTTCAACGGCAAAAAATACCAACATTGCAAGATGCAGATTGAAGACTGTCTCTACCAGAAGGACCTCTATTTGCCACTAGGCGGTCTTGCGAAGAAGCCCGCAACAATGGCAGATGAAGCATGGATTGTCCTTGATCGAAAGGCACTGGGAACAATCCGGTTAAGCTTGGCGTCAACGGTGGCCTTCAATGTTTCGGAGATGAATACCACGGAGGACTTGATGAAGTCACTTGACGACTTCTACGAGAAACCATCGGCATCCAATAAGGTATTTCTTATGAAGCGCTTGTTCAATCTAAAGATGGCAGAGAATGGTTCAGTTGTAGAACACCTAAATGACTTCAACACAAACATAAGTCAACTTCGATCAGTGAAAATCAATTTCGATGACGAAGTGCGAGCTCTCCTTATACTATCATCTCTACCGGATAGTTGGGACAGCCTTGTGATGGCTGTAAGTAATTCTATCTCTGGCACAAGTACTCTTAAGTTTGATGATGTTGTGGGTGTTCTCCTAAGCGAGGAAATGCGAAGGAGAAGCACAGGAGAATCATCAAGTGCTGCACTATCAGTGGAAACAAGAGGAAGGCCTAAGGAGAGGTTCAGAAACCAAAAGGGTCGTGATCGCTCAAGGCGGAGCAAGTCACGCACAAAGTCAGTTCTAGAATGTTGGAACTGCGGCAAGAAGGGCCACATCAAGAAGGATTGTTGGTCCAAGAAGAAGAAGGAGACAGAGTCTCAAGACAACAAGCCAACATCGGAGGCCAATGTGGCAGGTAAAGTAGAGCAAGATGCTCTAATTCTCTCATTAGAAAATGTGTCTAATTCCTGGATAGTAGATTCCGGGGCTTCATTCCATGCAATACCACACAAGCAACATTTCCAAGACTACACCAAAGGTAATTTTGGGTATGTATACTTGGGAGATGATGAAGCTTGTGAGATTGTCGCCAAAGGTATAGTTTTCGTCAAAAGTGCTAACGGAAATGAATGGAAGCTTAAAGATGTTAGGCATGTTCCTTCTCTTCGCAAAAATTTGATCTCTATAGGACAATTGGACGATGAAGGTCACAACATTGCATTCGGAAACAAACGGTGGAAGATCTCAAAGGGATCTTTGGTGGTTGCCAAGGGTGAAAAAGTCGGTACACTTTACTTGTGTACTGCTAGCATGCAACCTTCAGCTTGTGCAGCAACTACAGAAGTTGAGAGTGCGGTGTGGCACTACCGACTTGGGCATATGAGTGCCAAAGGAATGCAAATCCTTCAAACAAAGAAGCTTCTACCAGGTTTAAAAGAAGTGTACTTAGAGTTCTGTGAAGATTGTGTCTATGGTAAACAAAAGAGGGTAAAATTTAAAAAATCAGGAAATGAAAGAAAAAATAAAAAACTTGAGTTGGTTCATTCTGATGTTTGGGGTCCTGCAAGTACACCATCACTTGGTGGCTCATTGTAATATGTAACATTCATAGATGATGCGACTAGAAAAACATGGGTTTATGTCATGAAGAATAAATCCGATGTATTTTCCATATTTCAAAGGTGGAAAGCCTTTGTGGAGAATGAAACAGGTACCAAGGTTAAATGCCTCAGATCTGACAATGGAGGCAAATATTGCAGTCAGGCTTTTGAAAGATTTTGTGCTAGCAATGGCATTCGGAGGCAAAGGACAACCCCAAGGACACCTCAACAAAATGGGATTTCGGAAAGGATGAACAGGACAATCATGGAACGAGCACGAAGCATGCGGCTACATGCAGGCCTACCGCTTGAGCTTTGTGCAGAAGCTGTAAGTACGTCTGTGTACTTAATCAATCGGTCACCCTCAACGGCATTGGATGGGGGAGTTCCAAAAGAGGCATGGACAGGTAAACCAGTGAATTATGCATTTCTCAAAGTGTTTGGGTGTGAGGCTTTCATGCACATAGATAGAATCCTAAGATCAAAGTTATATGCAAAGTCTAAAAAGTGTTTCTTCATTGGCTATGGAGAAGGAGACTTTGGGTATCGCCTATGGAATCTTGAAGATGGTAAAATCTTAAGGAGTAGGGATGTAATTTTTAACGAACAAAATATGTACAAAGATTACTTGGAAAGAAAACAAACAAAAGAAACAGGTGATGAGTACATGGAGCTTCATGAAGGTGAAGACTCAAGGACTACAAACGGTGACAATGTGCAACAACGTCAACCAAATGAGGAGCCTCAACCTATTCCCCGAAGATCTACAAGAGTAAGTAGACCTCCAGAAAGTTTTGTTCCTTCCTTCAACCATCTCTTGATCTCAGATTCTGGAGAGCCGGAATCATATGAAGAAGCTATGCAACATGAATCCAAAGAAGAATGGACGAAGAGCATGCAAGTGGAGATGGACTCACTACATCGCAACCAAACATGGGAGTTGGTTGAGTTGCCTAAAGGTAAGCGAGCACTTCAAAACAAATGGGTGTACAAGCTAAAGGAAGAATAAGGTGCGAAGAAAAGGTACAAATCTAGGCTTGTGGTAAAAGGTTTTTCTCAAAAGAAAGGTATTGACTTCAATGAAATATTTTCTCTTGTTGTAAAAATGAACTCAATTAGGCTTGTCTTGTGCCTTGTGGCTGCTCATGATCTAAATCTCGAGCAAATGGATGTAAATACGGCATTCTCTCACGGTGACTTAGAGGAGGAAATCTACATGCTTCAACCAAAGCGGTATGAAGTAAAAGGTAAGGAGAAAATGGTTTGCAGATTAAAGAAGAGCTTGTATGGTTTAAAGCAAGCATCAAGACAATGGTACTTGAAGTTTGATCGATGGATGTTGGATCATGGATTCAGAAGATGCAACTCGGATCCCTACGTCTACACGAAGAATTTGGGAGATGGGAAATTCATCATCCTAATGTTGTATGTTGATGACATGTTGATTGCAAGTGCTAACATGCAGGACATCAAAGACCTAAAAGAGGAGCTGTCCAAATCTTTTTCAGTGAAAGATTTAGGTGCTGCAAAGAGGATACTTGGTATGAAAATATCAAGGGACAGGACGACGAAGACAATAAAGCTATCTCAAGAAGATTACATCAAGAAGGTACTAGAAAGGTTTGCAATGCAAAATGCAAAACCAGTTTCTACACCTTTGGCTGGTCATTTTAAACTAACGAAGGATATGTGTCCAAAGACACAAGAGGAGATAGCCTATATGTCTAAAGTTCCATATGCTGTAGCGATAGGTTCTCTAATGTATGCTATGGTCTGGACAAGGCCAGACATTGCACATGCAGTGGGAGTTGTGAGTAGGTTCATGGACAACCCAGGTAAAGAGCATTGGCAAGCTGTGAAGTGGATACTTAGGTATCTAAAAGGGACAACAACAAATGCTTTGTATTTTGGAGGAACTGATATTTTTCTAGAAGGGTATGCTGATGCAGATATGGCAGGTGACAAAGATACTCGAAGGAGCACTACTGGCTATGTGTTCACGGTTGGAGGCACAGCAGTAAGCTGGGCTTCAAAGCTGCAAAAAGTGGTTTCACTTTCTACCACGGAAGCAGAGTATGTAGTAATGACGGAGGCAAGCAAAGAAATTCTGTGGCTTCACAGATTCTTAGAAGAGCTTGGATTCAAACAAGAAAATTGTGTCTTGTACAGTCATAGCCAAAGCGCTATCCATCTTGCGAAGAACTCAGCCTTTCATTCAAGGACAAAGCACATTGAGGTGAGATATCACTTCATACGCACTCTTTTGGAAGAGGGATAACTAAAGCTAGGAAAGGTGCATACAAGTGAAAATCCTGCAGACATGTTTACAAAGGTGGTCAACAAGGAGAAGTTGAGCTTTTGCTCATCTTCAATCGGCATTCAAGGATAAGAAGCCAGAATGGAAAGCAGTCACAGGTTTGGTTTGGAGATCAGTCTCCAAGTGGGAGATTGTTAAGTATGGAGCCTGATTTACCCTTGTAATTTTATGTGGTAAAAGCGCACATTTGTAAGGCCCCCATTATGAGGAGAAGCCATTGTGCGTGAAGGAAAATCACTCACCGGAAACCAAAATTTTCACGGACAAGAATCAGAGGCAGCTTTAAAGGCCTCGGGGACGGAGGCCCCCGAGACTTTTTTTTCCGCCGGAATATTCTTTTTCGCCGGAATATATTGGCCGGCTGGCAGCCGAAAAGTGGTCGGAAAACAACCGGTCGGTTGGCCGGTGGCCGGTAGTCGGAAGTCAATGGCCAGTGGCCGGTGGTCGGAAGTCAATGGCCAGTGGCCGGTGGCCGAATTCAAAAGCGGACTTGTCTTCTCAAGGGTGGCCACACATGGGCAGATTGGAGGGTCCGATTTGGACTTATTCGCACAAGGACGGCTACACATGGCTGTCTCTCATAAGAGAGGGCAGCCCTTTTGTCCTATAAAAGGAGGCCATTTCTACACACATTTCATAGTGTGAAGTTGATGCAACAAGGTGAGTGTGAGGTGGTGAGAGTGAAGCAAGGCGGGAGCTCCATTAAGGGTATAATCCCTTTGTAAACTACTTCTTGTTTTGAAGTACTAAAGCCATTGAGTGGCTGCTTTCTCGTGGACGTAGCCCACATTGGGTGAACCACATATATCGTGTGTACTCTCTCTCTCTACTCTATAATCTCGTGTATGTAAATATGTCTCTCTCCATTAAGTAATCTAATCAATTATCTATTTAGCTACGTCTTATTTCCTAACACTTTGAAGCATTGGTATGCTGCAATGCGCATATTGAAATACTTGAAAGGCACTACAGATTTTGGTTTAGTCTATCGACGACAACTCACATCAGATTCTATGCAATCTCTTTCTCTTTTGGGTTACACAGATTCAGACTGGGCAAGCTCACATTTATCTATGCGATCTACTAGTGGAAATTGCTTCTTTATAAATGGTTGTCTTGTTTCTTGGACCAGCAAGAGACAACGTTGTGTTGCAGTTTCTACGACTGAGTCAGAATATGTTTCGGCATCACTTGCAGCTCGTGAGTTGATATGGCTTCGACAAATTCTGGTTGATATTGGTCACTCTCCACTTTCTAGCACACCCTTGCTGTGTGACAACCAAAGTTCTACTAGTCTTGCAAAAGACTATGTTCAACATAATAAGTCAAAGCACATTGCTGTCCATTATCATTATGTCAGGTATGAAGTACGCAAAGGAACCATTATGGTTGAGCACTGTCCAAGTGACCAGATGATTGCAGACATTTTGACCAAAGGCCTCAATGAGTCACGTTTCATCCTCTTGCGCTCGGAGCTTGGAGTTGCTTCGGCCTCACTCTTTCTAGATTAGCTTCTTTGCTATTGTAATAGCTTTGTACATATGACATTGTGATCTTTTAGGTACCATGCACTATGCACACTCCACATTTGCACATTGTGATCTCCAAGTCACTTGAATATTTGTACATAGATGCACAATTCACTGTCACATCATCATCGTTGGTTCATATTTTTACATTGTATAGGGGCTTGGGCTTTTCCCTTGAACTCCCCAAGGGTTTTTTCATCCAAAGCTAGAGACCTTTGTTTGAGTGGGGGTGTTGGAGATATATATGGCTCACTCTACTCAACTTAGTCTCACCTATATATTTGTATCTTATCCTCAATATGAATCAGTCTTTGGGAGCGTATATGGTGTGTCTCTTGTCTCGTCTCTCTCTCTCTCTTTCTTTCTACATCTCAACATATGGATGGTATAATGAATGTCCCACTGGATTCACAAGCATGGAAACACATTGCGGAAAAATGTCCCGCATTCAAAGGAGACCCACGGTATCTTTGTTTGGGCCTTGCAAGTGACTGTGTCAACCCTTTCAGCACCAACAATATGTCATGGAGCACATGGCCAGTTTTTCTGATCAATTACAATACTCCCCCTTGGAAGAGCACCAAGATAGGCTACATCATGCTATCTCTATAGATCCTCCGAAAGTACAAAGTCAAAAACTTGGATGTGTATCTAGCCCCTCTTATTGATGAGTTAAAGGAAATATGGACCGGTATCCCTGTCCACGATGTGTCTCTCCGACCAATGGAGCGTCAAACCCATACTCAAGGCATACTTATGTAGACTATGCCCTGAAATCTAGTTTAGAATAAGTCTCATCCCTCAGTATGTCTTGAGTAATCTTCTAAAAAGTAACCGACTAATCGAGTCCATAGCTTTCAGGGGCACATATATTTGGGATTTTTTGACTCTTGGCACAATGAGGCTCTAATTTTGCTTCTCTTAATAAGCGGGAGTGGAGAGTTTCTCGACTAATCAAGACCACCCATCCTTGAATGGCAACATGAGCCAGCCCCCAGTTTCTACCCCACACTCACACTTTTTAACTTGTTTTGTAATTACTACCACACTATTGTACATATACAAACAGTGTTCCTTAATTAATTCCAAACACAGATTCTTTTATACAACCCTTCAAACAATACCAAAACAAATCAAGCAAGGCCTAATGAAGACAGTCCTATATCCCAATAAAAATAACTTTTCCAATTTCTTATGAGTTTGCCGCTACCCCCCCGCAAACTTTCTCTGTATAACCAACAGAGCCTTTGCAAAGGATTTATTTGCTAGCCGCAAATTGCGCAACCTTCCCATCTCACTAACCGCTGTCAGAAGTTTTTTGGAGCAAGGGATTGCGCATATGTACATACACATTCATGGTGCATCAAATAAGGAATTGCCCATTTTCCATAGCCAGGTAGTTACGTGGGGCCCACATGTGTAGAGGTAGGACAGGGTGTACATAGTGCATCGATTTTCACTATCACCAATATGAGTGTGTTTTTTCTATAATAATGAGGAGTTGGTAGCGCGTAAAACTTCTCGAGGAAGCTATCCATGGGCCGACGACATGAAGTAAGCAGGTGCATCAAGTGGCATCTAGTGGCGTCAGGAGGCCGAATGGGGTCAATAGTTGCACGTGGATAAGTACGGACACAATGTGGGTGCTTTCTTGTGATAATTATGCAAAAATGTCATCATGAGAACCATATTTTTGGGCCACTTCACGTGGTGGCAGGATGCATTATTGAAAACGTTGAGTGCTAGGTGTGCGGATGGATGCAGCAGGGTGACAACTATGCACTGTGAGGTCAGTTTTTGGCCTGTTCGAGGTCCGTCTGAGGTCATCTAAAAGGCTAAGGGTGCCCAAGTAATAAAGCTAAGTGTGGGAACTGAAACAACAGAGAGAAGACTAGGAAAAACGTGGAGAAGAGAGGAGGAACAACCGCAATTGTGTTTTTGGGGTTTTTGGAGCCTGTTTTGGCCGTAAACTGCTCATCCGAGATCGAATTTGAGCACTTTGACATTGTAGATTGGGGCTTTGGGCCATTCCCGACGTGATGGCACTGTCAATTTTTCCAAATTCCTCACTTTTTTTCTGTTGTTTTGGCTATGTAAGTTTCTCCTATGAAGCAAAGCTTCTTCTCAAGTTTGTGATTGTATTTGGCTTATTTTACCCATATTGTGTGAGCTATTTTCCCCATTGGTGTTGGCCCAAGATCAATTGTATCTAAACATCATAAATTATCCTATTTTGAGCAGAGTTTTTGAGTGTGTGTGTGTATGTGTGTATCTCTCTGTGTAGAGTGGGCAAACAGATAGTCTCTCTCCTCTCACTCCATAGGTGTGTTCCCTGTCTCGGCCAGGTGTGTTGTGTCAGCCGAGTGGTTCCCCATAGTGTGTATGTATATCCTTCCAAGAGTTTGTGTTGGGTCATTATAGAGGCGTTTTGTGTGTTTCCATCCCGCTCACATTCTTTTGGCGCCCCCACGGAGGATCTTCTTCGAGTACCTTGTGCTTCGAGCTTTGAGATTCGAGCTTCGAGATTCGGGATTACAAGCTACAAGTTACAGGGACAGGTACAGGTACAGATGATTCACACAGGTACATGTAGCTGGAGTTTAGTGATATACTAGCAATGGTGTCACTTGTAGTTGTTGTGGGTATGCATCATTTGGCGCCTGTTTGAGCGCATTGTCTGCTGGATTGTACGTTATTTGTGGAAACTGCCATTGTACGCCTTTGTGGAGCCATACTTGGTTTCATCTGGCAGTCCCAGCCATTTCTGAGACTTGGTCTGGAAGATAGTCATTTCTGAGACTTGTCTATACGCGATTTGCATTAGCCTTCGTGAGAGGGTCGATAGCGTGAGGTTTTATTGAGCTGGGGGATTCTCAAATGTGGAGATCCTTTTGGTGATACAGGTAGCTGGAGCAACCTTTTCGTGACCTCGCCATAGGCTATGTACTATTGATTCCCAATTCATGGTCGGGTTCTATTGTTGGCAGTTTATGCATACATATACAGTCTATATTTTGGGTTCTCACTACTCTACTTCCTGGGAGACTCTGTCAAAAATTTTCCAAGTTATGATGGCTGGTTTTTTGGTATTGTGAGCCATTTATGTTGTTATGCTGCTGAAATTTTGGCAAAATCAGAGGATTAGTCAAGTGTGATTTTTTGGAAGCTACATGGATGGCTTTTAATGGATAATCACGATGGACCTCAGTTCACTCCTTTTCATTTACTCAAAGAATCCAGATAAATGTTCATGTGTCGAGGAATATTTTTTTCCAGCAGCCCATAGTCTTTATGTTCAGGCTAAGAAGATTAAGAGAGATCATGGAATGTCGTTTGCTTGTTGTAATTCCAATGATTAACTATGAAAACTCATTTGATGTGCAAGTGTTTGTCCTTATCTAAAGTTGAGCTCCATTGAAGTTTTTGGGAATTGAGTCAGTCAAAAGTTTTGGGTTCTTGCACGTGTGTTCGAAGGGGTTCTCAAAGCATCGTAACTTGGGTAGCCATGGCTTTCTCTTATCCAGAGTTTCATGGAAGAAGTGATGAAGATGTGGAAGACTTTTTAGAAAAGATGGAGATTGCCTGCATTAGCAACCAAATTCATGACCCAACGCAGATGTTACGTCTTCTCCAAATTTGTTTGAAGATTGATGCACGAGTTTGGTCCAAAGCATTTGAAGAGGAGTTGCGTGGGGCTGATCCACCCGTAAGGTTGAGTTGCGACAATCTACAACATGGGTTGGAAGTGGATTTTGTGAAGATAGAAGATCCTGACAAAGTGTGGCAAAAAGTACAAGGTTTGGTGCAGAAGGAAGGTGAGCTAGTAGATGCGTACATACGTAAGTTTTCATTGGCATGGGAGCGGATGTGCAAGGCCTTAGCACCACAAGTACCCCCACCTGACATGATAAAGAAGGACAAATTCTTGGCTGGTCTTTGGGAGAATATACGTTGGAGAGTGGAGCTAAAGAATCCTAGGACATATGAAGATGCAGTAGAGGTGGCAAGGAACAAAGAGTGGAAGCTGAGGAAAATGAGCCAACTAGGAGTAGAGTCTTTGCCCATGAGGTCTGAATTTCAGCCTATGGATTCTTCGCAAGGTCGCATGCTAGGGGTTCATCATGAACCAGTGGTTGTTGTTACTCCTCAGGTTATGCTAGCAGTGGTCACTACAGCAGTGCAAGATGATGGGTTAAGGCAAGATATGAGGCAAGTGGTAGATTTAATGAACAACCTCAGCCTAAACATGCTAGGTCAAGTGGGAAATAATCGAGGTCGAGGGAGGTTTGAAAATTAGCCAGGAGGTGAAGAAAGACCTAGGAATTGTGTTGGACAAAGCAATGGTAGGTTCTGGAGGCAGACGCCCACATGTTATAATTGTGGAGAGCTGGGCCACATCAGCCCGCAATGTGATAAGCCACCAAGGAGGGGGGGAGACATGTATCCATTGCCAAGATAGGTGCTAACTAGGTCCAATGATTATGGTATCAAAATAAAGGGAGATGAAGGAACCGGTGGATTAACCCAGGAGGAAAAGGAAAAGACAAAAGTGCTAAGTGTAGTCACATTGGAGAAGGCATCAAAGCTAGAGGATACATTAGTGATGCTTATTGGGAAGAGGACCACAGAGGAAAAGGAAGGAAGAAGTGCCCTAGGTCCTAGTAAGAAGAAGGGAAAGATCCATGAAGGTGAGGATGTCAAGGCCAAGAGAAAAAGAAGGGCTCGTCGCAAATTTCATGTTTCAGACTTTCCACTAGGTGTTAAGTATGGAGCCTGATTTACCCTTGTAATTTTCTGTGGTAAAAGCGCACATTTGTAAGGCCCCCATTATGAGGAGAAGCCATCGTGCCGGAAGGAAAATCACTCACCGGAAACCAAAATTTTCACGGACAAGAATCAGGGGCAACTTTAAAGGCCTCAGGGGCGGAGGCCCCTGAGACTTTTCTTTGCCGGAATATTCTTTTTCGTCGGAATATTATGGCCGCACGGAGGCCGGAAAGTGGTCGGAAAACAACCGGTCGGTTGGCCGGTGGCCGGTAGTCAATGGCCGATGGCCGGTGGTCGGAAGTCAATGGCCGGTGGCCGGTGGTCGGAAGCCAATGGCCGGTGGCCGAATTCAAAAGCGGACTTGTCTTCTCAAGGGCGGCCAAACATGGGCGGATTGGAGGGTCAGATTTGGACTTATTCGCACAAGGGCGGCTACACATGGCTATCTCTCATAAGAGAGGGCAGCCCTTTTGGCCTATAAAAGGAGGCCATTTCTACACACATTTCATAGTGTGAAGTTGATGCAACAAGGTGAGTGTGAGGTGGTGAGAGTGAAGCAAGGCGGGAGCTCCATTAAGGGTATAATCCCTTTGTAAACTACTTCTTGTTTTGAAGCACTAAAGCCATTGAGTGGCTGCTTTCCCATGGACGTAGCCCACATTGGGTGAACCACGTATATCGTGTGTACTCTCTCTCTCTCTCTCTCTCTCTCTCTCTCTACTTTATAATCTCGTGTATATAAATCTGTCTCTCTCCATTAAGTAATCTACTCAATTATCTATTTAGCTACATCTTATTTCCTAACAACTGGTATCAGAGCAAGGTTTGCTCGTAGCTAAATTATCTCAAGGAAAGGATTCCTTGAATTGAGTGGGAGTTATGGCGGAGGAAGGGAAGCTCAAGATTGAGAAGTTTAACGGCAAAAACTACCAACATTGGAAGATGCAGATTGAAGACTATCTCTACCAGAAGGACCTCTATTTGCCACTAGCCGGTCTTGCGAAGAAGCCCACAACAATGGAAGATGTAGCATGGATTGTCCTTGATCGAAAGGCACTGGGAACAATCCGGTTAAGCTTGGCGTCAACGGTGGCCTTCAATGTTTGGAGATGAAGACCACGGAGGACTTGATGAAGTCACTTGATGACTTCTACGAGAAACCATCGGCATCCAATAAGGTATTTCTTATGAAGTGCTTGTTCAATCTAAAGATGGCAGAGAATGGTTCAGTTGCAGAACACCTAAATGACTTTAACACAAACATAAGTCAACTTGGATCAGTGAAAATCAATTTCGATGACGAAGTGCGAGCTCTCCTTATACTATCATCTCTACCGGATAGTTGGGACAGCCTTGTGATGGCTGTAAGTATGAAGAATAAATCCGATGTATTTTCCATATTTCAAAGGTGGAAATCCTTTGTGGAGAATGAAACAGGTACCAAGGTTAAATGCCTCAGATCCGACAATGAAGGCGAATATTGCATCCAAGCTTTTGAAAGCTTTTGTGCTAGCAATGGCATTCGGAGGCAAAGGACAACCCCAAGGACACCTCAACAAAATGGGATTTCAGAAAGGATGAACAGGACAATCATGGAACGAGCACGAAGCATGCGGCTACATGCAGGCCTACAGCTTGAGCTTTGGGCGGAGGCTGTAAGTACGTCTGTGTACTTAATCAATCGGTCACCCTCAACGGCATTGGATGGGGGAGTTCCAGAAGAGGCATGGACAGGTAAACCGGTGAATTATGCATTTCTCAAAGTGTTTGGGTGTGAGGCTCTCATGCACATAGATAGAAGCCTAAGATCAAAGTTAGATGCAAAGTCCAAAAAGTGTTTCTTCATTGGCTATGGAGAAGGAGACTTTGGGCATCGCCTATGGAATCTTGAAGATGGTAAAATCTTAAGGAGTAGGGATGTAATTTTTAACGAACAAAATATGTACAAAGATTACTTGGAAAGAAAACAAACAAAAGAAACAGGTGATGAGTACATGGAGCTTGAGGACGGTGAATCCAAAAAAGAATGGACGAAGAGCATGCAAGTGGAGATGGACTCACTACATCGCAACCAAACATGGGAGTTGGTTGAGTTGCCTAAAGGTAAGCAGGAACTTCAAAACAAATGGGTGTACAAGCTAAAGGAAGAAGAAGGTGGGAAGAAAAGGTACAAGTCTAGGCTTGTGGTAAAAGGTTTTTCTCAAAAGAAAGGTATTGACTTCAATGAAACATTTTCTCCTGTTGTAAAAATGAACTCAATTAGGCTTGTCTTAAGCCTTGTGGCTGCTCATGATCTAAATCTCGAGCAAATGGATGTAAATACGGCATTCCCTCACGGTGACTTAGAGGAGGAAATCTACATGCTTCAACCAAAGGGGTATGAAGTAAAAGGTAAGGAGAAAATGGTTTGCAGACTAAAGAAGAGCTTGTATGATTTAAAGCAAGCATCAAGACAATGGTACTTGAAGTTTGATCGATGGATGTTGGATCATGGATTCAGAAGATGCAACTCGGATCACTACGTCTACACGAAGAATTTGGGAGATGGAAAATTCATCATCCTAATGTTGTATGTTGATGACATGTTGATTGCAAGTGCTAACATACAGGACATCAAAGACCTAAAAGAGGAGCTGTCCAAATCTTTTTCAATGAAAGATTTAGGTGCTGCAAAGAGGATACTTGGTATGAAAATATCAAGGGACAGGACGAACAAGACAATAAAGCTATCTCAAGAAGATTACATCAAGAAGGTACTAGAAAGGTTTGCTATGCAAAATGCAAAACCAGTTTCTACACCTTTGGTTGGTCATTTTAAACTAACGAAGGATATGTGTCCATATGCTGCATCGGTAGGTTCTCTAATGTATGCTATGGTCTGGACAAGGCCAGACATTGCACATGCAGTGGGAGTTGTGAGTAGGTTCATGGAAACCCCACGTAAAGAGCATTGGAAAGCTATGAAGTGGATACTTAGGTATCTAAAAGGGACAACAACAAATGCTTTGTATTTTGGAGGAACTAATATTTTTCTAGAAGGGTATGCTGATGCAGATATGGCAGGTGACAAAGATACTCGAAGGAGCACTACTGGCTATGCGTTCACGGTTGGAGGCACTACAGTAGGCTGGGCTTCAAAGCTGCAGAAAGTGGTTTCACTTTCTACCACAGAAGCAAAGTATGTAGCAATGACGGAGGCAAGCAAAGAAATTCTGTGGCTTCACAGATTCCTAGAAGAGCTTGGATTCAAACAAGACAATTGTGTCTTGTACAGTGATAGCCAAAGCGCTATCCATCTTGCGAAGAACTCAGCCTTTCATTCAAGGACAAAGCACATTGAGGTGAGATATCACTTCATACGCACTCTTTTGGAAAAGGGACAACTAAAGCTAGGAAAGGTGCATACAAGTGAAAATCCTGCAGACATGTTTACAAAGGTGGTCAACAAGGAGAAGTTGAGCTTTTGCTCATCTTCAATCGACATTCAAGGATAAGAAGCCAGAATGGAAAGCAGTCACAGGTTTGGTTTGGAGATCAGTCTCCAAGTGGGAGATTGTTAAGTATGGAGCCTGATTTACCCTTGTAATTTTTTGTGGTAAAAGCGCACATTTGTGAGGCCCCCATTATGAGGAGAAGCCATCGTGCGTGAAGGAAAATCACTAACCGGAAACCAAAATTTTCACAGACAAGAATCATTAGCAACTTTAAAGGCCTCAGGGACGGAGGCCCCTGAGACTTTTTTTTTGCCGGAATATTCTTTTTCGTCGGAATATTATGGCCGGACGGCGACCGGAAAGTGGTCGGAAAACAACCAGTCGGTTGGCCGGTGGCCGGTAGTCAATGGCCGATGGCTGGTGGTCGGAAGTCAATGGCCGGTGGCCGGTGGTCGGAAGCCAATGGCCGGTGGCCGAATTCAAAAGCGGACTTGTCTTCTCAAGGGCGGCCACACATGGGCGGATTGGAGGGTCCGATTTGGACTTATTCGCACAAGGACGGCTACACATGGCTGTCTCTCATAAGAGAGGGCAGCCCTTTTGTCCTATAAAAGGAGGCCATTTCTACACACATTTCATAGTGTGAAGTTGATGCAACAAGGTGAGTGTGAGGTGGTGAGAGTGAAGCAAGGCGGGAGCTCCATTAAGGGTATAATCCCTTTGTAAACTACTTCTTGTTTTGAAGTACTAAAGCCATTGAGTGGCTGCTTTCCCGTGGACGTAGCCCACATTGGGTGAACCACGTATATCGTGTGTACTCTCTCTCTCTCTCTCTCTCTACTTTATAATCTCATGTATATAAATCTGTCTCTCTCCATTAAGTAATCTACTCAATTATCTATTTAGCTACGTCTTATTTCCTAACACTAGGGGATGGGCAATTAAGCTATGACTTGAAGGAGGATCTGACAAGCAGGAAAGCAAATGTTACTTTTGGGCATCTTATGGAGATGGTGTCTAAGCTAAAGCGATAGTGGAAGAGGATGGTTAACCTAGTGGAGAAAGAGCCAAAGAGAGGTTCAGTGAAGGTGTTGGCAATGGATGAGCTACCAGACATTTTTCCAATAGTAGATGTGTGGCACAAAAGAAAAAATCTAGGACAAGGTTATGTTGATGATGGGTCTTACAGTGACTGGAGTGTCAGGCTTCCGAATCAGATTGGCAAACCATCAGAAAGTGAAATGTTTCGGAGTTGTAAAGAGCTTAGAAGTGGAAGCATATGATGCAAAGGCAATGGTTGATTTTCATGTGATGCCAGCAGGGTTGGGAGCATATCCTATTATACTGGGTAGACCATGGTTACGTGCAGTGGGAGCTGTTCAAGATTGGAAACGTGGTATGATTAGCCTCTATGGAAAGACAGGTGCCAAGAAGCTATATAATATGGATACAAGGAAATGATTGGAAGAGCTTTATGAAGATGAGGATGAGTCTAGTGATAAAGACTATTCCACAGTGTCTAATGAGGAAAGTGATAGTACTACCAGCAATGATGAGGATGCTGATGTTGCATTTCTTTTTATGGACAAATAAATCCAGGAGTCCGGTTTAGTCGCATTTGCAAATGAGATTGAATATGGAAGTGAAGGGCCTTATGAAGTGATTGAAGGGCTGATGCAAAACAAAGTTGAATTGTCAAAGAAGCAAGAATTGATGACACAAATGATCAGTGGAGACCTCTCAGCCATGGAGAGGGAGATATATTTTCACATGCCGGTCTATGCCAAAGTAATTGATGGTTTTCTTGATGCAAGGTTGATATATGGCATCTCTACACGTTTTCCTTGGGAAGCAGGTGGAAGATTGATTAAGTTTTTGAGGCATGGAATGCAAAGTGTTTTTGTGTGGGATCCAGGAGGAAGGAGTCTCATATCTCTTTTTGTTGCTGCTGCTGATCATGAATGATCTAGCAGGCTAGGGGATGAGAAAATTATTTCAGGAGTTTTTTGGAGCAAGGGATTGCGCATATGTACATACACATGCATGGTGCATCAAATAAGGAATTGCCCATTTTCCATAGCCAGGTGGTTACGTGGGGCCTAGTGTACAGGTAGGACAGGGTGTACATCTTGCATCGATTTTCACTATCACCAGTACCAGTGTGTTTTTTCTATAGTAATGAGGAGTTGAGGATTTGAGGAAGCTATCTGCAGGTCGATGACATGAGGTAAGCACGTGCATCAAGTGGCATCCAGTGGCGTCAGGAGACCGAATGGGGTCAATAGTTGCACGTCGATAAGTACGGACACAATGTGGGTGTTTTCTTGTGATAATTATGCAGAAAGGTCACCACGAGGACCATATTTTGGGGCCACTTCACGTAGTGGCGGGATGCATTATTGAAAAAATTTGAGTGCCAGGTGTGCGGATGGATGCAGCAGGGTGACAACTATGCACTGTGAGGTCAGTTTTTGGCCTGTTCGGGGTCCGTTTGAGGTCATCTAAAAGGCCAAGGGTTCCCAAATAATAAATCTAAGTGTGGGAACTGAAAAAACAGACAGAAGACTAGAAAAAACATGGAGAAGAGAGGAGGAACAGCCGCAACTGTGTTTTTGGGATTTTTGGAGCCTGTTTTGGCCGTAAACTCCTCATCTGAGGTCGGATTTAAGCACTTTGACATTGTAGACTGGGGTTTTGGGCCGTTCCAGACGAGATGGTACTGTCCATTTTGCCAAATTCCTCACTATTTTTCTGCTGTTTTGGCTGTGTAAGTTTCTCCTATGAGCGAAGCTTTTGCTCCAGTTTGTGATTGTATCCGGCTTATTTTACCCATATTGTGTGAGCTATTTTCCCCATTGGTGTTGGCCCAAGCTCAATTGTATCTAAACATCAGAAATCCTCCTCTTTTGAGCTGAGTTTTTGAGTGTGTGTGTGTGTGTGTGTGTGTGTGTATCTCTGTGTGGAGTGGGCAAACAGATAGTCTCTCTCCTCTCACTCCATAGGTGTGTTCCCTGTCTCGGCCAGGTGTGTTGTGTCAACCGAGTGGTGCCCCATAGTGTGTGTCTATATCCTTCCAAGAGTGTGTGTCGGGTCATTATAGAGGCATTCTTTGTGTTTCCATCCCGCTCACACCGCGAGGCATCCCACTACACGCGAGTTATCCCGCTAACCGCAAGGAAAAAAAGAGCTGAAAACCTCAGCTTAATCTCCAGTAACCGTGGCATCATCTCGCTACCTGTGGGGAACAAAAGATATTCTTTTCAAAAATTCTTTTCTTTAAATGATTCTTCAAACATGATCAACCAATTCCTCATATCAACCAGTATCAAAACAATAATAATTTATCAAGTAATAATTTTTTGACAAACAGTGACAATTTATCAAACAGTTCTTTCACTAATCTATCAAAACATTTACTTGTTTCTTGTAATGGAATCACGTTGCTTGGAGGGTTTAAGGGGTTCCCTATGCTTGAATTCGCAGGTCAACATGAATAACAATGCAGAATTATAATTTTTTTATTACCGGACTAGCGACATGTTCGATTACCTCCCGTATTTGAGGGTGGACGATTTCACCTTCTTTCGGAGTCGATACCTCCGCTTGAGTTATGATTGGAGTAGATGATATCTTTATTTTCACCTTCCATGAAGATGGAACAACATGAGCATCTTTCAAGCTTCGGGTCACTCGTTTTGGGGCTTTCATAAACAAGGTAGAGGAAAGGGAAAGAGAGAAAGAGAACTCAAGAATCCAAAGGGCAACACAACGATGGTAGAAAAAGACTTGGAGATGGAGATGGCTTGAAGGTAACAACTTGAGGGAGAGATCTTGAGGGAGAGAAGGTAACTCTGACGTTAAGGCAAGAGAGCTTCCGCTTTTGAGAGTGTGTGTGTCTTCAAAGTGAAGGGACAAGGGTCTTTATATAGGCTCTCAAGGCCAAAATCACAAGCTAAGAATAGAGGGAAGCAAAGAGAGATAAGTTCGCGCATGTTCGCGGATTTTTTTTTTTAAAGGGACAAGGATTCCGATGCACGGTTTCGAGTCTCTAGGAAGAAGCTTGTCTTCCAAGAAAAGAGCTCTAGCTAAACTCCTCCTCTCTCTTTTCTAAAAAGACTCTTTCTTTCCTAAAAGGACTCCTCCTACTCCTTCTCTTCTAAAATCACTCCCCCTTTTCTAAAATTGCTCTCTTTCCTAAAAGGTCAACTCTTATCTTTAGATACAGTCTTGAGGCTTAAGTTTCCCATCAACCTATTGTTTCCAAGTGAATAAGGGTCATAATTAGTAGTTCTAGAGTCCGATTTCTAATCCAATCATTCCGTTTGAAATCTTTAAGACTTAACAAAATACGAACCTTTAATATTTTCAAAGTAAATGTAATACTTTTATTGAAAAATGATGGGTACATTACAATGCAATATTGGAAAAGAGCATGGGATAGGCATTTCTCAATGGACCTCCTCCCCGACAGCCACACAACGGTATCAGACGATGTTCTGTGTTTTTTGAGTTGCCTTACTGGACCGATTTGAAGGTCGAACATTTGATAGATTCAATGCACATATTCAAAAACGTAGGTCAGATGATCTGGGACCACATCATAGGCAAGAGCGATAGTGTTGGCATTAAGGAGGATATTAAAATTCAATGTGAATTGCCAACACCAGCAATGCCGGTGATAGAAGACAACCGGAACCATCGTCTTCCAAAGGCACCATGGATCCTATCAAACACTGACCAAATCAAAGTGAAAGAAGTTATTGCTTCCATCAGAACACCTATAGACTGCATGTGGCCTTTAAATGGAGCATTCTTGAAGACAAAGAAAGGTGATGGACCCCTATTACACGGGTTGAAATCCCACGATTGACACAAGATGGTGCAGGTGTCGAACCTTTACGTTTTATCTTACTTGTTGTGACTCTAATGTTATTACTTTTGGAAACACTATGCAGTTCATCTTACCATTGAGCATCAATGGATGCAAAGCAAGAAAGTACATGATGCTATATATAAGATGGGAGAGCTTGTCAGGTGGGTGAGCTCTAAGGAGATTGAAGTCGCATCCATACCAGCTGCAAGATTCTTATCCAAAGAAGAATTTGTTCTCAATGTGGTTTACCCACCATAACTTGCCATGTTTCCAAACCTTATAAGGCCCAATTGGTTGCATGAACAAATGACAAAGCTAAAGTTGATTGTGAGCATGTTAGCCATGAGGAGTGGGAGTATATGCGAGGTTGTCTACCAAAGGTAATTGCTAATCAAACTCATTATGCACAATTTAAAATATTAGTATATAGCTACCTATACTCAAACTTGTTCTACTTTCAACAGGAAACAATGTTCAAGTTGATGTGACATGAAGGAAGTCACTTTTGAGCTGATAATGTAGACAGAAAACAAATGACAAATGATAGTGGAATGATGGGCAATTTTGATGCGCAAAATCCAAACAATATGGAAAATAGATATTGTGGAGTTATCTAAAGAATCTACTGAGTAGATTTTTGAATTTTTTGAAAGTATGTGCTCGATGTGAATTGGTTTGGGCGTCTTATTTAGACATGCAAGCGGTATCTACATGGTGGAATCTACAAGATTACATACGGACACAAGTGATATCTACATCTCTCCAAGAATTTGTGAGCAAGTGACCTATCTTCCAAGTATTTTTGAACGAAGGTATTGGTTTGTCATACAAGTCATGCCAAGAGCAAGATGTATACTAGATGACGCATTGAACATAGGAACCACTGTGGAAAAACATAATGATGATGATAAAGCAGAACTAAAAGATGAAGAACATCCAACACAACCGCTTGACAAAGCGAATGAGAATTATGTTGATGAAGAAGAGCAAACATACATGGAAGATGAAGAAGAGGATGAAGATCTAGAAGAAGAAAATGATGCTGAGGATAATTATTTTGATCCCTATCCTGATTTTGATGAACTGGGACTGCAACATGGCTATGGAACTAGCAGATGATGATGTAGTGGATGATTAATTAAGGTCATGTTTTAATGCATCGTAATGAGGATGTTGTAGCTAATGTCGATCACTTGCTTTTGTGAATTCTTTGTTAATGATCTTATGCTGGTATACATTGTAACACATTTGTTTGATCTCTCTCTCTCTCTCTCTCTCTCTCTCTCTCTCTCTCTCTCTATGTATCTATGGCTTGTTAGTTGGTAGATGCAAGGAGCAACAACAACAAGGCGAGCTGAGGTGAGGTGGTCTTTGCAGAGAGATGAATTCGCTAGGACGTACGTGTGTACAAGACAAGGGAGGATGTGGATGGAAAAGGCATGTGCACAAAGAGGGGGTGGGGGGGTGGGCTCAGAAAAGACTAAGCTACCATAGAGGGTTGGAAGGGAATGCAGGGTAGAAAACTGGTGAGGGACAAGGCGAATAGTCTCTGCTGATGTGGAATTTTGAGGTGGGAGGGGGGATAGAATAGTCCAAGGGAATCCTAATATTTAATGGATTTCTTTTGAGGAGAGCCAGCAATTAAGTATGGTATATAGAGGATACAAAATCAAAGTACTTTTTATTATATATCTTTTAGTATATTTTTCTTATTATATAAAGGAGCGATGTGGATGGGTATATCATAGGGGGTATATTATATTCATGTTAGGGTATCTAAGAGGCTATACACGTGACAAATGCTAAAGCTATCTGCACGGAAAATTTTGCAACTATTTGCACAATAATTAGCTAGGAAAATGCACGATAAAATAGAATTTTTAATCTCTCTTCTCTCCTAGCCTCTTCTCTCTACCCTTTCTCATCCAGACGTGGTTGTCATGCACGAAAAAGATCTCAGCCTCTTATAGTGATTGGCCTCCAATGTTGGATTGTTGTCTCGAGACTTTGAATCCTTCTTCTTCTTGGACCAACAATCCTTTTTTATGTGGCCCTTCTTGCCGTAGTTAAAACATTCAAGAATTAAATTTGTGTGTGACTTGCTCACCTTAAGTTATCACAACCCTTTTGGTTTTTGAATCTCTCTTGCAATCTTCCCCTTGTTTTCGTTGATAGTGCAACACTTAATGATTTACCTGTGCTTCTCGTTCACTTTCCTCGCTTAGGAGAACACCCACAACATCATCAAACTTAAGGGTCTTTGTGTTAGATATAGAGTTACGTACAACCATCACAAGGCTCTCCCAACTATCTGGTGGAGATGATAGTATAAGGAGGGCTTGCACTTCATTGTCGAAATTAACCTTCACCGATTGAAGCTGAATTATGTTGGTGCTAAAGTCGTTTAGGTGTTCTGCAATTGAAACACTCTTTATCATTTTTAGATTGAAAAAGCACTTCATGAGAAATACCTTATTGGATGCCGATGCTTTCTCGTAGCGTCTTCAAGTGACTTCATCAATTCCTATGTGGTCTTCATCTCCAAAATGTTGAAGGCTACATTTATACCAAACTTAGCCAGATTGTTCCTAATGCCTTTCAGTCAAGGAAAATCCATGCTTCATATTTTAAGTTTCACGTTTGTTTGCAAGACAACCTAGTAGAAAATAAAGGTCCTTCTAGTAGAGATAGTATTCAATCTGCATCTTCCAGTGTTGGTAGTTTTTTTCGTTGAACTTCTTGATCTTGAGCTTACCTTCCTCCGCCATTACTCCCACTCAATTCAAGGAATCCTTTTCTCAGGATACTTTAGCTATGAGAAAACCTTGATTTGATACGAATTCTTAGAAAATAGGACGTAGCTAAGTAGATATTGGAGTAGTTTACTTAATGAAGAGATATAATTTTCACACACAAGCGATTAGAGAGAGAGAGTGAGAGAGAGAGAGAGAGAGAGAGAGAGAGAGATAGCATACGATATAATTGGCTCACCAAATGTGGGCTACATCCATGGGAAATCAACCACTCAATGGCTTTAGTACTTTAAACTAGAAGTAGGTTACAAAGGAATTGTACCCTTAATGGAACTCCTGCCTTGCTTCACTCTCACCACTTCACACACACCTTATTTCATCAACTTCACAATTCCTTTCGTGTGTAGAAGAACCCTCCTTTTATTGGCCAAAAGGGCTCTCTCTCATGAGCAACAATCATGTGTAGTTGCCCTTGTGGGGTTATACAAATTGGCGAGCAAGTATTTCCAAGCAACAAACTAATCGAGCAAGTCCCTTCAAACACTCTTTATTACTTAGAGTAAATTGCAAAAGTGTAAGTGGTTTTTCCATTTTTGAAAACTAATTTCACAATTAAACTCGCGGTTTTTGTGGGCGTGATTCTATGGGAAGGAAGCAGCAAACGGGCAAAACACAAAAATTGTTGGTGCAAATGAGACAAACGACAATAAAAAATAAGTCATTCACAAAAGTTTGGAATCAAACTCATTTTGACAAATGCTATTTTTTTCAAGGAAAAATTACAAATTTTAGAAATTCCCAAAATACCCTTGTATCTTTTTTGGTTAGATTCTTCAAGATTTTTTAATCTTTATTCCTTTTTGACAATTTAGATATGTTTTGAGTGCTTAGCATGTTATTTGTTACAAATTAACTCACCAAAAGCGCAATTATGTTCAAAAGTAATGAAGCAATTCATCTCCAAAGCCTACATAACCAACTCAAATTCTATTTTTAGCATCTTGTATTGGTAGACAATCAGTCTTCTTAAGCTTTTAAAAAAAAATCTTTGGAGAAATTTAATCTCAAACTTGGGCGTATTTTGGGGAATTTTGGAAAATCTATAGGGCATTTTGGAAGTTTAGGACTAAATATCTGGGGTAATTTTACTCTTTTGTAAATGACCATACCCGCACTCGTTTGCTACTACAACCAGTCCGCGTTGGCGCGGAATGGTTGCAGCTGCATACCAGGGAGCCAAGGAGCGTAGGGTGCCACAATCAAGCTCGACAGAGGGGCTTCTAGTAGTCGAAGAGCTCTTGGGTAAGCCAATTTTGTGGGCGAGAATTTGGCAGTGTGCAGAAGTTGGGTGGACATTAATTAATGCTCACAAGCACGAATGTCAGATTGCAGTGGAGGACGAGCCGGACGGGAAGGCTAGTAAAGGCTAGTAGTGGAGGAGCAGGTGGAGGCGAACACAAGGGGCTCTCTTTCTCCGAGTTCATCTCTCACCAAAATGGAGGCTTATTGCTGAATTAACCACAAAACCATCTCTCTCTCTCTCTCTCTCTCTCTCTCTCCCCCCCAACCGGTTGAAGGCGATCGATGGAGCCTTTCTTTGCATCTGGCGTCGTCTAGAACAGCAACTCCCATCTTGTCTGTTTGAAGTTTTTTTATTAAAACAATGGCCTTACCCACATGAACCTACTCAGCCCTCGTTTGCTACTGCAACAGGTCCACACTGGTGCGGACTGGTTGCAGCAGCAAACCAGAGCTGGGTAGGTTCATGCGGGTAATGATGAGCTTTAGTGATGACGGGTAGAGGCAGGCGCTCTCAACCCTAACCTTCCCTAAACCTCCCTCAACGCTCAACCTCCCTCAACGTTGTGACACTCTCAAGTGAGCGCTGCAGGCGGTGCCATCCTCAGTATAGAGAGAGAGAGAGAGAGAGAGAGAGAGAGAGATTTTTCTTGCGAGCACGTTCTGGAGAGGTCTTTGCCGAGCTGCAGGCCTTGCCACCCTCAGTGGAGAGAGAGAGAGAGAGAGTTTCTACGAGCGGGTCCTTCGGTTTGAGGGACGAGGGAAGGGAGGAGATGACCGTGATGCACGCACACACAAGCGCCTGGAGCATCAGCCGCTTGATTCTCATCGAAATCTTACAGAAGGCATGTGGCGATGGACTGGTAAGTGATTCTTTGCATGATGTCCAGGCTTCTGCCATAGCCACGACCTTGGTCTGAAGTCCTTACTGCTTGTACTGCAACGAAAACATGCATGCCATTGGCGAAGGTGGTCAAGAGGAGATTCTTCATCTATTGTTGCACAAGGGATGGTACACTTGTCATTCATCATCATATTTGTAACTGGTCACTCAAGCCACAACGAAAACATGCACGCCATTGGCGAAGGTGGTCAAGAGGAGATTCTTCATGTATTGTTGCACAACAAGGGTCAGTACACTTTTCATTCACATCATATTTGTAACTGGTCACTCAAGCCACATTTCATGTGACCCAAGAATAGCTATTGCTATTGCTACTCATGTGTATACGAAATCCCAATGTGGATCGGCTTCGATGAGTCACTGACAAGAACGTTGGTACAGTCAAAGTATGTCGACCCTAGAAGAGGGCACATACAGTGGTGTGTATGCTTATGGGTGCATGGCAGAGAGTTTGAGCAGATGAGAAGAGCTTGTGTGGGCAAGTGGCAGCGAAGATGTATGATTTATGTGGTTTTCTAGGCAAAAAAGGCTCCAGATAGGGCATGATAGGATGGAAGATGAAGGATGATCAAAGTGCTATTTTTTGTCCTTGATATGTAGAGCTTGAAGTGTTGAAGGAGTAGGTCCAGACGGCCCATCAAACAGAGCTATGGAGCTCGAGATATTTGAGTTTGAAGATGCAATGCATTGAAGATTCTTGTCGGATAGGACAATTGGCGATAGGTAGCCCAAGGTGATGTCTTGATTTATCGAGCATACTCGTCTTTTTAGATTGCAGATCAGAGCTATGGATTGCAGTTTATGGTCAGTTGAACTTTTTCCGGGGGCTAGGTTGGTACCCGCCTGACCGCATGGGGAGTCGTGCCATCTGGTGTTTTTTAAGCCTCGATAGTTTTTGAGAAGGTGCTATGCAGTGTATGGAGCTTGCATGAGTTTACTGCTTGTCAAACGGAGCCCGGAGCGGGAAGTTATGGAAGTCAGAAAGTTGGGTGCAGTGGCTCCGAGATCCTCGGCGCCCAAGAGGCTAGTTTTTTGCAGTTTGGGGAGAGGACGGTTTTGGAGAGGAGAGATCTTGGAGAGCAAGAGGGGCGATAGAAGAGGAAGAAGAAGAGGAGGGGTGCCATTTTTTTGCTCAAGGTGGAGCCCTCGACCTAGAAGAGGCAGACTCCGAGGTGTGTTCTCGAGCCCTCGAGGCAGGACGGACGCAGGTTTCCTTTTGGACCAGAGGTGCCACCATAGTCGTGTTCTGGTTTTCGTGCTCTCAGTGAGGAGAGGTGCACGAGTGATAAAGTTGGAGATTGCAGGTTTTTTATTTATTGTTCGAGGTCTCCATGTCGAGCAGGTTCTAGCAGTTCTTCATGGTTGTATAAACGAGGTTTTGTTGTCATAATTGAGGCAAATCATATCAATTTCTGGTGTCGTTTCTTCCTTCTTTCCCCCCTTTTCTCTTTGCTCCGTTCGATCAATCTGGTGCCGATGTTGGACATGTGTGTACCTTCTTGGGTCTTTGTGTGTGTGTGAGAGAAAGAGAGAGTGGTGTGTGTTGCTGCACGGTCACCAGATCGGTGTGGATTGCTATCGATTGTGCAAGTTTTGAGGGTGAACTCTAATGGATCGGGGTACAGTGATTATCCTGGCTATAGAGAGGCAAACTGTTTGGGTGCCGGGTGTGTTCCCCCATCCCCCCATTCATCTTCCAGTGGCCCCACAGAGGACCATTGATGCTCCGATTTCAAAGTTGAAGCATGTGTTTGAAAGTTGACAAGCAATTGGGGGATGGTCGAATTTTTTATTGGTTGTGTTTGAAGATAAAAGAAGTGATGGAGCCTAGATTGGTCCCATATTTACAAGTTCTGAAGACCCTAAGATTGGTTAGGAGATTTTGAATTATGGATGCTTTCGATGCCTATGTTGATGGATGCGGAAAAGTTGCAGACAGTGCCACTAGTGATGCGCAAACGTGCAAAGATTTGGTACAATGATCTGAAGGCTGATGGTCGAGGTTCATGGTAAGAATTGAAAAGGCAGCTTTTGGAGCGGTTTCAAGAAGTAGTCACCCAGATAGAGGCTGGTGCAAAGCTGAAAGCGGTACGCCAAGATGTAAGTAGGGGTTTTTCCATTTTTCTTGAGCAATTTGAAACCTATTGGAAAGAGTTAGAGGTTGCCACGGGGGTGAAAGAAAATCAATTTTTGAAGCTGTCAAAGTCTCTAGAGTGCTTGCATCCAAGGATTAGAGATAAGGTGGAAGATGTTGCTGATACCTATGAAGACGTGGTGTATCTGGCCAAGATGAAGAGCAGAAAGGTGACGCGGAAGCTGGAGCTGGGTTTGACGAAGCCTGTAGATTATGTGCCTGTTTCAAAGCTAGTAGAGTATTCTATGGTTCAGTCAAAGGCAGTGCCAGTTGTGTGAGATGCAAAGCCTGTTGAGGTAAGGCCAACAATAGATTATGTTCCTTGGAAGTTTCCAATTTATGATGTGCATGTGATAGTGGTGGAAGAGCTTTTCAAAAAGGATAATCCCCTTGTTGAAGTGAGCTAGCGTGCCAAAGAGAAATTGGGTGTCAGGTTTCCGAAGCAGATTAAAGAGGTAGAGCCTTGTTGGACGGAGCGACTCACACACCCATGAAGTGCATGCAAACACTACCTAGATCAACATAATGTCAATCGAGGAAACATGTGACACGATAGGCACACAGAGGAAATCTCTTTAGCTTGTCAGGCTGAGACCATCCTACACATACAACACTCTGGAAGGCCAACTAAACCACAATCAAGAACCTCACTGCTCTCAACTACACCACCTAGCCACATACACACATACGGAAGGTAACTCACCTAATCATGCGAGATTCGTACGAAACTTAAGGAACACCATCCCCTCACTAGGATACACCTGTCCCTAAGCTTCTACACTCTAAACCCGTCTGCGGAAAACACGTAGGATGACAGAGCAGAATTTTGAAAGTGCCCAAAACTGAAATTTATGAGTACCTATGTGTAGCTTATGTCGCCACGATTCTATAGACTACTAGCACGTAGAAAACAGACATCGTTTGATACACTTACGGCCACAAATAGCTCGTAGATGCGTCGGCGTGTGCACTTCGTCTCGTGTGGAATGCTTGGCGTTGTCGCGTAGCTCTCCTTGAGCCTACAACAATGGTGCAGTCGGATCTCCAATGTGTTGAGCAAGCCGGGCGTAGCGAGAGGATAAAGCTCACGCTCACTCTCTTTCTCTCTCACACACAGTAGACAGCAGCGCTAAGTTTTGATTATGATTAAAAGTATCCTCCTTTACAAAATGACCTAGGTACCTTATATACTAAGGCTACCTTAGGTTTAACAAAAATTGGGGTTGAAAGGGTCAAATGGCTTTGTATTTACAATCTGGAAGTGCTATTGCACCCAGGATTCTGAAACTAGGATAACTGCTCATTAATAATGACGTTTATAGCCATAATCCGTCGCATTTCATAAATCGCAAAAGATAAGATTTTGGTACGAAACTTGAGTTATGTTGTGTTGTCGACCCAGCGGTCAACAAGCCTGTTCGGGGCCTGTTCTTGTGGAAAGCTTGCATGAGAAGGTAGCATATAACAATCAAATTGCAGAAGCCGAGGATTCAGGAGAAGATGAATAAAGTGTGCAAAACCTAGATGATGATCAAGCTTTTGTGTAGCAGTAGGCAGTTAAAGATGCTGATACTGAGTCAGTATATGATGCTGACGAAGATGGAGATGCCAGTTCTGATTTCTGGGAGACAAGCGAGGAAGATGGACAGGATGAGCCTACATCCTATGACGAGGAGACCAAGTCTGATAGGTCGGTGAAGGTCAAGGTAAAGCTACCTCATTATGTGTGTCTAATGATGTGGTCATAGAAAATGTGGAAGAAGATCAAATTGAAGTGCCCAAGAAAGTGAAAGAGGATATGTTATCAAAGGTGACATGTAGTGCTCTATTGGTGGCCATGTTGATGAAAGTACCAATGAAAGTGGTTGTGGCGGTACAATTAGTTCAAAGCTCCACAAAGGAGGACCAATCTAAGTCTCGGGATAGACAAGTTGGTCTACCATATCGGCAAGGGGATGATGATGAAGCAGAAACCGAGGGGGTTAGGAACATTTCTGAAGCTCACGAGGTGATGGATGCTGGCCAAAGAGAGGATCAGTTGGAGGTGCCTATAGGTTGCCATGATGATGCTATAGGTGTAGGCCTTTTGGATCAAGTATATTGTGGAAGTGAAGCTGATGGGGGCTTTGATGATGCCAAGGATGCCGTGGATGACGAGATGCAAGTGCTTGTGGATAAGGATTTGACCAGGGTATAGGTTGTGTGACGGTTAATCGCTCTACATGTGGAGAGTCTAGTGAAGCGGGCAAAGGAAGGAGGTGTCGAGGGTGAGTCCAGGCTGTCTAAAGAGATATTCAATACATGGTTGAAATGTATGCTTGTAAGTGCATCAGTGAGGTATGCTATCTGCCAGATACGAAGCTCCAAGAGATCAACTCTACTTTACATGGTTGGGAGATAGGTCAAAAATTTTGATCGAAGAAGATGGTGTGATTGAAGTGCTAGGTGCATTGGTTGGTATAGGTGGTATGCTTACAAAGCCAAGTATGTTGATGAGGCAGGTAAATGTGAGAAGAAATACCAAGGTGATTGGGCATATTGTGTGCATGGCTGGTTGCGAACATGGGTGAAGCACTATTGGAGGGTGCTACAGATGGATGAAAGAAGTGATCGAGTGCCAGGTTTTTGACCCAACTATGTGATGCTGGGGGTGGGATAACCCACTTGAGGTTTAGCAGTAGTTGGGCCTTGTACATATGGGAAGTTTTTGTGGTTTGCTCACGGTTTTGGATAGTGTTTGCCAGTTTTTTGTAGTTGGTAGAAGAAAAAAGGTACTTTTTGGTTGAACATAAATATTCAACAAGGAGGTCGGAAATGATGGTGCAGCCAAAGCATGTAGACCCTAGAAGAGGGCACAGGGAATGGTGTGTATGCTTATGGATGCATGGCAGAGAGCTTGAGCAGATGGGAAGAGCTTGTGTGAGCAAGTGGCAGCGAAGATGTATTCTTTATGTGGTTTTCAAGGCAAAAAAGGCTCTAGATAGGGCATGACAGGGTGCCAGGTGGTAGATGAAGGATGATCAAAGTGCTATTAAGAGGAAGAATAAGAGGAGGGGTGCCATTTTTCTGCTCAAGGTGGAGCCCTCGGACGAGAAGATATGGACTCTGAGGTGTGTTCCCAAGCCCTCGAGGTAGTGACGGGAGCAAAGCGAACCCGAACCCCGACGACCTCTAAAAACGCCGAGGGCCGAATGGAGCGCCTCGAGCCTGTCACGTTAAAGCGAACAGGGGGGGCACCACCTAGCTTTGAGCGGCTAGGACGCAAACCATGATGATATGAACACCGCAGACTTACAACGGAGAGAGACACACAGAGAGAGAGAGAGAGAGAGAGAGAGAGAGAGAGAGAGAGAGAGAGAGAGAGAGAGATTTGCAAATGATGAAAACCCTCGGGGTTGTGAGGGAGAATTATTTCTGCGGTATTTACAAATGGCACGCCGTGGTGATAGAGAGGTAGGGAGAAGAGATGGTGCAAACTACTTGGTGCGTTCTCTAAGACGACTCAATGATTGTGAAGCTTGCTACCAAGAGCGTGTATACGCATATGCATCGACCATTGGAGTCGAGAGATGGACGTGGCTCCCTTCGCATGGTGAAAATCCCAAGGCAAACCCAACACACAAGCCCCCTCCCCGTGATGGTGATAGTGTCAACTCTTCCCACTACACTCTACTAAGTGCTGACCTCTCATGAATTGCCCCCCCCCCCGCGATAGTGACCTCTCAGTGCCAATTTATAGGTGTTGGATGCTTGGATTATGGTAATCTCGGTGTGATTAGGGTAAGCTTAATTGGGGAGGCAAAGCAAGTGGTGGGCCCGGTGTGATTGACCCTTGCTTTGTTTTGGGAGGTTATGAAAAGATGAGAATCTCTAGGTGGGCCTTTGTGACCATCACATAGAGAGAGGGAATTTACAAGGTGGGAATTTTACAATGGCTTGGGTGAAAACTGAAGAAATGATGAAAATCACCAATAAATTACTAAAAATGGCATTGTGGTTGCTTGTTGTCGGTGAATGGTGTGTTGCTGGTGTGTCGGTGTAGAGCGTACTTCTTTCGGGGTCGGCCGGGACATGCCTTCGACGCATTTCTCCTTTTTGTTGTTGGCGGCGCGTGCTTTGGGTGTTCCTTCTTTTTGTCGATGTCGTAATCGTAGACCTTCTTCGGTTGTTTTTTGTATTTATATGTGTATATGCGTGTGTGTACGTATGGGTGCATGTGGACGGATGTGTGTGTATATGTATGTACGGGTGTGTGAGTGTAGATAGAGGTGAATGTGTGTGTGCGAAAGTGTGCGTGGGAACGGGGCTTATCTATATAATGTATATATTATATATGTTTTTTTATTTTTTTTATTTTTTTCGTGTTGGCGGCCAGTTGTAGCTACGCGAGGGTGAGGGTGTGGAGAGGATGGTGAGGGGGGGGGGGGTGCCAGTGTGTGTGCGGTGTGTGTGTGTGTGTGGTGTGTGTGTAGAGAGAGAGAGAGAGAGAGAGAGAGAGAGAGCGAGAGCGAGAGAGAGAGAGAGAGAGAGAGAGAGAGAGAGAGAGAGAGAGAGAGAGAGAGAGAGAGAGAGAGAGAGAGAGAGAGAGATGTCTTCTCAAGCCTACGAGGGAGAGAGAGAGAGTTTACTGCAGGCGGCTCTGCATAGAGCGTAAGAGAGAGAGGGAGAGGAGTGGGGAGATAATGAGTGTGAGGGAGGGGGAGGATTAGGCGGGTGTGTGTGGATAAGAGAGGGGGCATCCCGTTTTTTGCGCCTTCACAGGCTAGGACGAGAGCGAGAGAGATTGGCCGAGGGAGGGTTTCTTTGGTGGGTCTCCGACAAGAGAGTGAGGGAAGGGGGGAGGAGACTCTTTGGCATGAGGTGGGGTAAGGGCGTGTGGGTGAGAGAGAGGGGTGGGGGGGGCATATCATTTGATTCCCGCCAGGGGAATAAACTACAGGGAAAGAGAGAAGGGAGAGTGAAACTGAGGGCGGCCGGCTAGGTTGGGGCATAGACGAGCGGAGGCATGAGGGTGATAAGGCTAGCCAATCGAAGGGGGGGGGGGGGGGGGGGGGGGGTGTGCCATGCCCGTAGAGGTGTCGTGAGGTTGACTACGCATTGTCGAGCCTTCTCGTTTTGGCTAGACGCATTCATGCTTCTAGCCCTTCCTCTGCATCTTTAGATGTGGAGTTAGAGGGTTCTCCCTCTCCTGGAATGTCTAGCATGAATTCTGGATCAAACCTAAGAAAATACCTTTTCAGTCTCCATCCATTGACCCTAGTCTTGTGAATTCTCCCATCTACTTCCATCAGCTTATAGCTACCGTTGTCATAGCATTTCTTGATGATGAATGGCCCTTCCCATCTGGGTTGAAATTTCTTGTCCTTCCTGGTGTCGAATTTGTTGTCATATCTCAGCACTAACATACCTTTTTCCAGCCCCTTTTCTTTAAGCCCTTGATTGAAAGTGAGCCGGCGTCATTCTGCCTGTGTTGCATAGTGATTGATTGCTTCTTCCCTATGTAGTTGGAGTCTCTCCGGATCCAAGATGTGGTTTCAGAGATTTACAATTGGACGATGTATCTGGCTAGCCAAAACTTGTAAGCTGGCTATCTGTACCTCAATGGGTAGAAATACCTCCTTCCCATAAACTAGATGGAAAGGGGTGAAACCTAGTGATGCTCGGCACGTTGTTCTGTAGGCCCAAAGAGCTGCCATGAGATGTTTATCCCAGTCCCCTGTGTGATTGTTCACCTGCTTTGTGATGATTTTTCAAATCATTTCTTTTACCTTCTCTACCAGACCATTGCATTGTGGATATTATGGTGTGGAATGTCGGTGTGTGATGCCTAACTTCTTCATCAGTTCTCTCACCAAATCACCTCTAAGTCCCGATCCTCTATCTGATATTATCTCAAGAGGAGTGCCAAAACGGCAACAGTTATGCTCAAAAATGAACTTTGCTACCTCTTGGGCTGTAATGCGGGTAGTGGCTGTTGCTTCTGCCCATCGAGTCATGTAGTCTACACCCACTATGATGTACAGTTTACCTGATTGGGCCCTTGGTAAAGGACCGATTGCATCTATTCCCCATTTCTCAAATGGACCGTATGAGATGATACGAGTTTGTGGCTTGTAGGTTAATGTGCGATCACTGGCCACTTGATAGGCCTTACATGTTTTACACCAATGGTGTACATCCCTGTTCAAGCTAGGCCAAGAGTATCCTGCCTGTAGAATCTTCCTACTGGTGATATCTAGAGCAAAATGACCGCCGCAGACGCCATCATGGCAACTTGAAATTACCTCTGTGATCTCTCTGGAGGTTAGCACCTGCCTGAGAATTTGATCCTTGCCCTTACAATACAAGTGGTCGTTTACAAGGCGGTACATAGTAGCCTTCCTTACCAACCACTATTTCTGGCCTTTGGTGTATCCTTCCGTACATTCTCCTGTATCTAAAAAACTGACGACATCAGGCATAGCATCACTACCTTGGAAGAGGGGTAGCTTCAGTTTGATTGCTCCTACGGGAACGTCTTGTATTCTTTCTTTGGCTAGAGCATTAGAAAATTTCGGAGGTCATTTGGAGGGCCTTGTAAGAAATTGTATTTCTCTCTCTAGAAACTTTTTTTAAAATGCAGTTGCACCTTGTCAGTACATCCAGAGGACAACCAGACACTCTAAAAAGTAGATTTATATTCCCAATCATCCTTGAAAACGGTCACTTTTTTATTTAATGCGAGCGTCTTTTTTAGGAGGCAGGTGCGGCGCATTCAATGCAGCTTACGTCATCACTGGAACTTGAAAAGTCACAAACTGTGAAATAGTGATAGATTTTGAGGCTTTGGACACCACCAATGCGTCCGGAACGCCAAAATACCCTAAAAAAGAATGTCTACTTGTCTCATTCCGACCTCCAGAGAGGCAAAAAATGTCAAAAAACCCCAAAAAATGGGCTTTGTACTTAAGGTGCGCGAGGAGGCATTCTAAAATCTCTTTTTAGTGGTTTTTGGACACTTATCTTTCAAGAAAACCCCTTTTTAGAGGTTTTTTGACATTTTCCTCTCAAAAAGCTTCCTAAAAAGAGGAAAAAAGGGGCTTTTTACTAACGGCGCGCGAGGAGGCATTCCAAAATTTCTGGAATCCCCCTCGCGCACCGTTAGTAAAATGTGCTTTTAGGGGTTTTTGACATTTTTTGCCTCCTTGGATGTTGGAGCGAGGCAATTGGACATTCATTTCTAGGATATTTGGGCGTTCCGGACGCATTGACAGTATCAAAAGTTTCAAAATTTTCCACCACTTGATAGTTTTGTGACTTTTTGACTTCTAGTGATGACGTAAGCCATATCAAATGCACCGCATCTACCTTCTGAAAAAGGTGCTTGCATTAAATGAAAGAGAGTAATCGTCTTCAAGGACCACTAGATTATTAAATGAGGAGAGGGACACCTTTTATATTTTTGTTAATATCAATCTATTTTTCTACATAACGTAGGCTCTTCTCTCATTGGAGGAGCTTGTTTTCCTCTCTGTTCCAAAAGGCCCTCCAAAAGACCTCCGAAATCTCTTAATGGCATCTGCCTCCTGATTTTCAACCTCTGGGGACATGAAATAGTTTCACTGCTTCAAACTTCTTTAGAAGATCCTGAACTTGGAGGAGTTGACCAAGTAAAACCTGATTCTTACAAACCCAGGTGCCATTTATCTGCCTTATCAAAAGCAAAGCATCACCAAAAACATTTAGGCATTGAATTCCTTGTGAAATACATTGTTCCAACCCAAGAATTAGGGCTGCATATTCTGCTTCATTGTTGGACTGGGAGTGTAATAACTGCCCAATGGAGAACACTCTTTCTTGTTGCTCATTGAAAATGACTATGCCTGCAGTAGCAGACTGGTCCATTGTTCTCTTGTATGCTCCGTCAAAGAAAAGAGAGTGAGCGCTTTCCAGCCTAGGAATCTCTACCATTGGTGTTTCTTCCTTTGCTTCCGTGTTGGCCTTCAGCTTCTTCTCATAATGGCGATGAGTAAGAATTCCCGCTAAACAAGCCCTGGTGGAGTTTTCTACTTGCATGGTGTAGTCAAACTCTTGTAATCTAAATAACCACTTTGAGATCCTAGATGAGACATCCATGTGTCGCATTACATATGGGAAAACCTCTTCCATTGTCAGGATTACAAAGGGTCTAGGCAAGAGATAGGAGCGGAACTTTGTGGTAGCAAACATAAGTGCCAGAACCATGTGCTCTACTTCAGTAAATCCCTTTTCTGATGGGGCCATGACATGACTAGAGAAGTAAATAGGACGCATGAAAGAAATTTGGGGGTCCTTTTGCATTTGCACGGCTCCGAGTGTATCACTTCCCAACTAGGGTTCACATAAAATGGCTCGTCCCACTTAGGAGGTGAAATGGTGGAAAGCTTAGCTAGGATTTGCTTTACCTCAGTAAACTGCTGCTCATTCTCTTCACTCCATGAGAAGACATCCCTCTGGGTGAGTTTTTGTAGGGGAAGGACCACTTGAGATAGCAAGTGAATGAACTTGCTTAAGTATCTTACCTTCTGAAGAAAAGAAACCAGCTGCTTAGCGGTGGTGGGTGATGACAAAGATACCAGGGCCTGGATCTTGCTAGGGTCATCCTCAATCCCTCTTGCAGAAATTACATGGACAAGGAGAGTGACTTTGCTTTCACCAATGTGACACTTATCCACGTTGAGCTGGCCACCCAAGGTTTGCAGCCTGGTTAAGCCATCTTAGACTTTGCTTAAATGAAGGGCTCATAAACTATAGATGCAAAAGTCATCTATGAAAACCCGTATTGATGTTCCAAAGTAGGGTTGGAAAACAAAGATCACATAGAGCTAAAATGTGGCTGGGGCGTTGGTGAGGCCAAATGGCATCACTCTTTAGGAAAAGCATCCCCAAGGTGTGATGAAGGTTGTCTTCTTTTGATCTTCCTCCGCAATGCTAATCTGGAAATATCCTGAGTAGCCATTGCACACCGTGTATCGTTCGTGACCTGCCACTTCATTGAGTATTTCATCCTGGAATGGGAGGGGAAAGTGATCCCTCTTCGTGGCTATATTGAGAGGTTTATAATCCACACAGACCATCCACTTACCATTTTATTTTTTGGTGTGACTACTACTGGGGAGACCCATTCTGAGTCTTTGACAGGGTAGATGAAACCTGCTTGTAGCAAAATTCTCACTTCTTTAAGTAGTGCCTCTGTTGGATTACTCCAAGTCTTCTGAGCTTTTGTACTACTGGTTTACTACCTTCCTTGAGTTCTATGTCGTGTTTCACTAATGTAATTCGAGTGATTTTATCATAGCCATCAATGAACAAAGTAGTGAAGTTACCTAGCATGGAGACATACTCCTTTATTTCTTCATTGGTTAACTCATTTGAGAGAATTTTCTGTAACTTGCATCCTCCAAGGATTGCATACCTGATGATTCCTCTTGGTTTGTCGGGGGTGTTTCAAATTGTGTCAATCTCTTTGGGTCTTTAAGAATGACCCCCATCACTTCGATGCTAATGTCACTTCCATCGGTGGTGGTAGTCTCTTCTCCTGAGGTAGACGAATAGTCGTTGGTGGACTCATCTTCTGAAGCCTCCAAGATCATGTTGCGCTGATTTCCAGTCCTCATATCGTAGAATATGGACTTCCCTTTAGCGCCCTTCATCTGAATCATCCCGGTGCTCTAGTCTTGTTTAGCTTCCATAGCCATAAGACAAGGCCTCCCAAGAATGATGGGGTAGCCCTCCCCTTTGTGTGGCATGACAAAGATGTCTACCTCTTCTTCTATATTGAATGCTTTTACTTTGACCGCATTTACAATGCCCACACATTTCACTCTTACATTGTTCGTCATCTTGGCTCGGCAGGGTGCTGGCCTACTTACCTCTAGACCTAGATGGTGCATCATCTTTTCACGCATGATGCATATTTGCACGCCACCATCTATGTAGACGTTTGAGATTCATTGCCCCTTGATGTGGGCATCCATGGTTGGTAGGATGTCGTTGAGATCCCTTCCAGAGATAGCCCCAGCTATCCTGGGTCTTGACTTCCTAGTACTCACCATTTTTGTCCATTGCCTCCTTATCCTTGGTGCAAGGTGGAGTAATTGGGGCCAATTTATCTTTGGGCCCTGCATTAACACATCCTGAACTAAGTCATAGGGTTTTGCATACTCACCTAATGAGAAGTCCACGATGTCTATCTTCCATCGCAGTTTAGCTGCTTGCTTGCTAGATTCGGCCTTCCCTTTCATCTTTTCTTCTCATTGAGATGCTTCCTTGTGCCTGGCACGCTTCACTCCCATAGCATCCACTTCTTCTACCTTCGCTTTTCCTTTGTGCTTCTCTCGAACTGATTCTTCTACCTTTGCCTTCCCTTTAGCCTCCAAGCTAATAACACTCACCGCTTGGTTCACAGCAAGTGGTGGGGGTAGTGGCGGAATGAGAGGTTGGGGTGGTGATTGTTGTTGTACAGGTGGTCGAAGGATTTGGACTGGTGGGATCAGTCCTGGTTGCCTAGGTGGTGGTGGTCTTGCTCTTGGCGGAGAGATCTGATTCTCTCTCCCCCCTCTATTGAAATTATGCCTCCTTGGGTGTGGAAAGTAGTACATTCCATGGCCATCTTCCCCGCAGTTGTAACAGTGGTACTTTTGGTTCTACCTTCATTGTCCTCTTCCTTGTTCTGGATTCCTAACAGGTGCATGCCGTTGCTGCACCAGATGCACATATAAACTCTCTAGTTGGGTGGTGATACGATTCAACAGGTCTTGCTGTTCTTCTGATGCCTCTTGCGGTTGGGCTCTATGATTGGCTGTTGTAGTGACTGGGGTTGGTGGGGCCGATCTTGTTTCCTCTGACTCGTTTACTCTTGCTTGCATGCGCACCTTCTTGTCTTTAAGGCGGGCTACTTCGACTGCCAACTCATATGTTGCAGGAAACCTTCCCTTCACCTTCTCTCTAAGCGGCGACCATAGACTAGCAATGAAGCGGTCTTTCTTTAAGAAATTAGGCTCTCCTTCGCCTTCCTCCAGTGAAGCAACCCATCTCTCCCTTAAGTCCACAAATGTGGACTCGTAGGTGGCATACTCTAGTAGACCTCCTTGCTTTAATTCTGTCAGTAGCTGCCATAGCTTCTCCGAGGTTGTGCCTCCACCAAACCTATTTACAAAAGTAGCCCTTAACACATCCCATGCATTCTTGGTAGCCTGGGGCAATGTATTATACTAGGACTTGGCCTCTACTTTCATCAGTAGAGGAAAAACTCTAAGTCGTGAAACATCGTCATCTTTGTTGGAGATGACACAAGCAAAGTCGAAATCATCCAAAAAGTCGGTAGTGAGATCTTCTCCCTTCTTTTCATTGAACGTGGGGAAAGAAACGCTTGCCATGGTAGTGACTCAGGAAATTACAAACTTTTTTTAATAAAGAGATTAATACATTAACAACAGTAGCGGCTCATAGCGGCTTTTTTACAGGGTTGGGTGGATAGGTTAAAACAGGATAAAGATAGAAATATTAAAGGAATGATGGTAATGTAATATGGGAAGAATGATAGGGTTTGGGGAATTAAGTATTTATCCTAGTACCGCCGCACCGAAGGTCGCACCGAAGGTATACGATCTTCTGTTGGTAGGAGACTTTCCTATCTACATAGATATTCACATGCATATGCTGTAGGAATCTGAACGGGAATGCCGTCGACCCGTTTTCCATCATGCACAGAGGGTGGAATACTTACTTATACTCTTACCGTGTCAGTGATGATGAGAGAGCACATCCATCAGAGGTCGTTGCTTTTCATGGGCTCTACCTTTCCTTTGTCGCTCAGCACGTATGGGGTGAGGGCGACGGGTTTGACCACTCCCAGCCTCTTGGCTAGTAGCATTTGCATGTAATTTCCGTAGTCAGCGTGTTGCATGAATTCTACTCCATTCAGTTGCAACTCGTCCCCAGCCCACTGGGTTTCACCCGTGGTAGAGAGCTTCTTCAGGATAAGTTGTACCACTAGGTTTCACCCGTGGTAGAGAGCTTCTTCAGGATAAGTTGTACAGGGAGAGGAGGAATATCCTCTACCCGTCTTCCAAAACAGTGAGAGAAGTAGCCAAACCACTCTTCCCTAGGACATGGGAATCTTCTTACCACTTCTTCTTCAAGATTGTCGAAGTGGATTGGTAGCACTCGCATGCGTTGTGCAAATCAATAGGGTGACTTTTCGCCGCTTAGCTTCGGATGACTTCCTCTTTGGCAAGCTGGGTACAATCCAGATTTCTTAGCTAGGAGCACTTGCTTGGCCAGATGCTTCTCCTTTTGGGGTCATGTGTTTCCAGACAAGCTTAACTTCTCCTTACCTTTGGCTCGAGCAGCCCCTTTAGGCCACTTTGGAGTAAAGGTTATAACTTTAACTGCAGTTTCTTTAGGGAAAAGAGGCCTCACCGTTTTCTTTCCTTCTTTGATGTGAATGACTTATTCGCAATAAATGTCGATGTAGACGATTTCAGCCCTTTCGCTGCCTTCGTTGCTGGCACTCATTGATAGTGTGTCTTGGTTGACAACAGTGATGGCACTTCACCGACCTCCTACCTGATGCTCTCAATTTGTGGTTAGAACGATCAACACGAGATGGAGAATTTACCTCTTGAATACTGACGACACTGCAGCCTGGTAGTAGTACTTCAATGAAGGCAGCTAGTGCCTCCTTTGTCTCCTCTTCTTCCGTCCTCCAGTTAGAAAATTCCTTCAACCATTCCTCCATGATTGATAGTGGGCGTCACTTTCAGCATTATAAATTGAAGGGTCTTAGAAAGCCCTCCTCAGTGGGGGCCCCAAATGACGGGAGCAAAGCGAACCCCGAACCCCGACGGCCTCTAAAAACGCTGGGGGCCGAATGGCGCGCCTCGAGCCGGTCACGGTAAAGTGAACAGGGGGGGCACCACCTAACTTTGAGCGGCTAGGACGCAAACCACGATGATATGAACACCGCAGACTTACACACGGAGAGAGAGAGAGAGAGAGAGAGAGAGAGAGTGATATATATATATATATATATATATATATATATATATATATATATATATAGAGAGAGAGAGAGAGAGAGAGAGAGAGATTTGCAAATGATGAAAACCCTCAGGGGTGTGAGGGAGAGATATTTCTGCAGTATTTACAAATGGCACGCCATGGTGATAGAGAGGTAAGGAGAAGAGATGGTGCAAACTACTTGGTGCGTTCTCTAAGACGACTCAATGATTGTGAAGCTTTCTACCAAGAGCGTGTTTACGCATATGCATCGACTATTGGAGTCGAGAGATGGACATGGCTCCCTTTGCATGGTGCAATTCCCAAGGCAAACCCAACGCACAAGCCCCCTCCCCGTGAAAGGTGAGAGTGTCAACTCTTCCTACTACACTCTACCAAGTGCTGACCTCTCATGAACTGCCCCCCCCCCCCCCGCGATAGTGACCTCTCAGTGCCAATTTATAGGTGTTGGCTGCTTGGATTATGGTAATCCCGGTGTGATAAGGGTAAGCTTAATCGGGGAGACAAAGCAAGTGGTGGGCCCAGTGTGGTTGACCCTTGCTTTGTTTTGGGAGGTTATTAAAAGATGCGAATCTCTAGGTGCGCCTTTGTGACCATCACCTAGAGAGAGGGACTTACAAAGTGGGAATTTTACAATGGCTTGGGTGAAAACTGAAGAAATGATGAAAATAACCGTAATAAATTACTGAAAATGGCATTGTGGTTGCTTGTTTCTGGCGAATGGTGTGTTGCTGGTGCGTCGGTGTAGAGCGTACTTTGTTTTGGGGTCGGCCGGGGCATGCCTTTGGCGCATTTCTCCTTTTGTTGTTGGTGGCGCGTGCTTTGGGTGTTCTTTCTTTTTGTCGATGTCGTAATCGTAGACCTCCTTTGGGTTTTTTTTTTGTATTTATGTGCGTATATGCATGTGTGTACGTATGGGTGCATGTGGACGGATATGTGTGTATATGTATGTACGGGTGTGTGAGTGTAGATAGGGGTGAATGTGTGTATGCGCAAGCGTGCGTGGGAACGAGGCTGATCTATTTTTATTTTTTCTATTTTTTTTGTGTTGGCGGCCAGCTGCAGTTACGCGAGGGTGAGGGTGTGGAGAGGATAATGAAGGGGTGGGGGGGGGTGTGGGTGTGTGTTGTGTGCGGTGTGTGTGTGAGGTGTGTGTGTAGAGAGAGAGAGAGAGAGAGAGAGAGAGAGAGAGAGAGAGAGTAAGAGAGAGATATTCTGCGCCTTCTCAGGCCCACGAGGGAGAGAGAGAGAGTTTACTGCGGGCGGCTTTGTGCAGAGCGCCAGAGAGAGAGGGAGATGAGTGGGGAGAGAATGAGTGTGAGGGAGGGAGAGGATTAGGCGGGTGTGTGTGTGTGTGTGGATAAGAGAGAGGGCATCCCATTTTTTTGCACCTTCACAGGCTGGGACGAGAGCGAGAGATATTGGCTGAGGGGGGGTTTCTTTGGTGGGTCTCCGACAAGCGAGCGAGGGAAGGGGGGGGGAGACTCTTTGGCATGAGGTGGGGTAAGGGGGGTGTGGGGAGAGAGAGGGGGTGGGGGGGGGGGGGACATCATTCGATGCCTGCCGGGGGAATAAACTACAGGGAAACAGAGAAGGTAGAGTGAAACTGAGGGCTTCCGGCTAGGCCGGGGCATAGACGAGCGGAGGCATGAGGGTGATAAGGCCGGCCAATCGAAGGGGGGGGGGGGGGGGGGGGGGGGTGTGCCATGCCCGTAGAGGTGTCGTGAGGTTGACCAGGCATTGCCGAGCCTTCCAATAGTGTCGCCAAGGCTCTGGCAGAGGAAAAAAAGTTTTTTTCTTTTTTTTCTTTGATTTCCAAAAATCGGCCATCAACAACAGGATGGAGACAGGTTTCCTTTTGGAGTAGAGGTGCCACCATAGTCATGTTTTGGTTGCCGTGCTCTCAGCGAGGAGAGGCGCTAAAGCCGGATATTTCAGGTTTTTTATTATTTGCGCGAGGTCTCCATGCTTGTATAGACGAGTTTTTTTTGTCATAATCGAGGCAAATCATATCAAGTTCTGGTGTCGTTTCTTCCTTCTTTCCCCAATTTTCTCTTTGCTCCGTTCCGTCAATCTGGTGCCGGTGTTGGAGATATGTGTACCTCCTCGAGCCTCTGTGTGCGTGAGAGAGAAAGAGAGAGTGGTGTGTGCTACGGCACGATTGTAAAAGGGCCGGATTGGTGTGGATTGCTGTCGATTGTGCCAGTTTTGAAGGTGAACTCTAGTGGATCGGGGTGCAGTGATTATCGTGGGCTATAGAAAGGAAAATTGTTTGGGTTCCGGGTGTGCTCCCCTTCCCCCCATCCAATGTCACCCTCAATGATCTCAAAATTTCATGTGACTCGAGGGACGAGAATAGCTATTGCTACCAACAATCGTAGCTACTATGGTGACATTGAGGTGGACATGGATCCTGAGAAGATGCTCAAACTAGAAGACACAAACACATTCCAAGCGACCATCAAAAAACCGATGCTTGAGGGATATTGGGTCACCATGCCCGGTGGATGTGAGTCATTTTTTCCGGCCCAAGACTTGGGCTTCTTGGGTGGCTTAGAGAAATTGCAATAGATATTTCAGCCTGGACAAGAGGTTATAGTGCGTGTTGTGACTCGCGACAGCTCTGGTCGAGAGGTGGTCTCGCTGAAGAAGCCTGATCCTAACAAGCTAGATCCCCCACCCAAACCTCTCCGTAAGGAATTTAAGGGTGGTTGTAGGCCTCGCTCATCATCAAGGTATAGCTAAACTTAGGTGCCTTTCTGAACTTGTATATTGTTTCTCAAGGATCCCCTTGTAACTTGATTAGAAATTTCACAACGCAGAGATCAAAGTTGTCATTCTTATGGGTTTTTAATTTTCCGAATGATTTGAAAATCAATGTAAGACAGATGTATGAGACATATCTTGCGGGAGAAGAGAGAGAGAGAGAGAGAGAGAGAGAGAGAGAGAGAGAGAGAGAGAGAGATTTGATTATTGTCCACAGAAGTAAGATATGACCTATGGGACCAAAACAAACATTACATCTGGTTTTCCGGGGTGAAGGCATTAGATACATATCATTAGGGACTGAGGGTCCATCTACGGGGGAGAGAGAGAGAGAGAGAGAGAGAGAGAGAGAGAGAGAGAGAGAGAGACAGAGAGAGTTGGCTTGGGTGTGGGCCTCACAAGCATGAGCCTCTTCCTCACCTCTCAATACTATATTTCCTATAATTATCTCTTTAAAATATCCGTAGTATGAAGATTACTCCTTCACCAAGCCTATCTCTGGCCTTGCCCTCACTGCCATGCAATCCCCCCACTAGGTAATGTCTTATTCTACCCCGTCTTGCGACCCTCCTTCACATGCGGTTGGAAGAACTTCTCCCATCAATAATGTAGCAAGGCTTCTTGCAAAAGCCTCGTCCCTGTCTGCTTTGTGGTGCTACACCGTAGGAAGAGAGGCAAGCACCGAGAGAGAGAGTGAGAGAGAGTGCTATGTTTTGTCGAGGGTGTTTAGAATAAAAGGTCTTCACATTTGATCCAATAAGGCATGATGGAATATTTGTATGTTAACTAAAGTGGGTACGATTATCATGGCTTGCTCATTGCTAGACTTTACCTCATGGTTGGTTTTCAACATAGAATGAGTGTGTTAATTACAATGAGTATATTGATTACATGATAAATGTGTAAAATACGATCGTTAATAGTGATTGTGCAGTGGTTTAAGGGGTTGTTTATTTTTTTTAAAACTTGGGTGTGGTCCTACAAGTAGGAGAGTCTCTCAAAGAAAAGGAAGAGGGTCTCTATCTCACGATCCTCTATGCAGTGATCAAGTGTGCTCCGTGATAGTCACATACGACTTTGATGACAATGATCTTCGTGGTGATGAGAGCGAGAGCACAAACATTGGCTTGAGGTCATTGAATGAAGTAGATGCTTACATAGCTAGGAGGGAGGCAACCTTGAAATTGGCTCCAATCTTGGTTCCATGGGATTAGTCACCGTGTATTGTGTCAATCTGCTCGAATTTGTCTTTGCTTGATTCTTTTTGCTCGATGATTAGAACCCCCCCCCCCCCCCCCCCCCTTATGTAGAAAAGTCTGAGTTTAATTCTCCCATGCACCTATGTGTGGAAGCCCTTGCAAAGACAAGTCCTCCTAGAAACTGTCCACCAACCATTGAATTTGGCCACCACCCAAAGACTTCCGCCCACCGACCACCAGCCATTGACTACTGACAACCAACCATTTTTCGACCGTCATTCGGCCATAATATTTTGGAAAAAAAAATAGCGTCGAAATTTTTTGGTTTTTCGGCCAATGATTTTTCTTACGCACGATGGCTTCTCCTCATAAGGGGGCCTTATAAATGTGCGTTTTTGAGACTAAAAGTTGCAAGGGGTGAATTAGGCTCCATACTTAACACATGTTTTAATCAAGTTCTCAACCTTGATCACTAGTTATGGTGGGCTTATGAAGAATGATAATAAGTCAGGACTTAATCTTTGTTGATGAGATATGTCATCATCTTACTATCATGGAAAGTAAGAAGAGATATTCTTTTAGACACCTCTTATTTGTGGTAACTCGTTTAGCATACTCTATTGTGTTCTAAATAGAGTCTATATGCTATGTTGGATATGCGTCGGTTTCACAAGACGGTTACAAAGGGACCAAAATGTGGAAAAGAAAAATCAAGATATTTTTATTGATTTCATTGAACCTCCTATTGAACCCTCGAGGGGTTCACTATGTGTAAAACTACCATAACACGTACGTTCAAGACATGTTTGTAAAACCCTTTATTTGTAAATTTTGTTAGAAATATAATGTACCCTCACTACAAGAGGTTATTCATATTAGCGACGCTCACACAGCGACGCTCGAAAAAAATTTTCCTGGCGTCGCAAATTTACTTGTAAATTTGCAACGCTCATAGCAACGCCGGCTGGGCTAAAAAAAATAACAGAGAGCGCCCAAAAACTCAGATCTCAGATCTGAGTTTTTCGACACCCTCAAGCAAGGAGCAGGTAACGCTCTTCCTCTCTCTCTCTCTCTTTCTCTTTCTTCTCCACACACACACACACACACACACACACACACACGAGGAGAGGAAGGAGAGCCAGGTATGCTCCTTCCCTCTCCTTACTCTCATGTTCCCTTCCCCTCTTTCTCTCTCCCTCTCTCTCTCTCTCTCTCTCTCTCTCACACACACACACACACACACACACATAGTGTTTTTGAGAGAGAGAGAGAGAGAGAGAGAGAGAGAGAAAGAGTACAAACATAAACAAAAACGCACACACACATACATAAACAAAGAATGCACACACACATTGAGAGAGGAAAAGAGAGAGAGAGCATGCATAAACAAAAAACGCACACATTGGGAGAGGAAAAGAGAGAGAGAACATGCATAAACAAAAAACGCACACATTGAGAGAGGAAAAGAGAGAGAAAACATGCATAAACAAAAAAACGCACACACATTGAGAGAGAAAGAGAGAGAAACTAATTTAACGTCGTAGGAAACTAATTAAAATTAAAAGACCTAAAGATCTAGCCAACGAGGACTTGAACTCAAGACCTATTATTCAAGAGGGAAATGGCATAACCAATCTATCATACTTGGCATGGGTGATAGAAAGGTTATACCATTTATCTCTTTTTATTGGCACACACACGCACACACACAAGAAGAAAAGAGTTATAACGTTGTAGGAAACTATTCTAAAAGACGTTAAAGATTAGGTTAGATGTAGACTTACGTTAAATTAGATTTAGGTTTATTTAAGTTAAATTAGATTAGATTTAGGTTTATTTTTAGTTAGATTTACGTTTATTTACGCTAGATTTAGATTTACGTTATATTAGATTAGATTTAGGTCTCCATAGACTGCGATGCCTGCATGAAGCGGGTGAAGAAAGCCCTCAATGGAATATAGGGTATTGATGCCTTCACTCATGGTGGGCTCCGTCGATCCAAAAGTACTGGTGAAATGTCTTCAGAAGATAGGGAAGAAGGTGGATCTTCAGGGCGGCAAGAGTCACTACATCCCCAACAATGACCATCTAGACAACCTCTAGTCATTCAACAACAACTTCAAAGTTAGTAACAAGAGCAAGAACGGTCCAAAGGGCCAATTGCTGTCGTCAGATGTGGATGGAGATGAGGCAGCGTTACCACCGGAAGTTAACTCTCACATCTTTAGTGATGAGAATGCCAACTCTTGCCGAGTTATGTGAAAAATTATGTGTTAAATCGGTTTTAAGGTTCTTATAATCCCTGTTAGTTTAGTTCTTTGTTTTTAATATAACATAATTTACGTTAGATTTAGATTTATGTTATATTAGATTAGACTTAGGTTTATTTAGGTTTACCCACACACACACACACACACACACACAAGAAGAAAAGAGTTTTAACGTCGTAGGAAACTATCCCAAAAGACGTTAAAGATTACGTTAGATGTAGACTTACGTTAAATTAGATTTAGGTTTATTTTTAGTTAGATTTACGCTTATTTACGTTAGATCGACTCCACGCAAGAATTACTTACGGTTTAGGATTTAGAGTTAGACGAACAGTAAAAAGATCTACTGTGAAAAGATGTTGAGATGCTGTGAAGTGCTACAGCTAGAGAAGAGGCAAAGGGGTTTTGTCCACTCCATGCAGTATCATGTAGACGTGGGTCTGTAGATTTCTTGTACCCAAAAATATAGGTATTGACCAATAAAGACGAGATTATAACCCGGTGGTTCTGATCTCCGTGCACCTCTAGACCGAGGTGTGCGGAGATTGGACATGACTAGAGAATGTGAGGTAGAGAGAGAGAGAGAGAGAGAGAGAGAGAGAGAGAGAGAGATAAGACGAAGAATGCCAATAGAATATTAAATTTGTTGTCCAGGTTATAAGATTTTTATCCTCATTATGAGTAGTGACGAGGATGTGGGACCGGCCAACTGAAACACCTATCTCTCAACGAGGGTCTTATGTCCTTGTAATCAATGCAAGCATCCTGTGCGACGGACAAGACGTGTTTCTTTGCAGCACGTTCGCGAATTCGGCGAGTTCGATCCATCTATTATAGATCGAGTTGTTGCCAATTATAACTCGTCGGACTCTAACGCTGGCCAACAAGCAGCAATCTTGCAACCCAATAGACGTGTTCGCAGGCGCTTTGGTCAAGCAGCATATGTGAGGCCACAAGATGTATCCTCTGACAGCTCGGGGGATGATCATGCAGAGCACATTCCCAACGAGGCAATGTTTGAGCCCGAGATTGATGAAATGATCGAGACGATCATGGATTCAGAAAGGCTTATCTATGATGATATGAAAAGTGAAGCCAATACGCCATTGTATAATGGAGCACGTATGTCTAGATTGAAAGCACTCCTGGTTCTTCTCAACATGCAGCCAAAGTTTGGATGGAGTGACACTAGCGTCACAGCGCTTTTCAGGTGATCTATTACAATTAATTTACTTTAATAAAACTCTAAATGTATAATGATCTGATAGATTTTTACACGACTGTATCGTATTTTTATGTTGTGTAGATTTCTTAAAGAGCACATACTACCAGCTGACAATGTGATGCCAGATTCCCGAGATGAAGCAAGAAAGATTTTGCGAAACTTGGGCATGGATTACAATTCTATCCACGCTTGTCCTAATGACTGCATTCTTTTCACAGGGGAATACATAGACATGGAGAAGTGGCCGAAATGTGATTCCGAAAGATATCGAGTAGATCTCCATGGGACAAAAATTCCACAAAAGGTTTTGCGACATTTTCCTCTGCTTCCTCGCATCAAGCATTTCTTGGAATGTAAGTCCATGGCTGCCCTAGCATCATGGCATGAGGAGAATAAATCTTCGGATGGTGCGCTACGAATTCCTGCAGATTGCGCACCCTGGAAACATATAGATGGAACATGGTCGGATTTTCCAGGGAAGCTCAAAATTTGCGCTTAGGCCTGGCTATGGATGGCGTAAATCCATTTGGTCAAAGATCAACATCTTACAGTGTATGGCCTGTTGTCATCGTCAACTACAACATTCCCCCGTGGTTGACTACGAAGAAGGGGCACCTATGGCTAAGCTTGATTGTGCCAGGGCGATATAAAGTGGATAATATGGATGTGTATCTTCGTCCACTATTGGAAGAGCTACAACAATTGTGGATTGGCATAGAGGTGGTGGATATGAGCCGACACACAGACGACGGAATGCTTTGATCAGAGGCATTCTAATGTGGACCATGCATGACTATCCCGGGCTAACAGAATGCTCAGGTGATCTATTGACACTCCTCACTCAGACACTGTAAATCTTGTTTTTTCCCATAGTTGATCTATTATCATGTGTATACATGCAGGGCTTCAAACAAGCGGATACAGAGCATGTGTCACATGTGGACCTAGACTGAATGCACGTAGGGCGCCCTCACTGAAGAAGCAAATCTACGAAGGTCATCAAGCGTATCTTCCAGAGAATCATGTGTTACACGACGGCTTTTTGGGAAGAGAGCCACCAAGGATGTCTGCACAAGCATGGTTAGAGCAGAAGGAGATGTGCGATGACGGATTGCCTCCAGGGATGAAGAGACTATCTCTATGGTACGAGTTACCATACTGGCCCCGACTCATGATCAATCACTTGCTCGATCCAATGCACATATTCAAGAATGTGGGTAATCTACTATGGGACCATCTGACCGGCAAGAAAGATACTTTGGGAGCCAGAGTTGACCTTAGAAATGTGGATCGTATGGAGCAATATTGGCCGCAAACAGCATCTGATGGATAGATAAAACTCCCTAAAGCACCATGGATTTTCATAGGAGCCCAAGAACGCAAAGTAAAAGAGACCATTCGATCTTTGCGGACCCCCACTAGCATAATGCACTCGCTCCGAACGTGTTTTACTAAAGAAGGAAAGCTTACCGGTTTGAAGTCACACGATTGGCATAAAATGTGTCAAGTACGTTCATAGTGGACTTTAATATCATTGCATAAAATGTGGACTTTAATATCATTGCTGCACATACTTTACAGTTTATTTTACCAGTTGCCATTGAGGGATGTTTGTCTCTCAACATCCGTAACACAATCTACAAACTTGCAAAGCTGGTGCAATGGATCTCACAAAAGAAGATCAACGTAGACTCCATACCATTCGCCAAACTAAATGCTGCGGAGCTTGTGTGCATGTTTGAGAAACATTTTCCTACTACCATGCTAACCATTCAGGTGCATCTTCTTGTTCACATAGTTGATGAGGTGGAAATAGCTGGCACAGTTCATTCCAGATGGATGTTCTTCTTAGAACGTTTCATGAAAACGCTTAAGGGATATGTGCGTCAAAAGGCACGTCCGGAGGGTAGCATGGCAGAAGGTTGGTTGGTATCAGAGTCCCTAGTGTACATTGGAGAGTGGCTAGACGGATTTGATAAAGCCCGGGACACGCTATGGAGAACCATAGATGATGAGCGCATATCTGGGATTGTCATGTTCAATCTCGGTGTTGAGAAGAAGATGACAGAAGATCTAGAGGCTAAAATCAACCGATTTTGCATGCTTCACAATCCAGTGATGCAAAAGTGGATTTCACAATACGAGGATGCAAAGCAAGAGCGACAAAGGGCACGAATCGAGTGGAGACGGGGAAGACGACCACCGATGCACTATCCGACGGTTTTGGAGAGCCTACCAACATTCATGAGCTTAATATGGTTGCACAACCAATTGAAAAGCGCACAACAATGCGGTGACGAAGTGACTGAGGAAGAGTGGGAGTACTCTCGGGGTTGCGCGACCAAGGTAAGTTTGCAATGTACGACTAGCTAGTGACTTTATTTCTAAACGTTTGAACGGCCACTCATAATCTTTGTTCGTTGTAGTATAAGTCATACACAGCAGCATGGTGTAAAGGTTGACATTTTAGGGTGGAACGGATCGACAAAAAGCGTTTTACTCAAGATTGTGGAATCATGGCAAAATTTGAACAGTCTAGTCGACGACGTTCCTCTGATGCAGATCCTATGGTGGCGGAACTCACTTACTTCAGCACGCTACAAGAGATTTTGAGGATCGATTACAGAGGATTTTTTGTCGACTTGTTCGACGTGCAATGGTTCAAGATAATCATGGAGGGTCGCAACGCTACTGTGCGTAGAGGAGAGTCTGGTTTTCTTGAGGTGGATTCTACTAAGAAATGGACTGACCTAAGAGACACTTTCGTACTACCCGAGCATTGTGAACAAGTAAGTATGTAAATAGTTAACATCCCCCTTTTACAAGTTATGTGCTTGAAAGCTCTCATGTAAGTTATGTGGCTCTGGCAGGTAATATTTCATCCTACAAAGTCTACATCAAACTGGTGGTACATCATAGAGGTAGCCCCTCGTAGTGCAAGGATGTATGAAGGCTACCATGTGCCAATCACAACGGCATCAATGGAGGATATCAGAGAAGATGCTCAATCAGAATCCACTGCGGTGGTGCCAGACGAGCATCAAGATACTACTACTCTATATGGGGTGCATGCAGAGGAGCTACAAAATGAAACAGAGGATATGTGTTTAAACGGAGAGCTCTATACAGATATAGGAAGTTATGCTGAGTTATGCGAGAATGAGAGAGAGATCTGTTAAAGCCACAAATATTGTATTTGAACAATTTTGCTCCGTGTTGTAAAAGCTCTGGCTTTCTAAGTACCTTCCATGGTGTATAACGCTCTTTTCTACTCACGCTCACATCTTTTGATTGAAAATTCTGAGTTTTCGACTTGCCTCTTCTATCACTCAATTCATTGCGTCATTGTATTTATATGCGTCATTACGTCATTGTATTTAATGGTCTTTGCGTCATTGTCTACTTATTCATTCAATATTAAGTTTAAATATTCGTGTGTTTAATGCAAGTATGGATGATGAGGAGTTTCTTTCTTCTTTGTCACCGCAGCAGAGACAGTGGTACATGGAGCGTCATCGCTCTGGCACATCATCGCGCGTTCCTACTTCATCCGCATCTCTCTCTCTTTCGGAGCATTCGGCGCGCTCCGAAGCTTCGGCGTCGACGAGACGATCTTCACACTCGTCTACACACCGGCGCTCTAGTGGTGGCGGTGGCGGTTGTTGTGGGGATTCCGCCGTCGATGCCTCCACACCGCCTCGTGTTCGACGAGGCTCTTTACCCTCCCCTTCTTTGCCCGTCCCCACACCAGCCACAGCATCGCCATCTACGCCAAGTTTTGCGCGGCTGACTGTTCCTAGCAGCTACACACCTCTACCTACTCTGCGAGGAGCCACCCCACTCGACACTCCTCGCTTCGGGGCCCAGACGCCGGTGGAGACACCTGACGTCCGTACCCCCATCGACACGCCGCTAGAGACCCCTGTCCGGACACCCAGGTTCACGCGTCACCGGCCAGAGGGCTTGCCTTACTCCGTTGACTTCAGCGACGGCATCATCATGGATGATGACGGCAAGAAGGTGATCTCGCGCATGCGTGGTCTTTGCTCTCAGCTGTTTAGACACTACATACTAAACAAATGGAGTGAAGTACCAAGTGATTTAAAAAACAAAGTCATCACCATACTTCATGATGAGTTTCCCGTTCCAACACGGGATCAGCGCTTCAATGAAGACCTGATGAAGATTCGAATGCGCGAATACTGCAAACACAAGCGTTCCGAAGTGCAAAAAGCAATCAAGCATGGGTGGAACAGGCCAGATTGGCTGGCCAAAGAAGATTGGAAGAATGCGAAGAAAGCAGCGCGCGAGAATCCCGACAAGTGGAAGCAACAAAAGGGTGCAGCCAGAGCGTGAGTAGAGGCAGGGAGCTCGCACCACTTGGGGAGCGGTGGATGGGCATCATTTGAGGCCGATTTTGTAAGTGTTTTTGCATTGCTCTTTATGTTCGATAGTTTAGGGTTAATGAGTTTTTTAATTCTAACATAATGAAATCTTTGTATGTTTTGACAGTGGTCGATGACAGGACGTGATCCCACACCGTACGAGCGCGAGTACGCAGGCAGGAAGGGCTTAAACACCCTGATGGACATTCTCAGTTCTCGCGGCGGCATGGTTAGTATTAGGGTTTACTCTTTTCTATTTTTTGTATTGTTTTATAAATGTCGTTATATGTTTATACTTACTAAAAGCTGTCTTATTGTCTTTTTTTGCAGAATCCGACAGATACGCCGCTTGAACGCGATGAGACGTCTAACTAGACGACGTCAGTTTAGCCGTACCTAGATAGCATTAGTTTAGGGTTTCTCATAGCTTATGTATCATGAGACAGATTTTATATGTCTTTTTGAACCATGTATATTATTACATTTGTCACCGCAGTTCATTTTGCCAATCAATTCTTTATGCCTATGATGTTGTACAATTGTCATTATTACATTTGCCAATCAATTCATTTTGCCTATGATGTGTACAATTGTCAATTTTACGCTTGTCAATTTTGCAAACAGTGCGTCTTGTGGGTGACTATTTTGGGTCTATTATCTACCCTTGCACTTTTTTTAAAAAGTGAATCAAGTACAATATGCTTGATGGGTGGCAGGGCATTCAATGCCCTGTCACCAAAAAAAAAATCTCTCGGGCGTCTCTATAACCGTCGCTATTTATGGCTCTATGGCGTCGCGATGAGCGTCGCTATAACTGTCTCTATGACCGTCGCTATGAGCGTCTCTATATAGCGACGCATATAGAGTCGCATATAGCGACGCTATTAGCGACGGTTTTAGCGACGCCGGGGTTTATAAAAACCCAGTGTATTTCCGTCGCTAACAGTGTCACAAGAGCACACAACCTCTTGTAGTGCCTTTTCTTTTAAAATCTGTAAGTTTTTTTCAAATTTGAAAAAATAATGTCCTTCTGTATATATATTTCTGTAAGTTTCAAGAACTTTAAATACCCTTCTGTTGAACTCACGTGATAGGTTACATTTTTCTTAGGTGACCTCCCCAAGACTGGACCCTGTTTTGGTCAGATGTACAGTTAGATCCATTGAGGGATTCCACTGTAGAAAACATTAGTGTTCTTATAAAGATATTCACTTCTATTTTTGAGGACAAAAATGCTTCTCCAAGGGGGGAGTAATGCCACTCCTAAGGTAGGAATAGGGTGAGCACAACCCAATCTATCCATGCAATCCAAGGGCTCCTAAAATAGGAACTAGGGGTGTATTTAGAGCAAGATTGAGTGGAGACGAGCATTTTGTTGTTCCTCCGGATTGATACCACAACTTGAATAAAACTTTTTTTTAATTTGCATAGCAGCCATAATAGAATTTTGTGTACTTTTAAAGATTGGTTTCTGTGCAATATCAAAAGCTACTTCACAACCACCTGTTTCTACAATTCTCAAATCTTGCTCTATTTTATCCCCATTGAAGTATCAAAAGGAAATAATCCCCCACCCTATTTGCACATTACAAGAAAAAACTTTGTTAGCCTTTCATTAAGCCTTCGAAGCTCAATCTTCTCTAGAGGCACGTCATAATCTAGGCTAGAGATCTTTTGCCAATTGTCAAACTTCTTGTGTGCCCAATTGTCTTTCTGCTTCATGGCATTCTCCCAACATTTTGAAGTGCCCATATCACAAATCAACCCTTCCTCAGTACCTGTTGAATCTGCTAAATCAAGAGGCAAAAGGCAAAATGAAGGTGCCCCACACATAGCACCCTGCACACAACAGCCAAACATAAGCACCAATAGCAGCAAACCATGAGTAGCACAATAGAAGCATAGATTGTTGGGATTATGGCCTTTGGCCTAGACCTCTCAACTTGTATGGGCATGACCTCTTGTACAACCAGTAGCTTAGTCACCTTGTGAGGATGGCCTAGCTTACATGGTAGGTGTGTTTCACAAAAGTCCAAATGACCATCCTAGTCAGCATAGCCTTTTCACATTCTATGGAGCCACTCTTGATCTTTGGAGAGTTGTCCCTTGACCCTTGGGAAAGGTGCTTTGTGACCCTTGAGAGGTGCACCTAGCCATGCTCTGCTACTACTTAAGTATCTCATTTGTACACACCAACAAGTTAGTTCATTTTCTGATCAAGTAGTCATTTTGAGTCTACACTCTTTCTCTCTCTAATCATTAGTGTAATTATCTATTATGTCATTATGAATTCTAGTCTTGTTGATCCGCCATAATCCTACAATTTGTATTAGAGACATGATGAGATTAGCATTCTCTAATTAATATCTCCCAATTACACACTTAACTCCCCTCTCTCCATCATGTGTAGTAGCAAAAAAGCTACACAATTGTTGTGAAACTCTCATGGATTTTGGGCACGTTCATTGCGGGTCACCACCCTCGTCCATGAGAGGTACTTGCAATTAGCGTGTATTTTAACTGCACTTGCATTTTAGTTTGTTTTTGTTTATTTTTCAGTAACTTTCATTTCAAATTACCCTAAACCCGATTTTTCAATTTTCCAAGCATTACTTGCACATCTTGAAGTGTTCTCCTAACTCTCTCAGACAAACCCTCAAGCACCTCAATCCAGCACCCCAAGGTCATCCAATTATATTGCGAAATATAGGTGTGGGTTGGCCTTTTTGTGTGTGTGTGTGTGTGTGTGTGTGTGTGTTCTCTGCTAACCTTGGCATAAAATTTCGAGAGCTTCCATCATCCAAATCCATTGACCTTGGTGGCTAACTTAAATTGGTAGAGCCATTCTAGGCTTTGCGAGGTTGTGGGGTTGACTGTTTAATCTCGACACTCAAGGAGCGTGGCCGGACTTGACTGAGGTGGTGAATTCCAGCTTTTGGAGCACCTCAGGTCCACACGAGACAGCTCCCATGGCATGCTTTTCTATGCCAAGCCAGATGCCAGACCTCTTCAATTCGGAATTTTGGGCTCATTTCGACTCCTTCAAAGGGCTATTTCCATGTGCCTTCACTTGGTTGTCGACGAACACCACAACTGACATATTACAATTGAGTCTCTTTTCGAGTCCTCCATAGAGTGCCCCCCCATCTCACGTGCAACGCCTTTTTCTCCAAGGTCCACCAAGCTCTCTTGCATAGGAGTGCTTCCCACAGAGCTATAGTAGTCATGGGCCATCCCTTCTAAGGGGAATCTCCCACGAGCTGCCAGCAAAAAAGACCTTTTAAGCTGCCAATAAAGAAGTTAAAGCTTCCCATCCGTCAACCATCAAAGCTTCAAGGTTTCTAGCTTTTCTTGAGCTTCAAAGAAATTTTTTCTCTCATTAACTATTTGTAACTTGAATTTTTTTTCATGGCCCAATCTTTTTTGAAATTCATGTAATCATCACCTATTACCTAAGAGGATAAAATCACTCAAGTGATATCTTATAAAGAGGATAGACATTGGAATTAGCTTAGCCTAATATCTAAGACCCCTCTCATGACACTATGGGAGATAAAGGGATCAAAATATTCAATGGGTAAGGGTTCCATACTTGGCAGACAAAGTTGTGAGGGTATCTCATGAGAAAGAAACTCTAGTCTATTGTTAAACCACCCATGGGTGACCCATCCACAGCCGACAACACACTCAGTAGAGCACCACTTGCAAATATTCACCTTAAAAGGAACCTTTAAAACTTGACAATGAATCAAGGGGAGGACATTTCAAGCCTCAATGAGAATTGTTGGGATTATGGCATTTGGCCTAAACCTCTCAACTTGTATGGGCATGACCTATTGTACAGTCAATAGTCTAGTCACTCTATGAGCATGTGAGGACACATGGCCTAACTTACATGGCAAGTGAGTTGCACAAGAGAAAAAATGACCATCCCAATCAGAATGGATTTTCAACATTCTATGGAGCCACTCTTGACCTTTGGAGAGTTTCTCCTTGACCCTTGGGAAAGGTGTATTGTGACCCTTGAGAGGTGCACCTAGCCATGCTCTGCTACTACTTAAGTAGCTCATTTGTACACACCATCAAGTTAGTTCATTTTCTAATGAGGTTGTCATTTTGAGTCTAGACTATTTGTCTCTCTAACCATTATCTATTATGTCATTATGAATGCTAGTCTTGTTGATCCACCATAATCCTACATAGATCTAAATCTTAAACAACAAGATCAACAACAAACCAAGAGCATGCAAGACCAATAACCGAACTTAAACAAATAGTATTCTCAAGAAAAGATTGTCATCATCAATAAACAACAAATGCATAAGTGACCTTGAGAGTTTGGCATGTCATACATGTCCATTTTGAATTTCTTTGCTAAGCTATCTTGTTGGCTGAAGTCATTTGGTTGAAGTCGTCTGCATTATCTAAATTGAACATTTGTTTGTGTGTGTGTGTGTGTGTGTGTGGCTCTCTCACTCTTTCTCTCTTAGAGAGAGCATGAAACCTTACTTGGTCCTTAATGCAGTATGGAGGAAACAAACTCTACCGAGTATGGAGGAGACAATCTCTGCCTACAACCACTCCCTGCTATGTAGCCCCTTGTGCCATGTATGTGCTTAGTCAAGGACAACTATGATTTCAAGGTAGAGGTAATGTCACTAAATTTAATTTTGGTCTACTTAAATGATTTTATTTTTATAATTGGCTATTTCAAATAGAGAAAATAGAAAGTGGAAGGACCAAGATTACAAAGATGGCATAAGGTGTGTTTTGGACCTTAGGATGCCAGGGTGAAGCAACTATCAATGGTGCCAATTCAATTAGTCTAAGGTGCATGATGAAATCTTCAGAGATTATCTTCATGATCAAATGTGCTTTTATGCGAGTGTAATGAGCTAAATACTAGTCCTAAATGCTTCAAAAATATGTTGGAATGCTAGCTAAAAAGGGATATGTGGGTTAGCTTGAATAAATCTTAAACCCCTCATTATCCATGCACACACATCTCTTAAGGAGGAATGGTGGAAACTCTTCAAAAGGAAATTAGTGTGTAAATAACTAAAGGAAAGGTCCAAAACGGTTGAAGTACCAACAGGAGACCTAGTGAAACTATTTTTTGATTAATTATCTCATGATAGAGAGCCTATCTTTAGAACAGTCCACGACGTGGGGGAAAAATGGGAGATCTAAAACTTTCATGTTGAGTAATTATTGAATAGAGGAGCAAAAGAGGGGGAAAATCACAAATTATTGCTACAAAGGAGGCTACTTTCAGCTTGCAAGCAAGTGCAAAGCAAGGCTTCTCCCTCTCAAACGGCCATTGTTTTCTCTCTGATTTTGTGATGCAATAGGGGAGAGTGGAATACATAGATAATGAAAAATACAGAGTACACATAATAAATAGATTAAATAAAGAATCTTTATGGATGTAAGATAATCATTACAAGAGGAGCATAGCTTGTTTCATTACCTCCCGACCACCCCCGATTTATTTCAATCTCAGCCTCAATCACACTCTCACTCTCAATCACAATCGCAATCTCAATCTCAATCTTGTGCACGATATCAATCTCAATCACACTCCCACTCTCAATTTCAATCACAATCACACTCTCAATCTCAATCTCCTCATGGCAACAACCATCATAATCGAAATCTCAACATGATCGCAATCTCAATATCATGATACCTTGAACAGATCCCGTTTCACACATCAATTTCAACAACTTCTCCAAAATAGCCAAAAGAACATACTCGTGCAACCAATTCAACATGATAATCAAATAAGAAAACATAATTTTGTATCATCATAAAAGAGTATAATCACTTTTTGATTGGATCAAACAAAAGATATATTACCTGTGTATATATGTTTGTAAGCTAACCTATTGTTGCTTGTAGGTTGTCCTGATGCTATTGACAATTTATTTATATCATAACTTTGTCATACAAGCTCAGAATATAGACTTCCAAATACTCAAAATGATGGAAACAGGTCTGTCTACAAGGCAACGAGGACAGAATTGCAAAAAACCTCTTTGGCTAAAAAAACAACTTTTAGGTCACGACTCATAAAACCTCTATTTTTGGATCTCCACTACTTTTTCAACTTATTTTAAGTCTACCCGTGTATTTTAAGCTAAATCACATAAAAATAAGACATTGATACTAATAAAAACCTCAATTTTAACGACGTTTTTATTATACTATTCATAGACAAACTATCTGTTATTCATTAATCTTTATCAGATATGTTTTTAGTTTATTATTTAAAAAGAAGAGAATATATTTTCTCTCTTAATATCTTAAACTCATTCATATAAGCTCTATCTAATAGATTATTCAACAATCTTTCAAATCGTGATAAACAAAAGATATGGCCTACTACATTCTTGTCGACTTTAAGAACTTCAAAAATTAGTCCTATTACATTCTCCCCTTATCAAAATTAACTCTGTCCTCAAAGTTTGAAAGAGGGGTTTAACATACAAAACATCAATTCAATCCAAGAGGCATCTTTTACATGATACATCTCACTTAACGAAACTTCAAGAAGAATTCTACTTCTAAGCTGTTTAACTCTACAATCAAACTGGTTTCTAGTTCTGCCTTCACATGTTTTCTTTAGAACAAGATTATCTAAAAATATATATTTTGTTGGCATTCTCACAAAATTTGATATTTCAAAGAGGAATTTATAGACACACATAAGCAATCATGATAATACAAGTTACCCTTATGTAAACAAAATTTCCTCTCAAACATCCCTCTCACATGAGAATTTAGATAAGAGATATAATGCTAGAGTAGAAAATCATTATTTACTTCATGTCTTCTCAACTTCCTAGATTCACATGCCACAACTCTCCCCTCTTGACATAAGACACATCTCATTTGTTCCCTGCTTGCATCACATGTTAGCACAAAAGGTTTTCCAAGTTTTGAAATTTTCAAAAGATAATTTTCAGTCTTTCAATGTTTCAAATATCGTTTTAAAACTATCTCCTTTCTTAATTTTGATCTGGGTGTATCCAGATCGAAGGTCAAACTTTGAAAAGACTTGTGCACCGCTAAGTCCCAGGTAGGTCACCTAAGAAAAATGTAACCTATCACGTGAGTTCAACAGAAGGGTATTTAAAGTTCTTGAAACTTACATAAATATATATATAGAAGGGATACTATTTTTCAAATTCGAAAAAAGCTTACAGATTTTAAAAGAAAAGGGTACATTTTATTCCTTCAAAATTTCACAGATAAGGGGTTTTACAAACATGTCTTGAACGCACGTGATATGGTAGTTTTACACATAGTGAACCCCCCGAGCGCTAAGTTGACTCATCAGCTCATCAATGTGCAGAATGGGATATTTATTTTTAAAGGTTCGTTTATTAAGATCCCTATAGTCAATGCACAGTCTATAAGTTTCATCTTTCTTCCTCTAGAAAATAATAGGACTACCCCAAGGAGATTCACTAGGCTTGATTAACCCTTTCTTTAGCATGTCATCAAGCTGGAGTTTTAGTTGCTTAAGCTCATCTATGTTGAATCTGTAAGGGGCCCTAGAGTACGGTTTAGATCCTGGATATAGGTCAATCCCATGGTTTAATGAGGAGGCATATCGGGCAGGTCATTAGGAAAAACATCCTTGTACTCATCAAGAAGCTTTTCCACATACTTTGGATTTTCTTCCTTCCCCTTTTCAGGTTCATCATTTAATTTACTTGCAAAAATTATGAAGGTCTCACACCCTTGTCGACGTCCCCTAATCAATTTCATGACGAAAATTAGAATAGACTTAGAATCCCTTTTTTCTCTATGAATACTGTGACTATCGCCATTAGAAGGTTTTTTTCTTTCTTCACAATCAATCAAAATGTGATTTTTCAATCACCCATGTGTATGATATAAAAATCGCCCTTATGATTATCACTATTTAAAGGAAAAGATAAATTTTCAATTAATTCTTTCGTCAAACTTTTATTGTCACTAAATAAGTCCACGAGTCTTTTGAGTTCTCTGTTTATTTTCAGGTCTAATTTCTCAGTCAATTCAAAGGACAGAAAGTAATGTGTACTACCTACCCGAATGTGTACTACCCGAATCAATTAAGAAATTCAATTTCAAGTTTCTCGTTTTATACATAAATTTGATCACAAAAGCTTTCAAATGACGTACTAAAGGCATAAAGCATCAGGAAGAAGGCCTAGATGACTTACCTTTATCATTTGCATCGCCAATAGTCTCCAATTGAGCCATCTTGGTAGGTATTGCCTTCTCGGTCACTTTTCTCGAGCATTCGAAAGTTTAGCGGTCTTGTTCTCCATATATAATCCAAATCTTCAAGTTATTCAATCCATGCTTCTAAATCTTTGCAAGTCTTTCTTATACCATGAAAGCCATTGAGCTTAGCCTTCTTAAAGAATTATTTGACCACCACTTTTCCCGCATCGAATTTCTCATCATCGTCATGGTTTTTTTTTTTTGCTTCTTCTCCTTTGATCATTTACGTCCACTTTTATCTTCTTCTTTTGTCAATCGTTTCTTGTATTCATTGATCGATATTGTAGAATCAAAACCGCTCTGATACCACTTGTGACGCGATAGTGGAGAGCAAAATACATTGATAATGAAAGATACAGAGTACGCATAATAAGTAGATGAAAAAAATACTATGTATGGAAGGAGATAATCATTACAAGAGGAGCATAGCTCGTTTCATTACCTCTCGACCACCCCCGAGCTATCTCAATCTCAGTCTCAATCACACTCTTACTCTCAATCACAATTGCAATCTCAATCTCAATCTTGTGCACAATCTCCATCTCAATCACACTCTCACTCTCAATCTCAATCACAATCACACTCTCAATCTCAATCTCTTGAATGGCAACAACCATCATAATCGGAATCGCAACACGATCACAATCTCAATATCATGACACCTTGAACAGATCCCGTTTCACACATCGATTTCTGCAACTTCTACAAAGTAGCCAAAAGAACATACTCGTGCAACCAATTCAACATGATAGTCAAATTAGAAAACATAATTTTGTATCATCATAAAAGAGTATTAATCATTTCTTGATTGGATCAAACAGAAGAGATATTACCTATGTATATCTGTTTGTAAGCTAGTCTATTGCTGCTTGTAGGTTGTCTTGCTGCTACTGACAATTTATTTCTATCATAACTTTGCCATATAAGCTCAGAATATAGACTTCCAGGTACTCAAAATGATGGAAACAGGTTTGTCTACAAGAACACGCGGACTAAATTGTGAAAAACCTCTTTCTTTGGCTGAAAACGCAACTTTTAGGTCACGACTCATACAGCCTCTATTTTTGGGTCTCCACTACTTTTCAACTTATTTTAAGCCTACCCATGTATTTTAAGCTAAAACACATAAAAATAAAACATTGATATTAATAAAAACCTCAATTTTAACTACGTTTTTATTATACTGTGCATAGACAGACTATCTGTTATTCATTATTCTCTATCAAATATGTCTTTAGTTTATTATTTAAAAAGAAGAGAATATATTTTCTCTCTTAATATCTTAAACTCATTCATATAAGCTCTATCTAATAGACTATTTAACAATCTTTCAAATCATGTTAAACAAGAGATCGATATGGCCTACTACATTCTTTTTTACTTTAAGATCTTCAAAAATTAGTCCTATTACACTTTTTCTCTCTTTAAGTTGCTACTAATGGTTGTACTATTATGTTATGTATCTCTTATTTTGATGATATTTAAGTGATGGTGGTGGCACTCTATTCCACCCAAATTTTGTTAATGATAGTGCATGTCATGTAAGGTATAATAAGTGGGCATCTTCTATTCAAGCCTCCACAAGCAATCTATAGAGAAGTTGACTTGGTGAACCCCTAGAGAGTATAGAGTCATTAAGAGTCACGAAAATATACATATTCCTCTTAAGTGGCCATTGACACAAATTGGGGTGTATTTTGTGTTCACTAAAAGAATTAGGGGAGGCTTCACACCATAGGAACAAAGCATGGTATATAGGACATTGGGTTAATTTTTATTTGCGAGTTAATCAATTCGTGTTTTTTGGTTAAAGGTGATGATTTTTCGAGTTTATATAAGCATGGAGCTCTCTCTTATGTATGCTCTCTATGGTGGCATTGAGGTAGGTGAAATAAGTATCGCGAGAAGGAGAGAGAAGAAGGATTAGATGGAGAGAGAAAAGCATACTTGTAGAATAGAGATATGATAGGGGTGTGAGAGTACCGACAACGAGAGAAACACACACACACACACACACACACACACACACACACACACACACACACAGAGGGTGTGTGAGGGATAGAGAGAGAGAGAGAGAGAGAAAATGCCAAAGTGGAAGCGGCAGCCGAGAGAGAAAATGATCATTTACACAATAGTTGAATCGTCATTTGTGCAATGATAGGATCATTTGCACAATAGTCGAATTTGTCATTTGTGCAATGATAGGGGCATAATATTTATAGCACATAAATCAAGCATATATTTTTGCACACTCTACTAAAGCAGTTACTGGTGGTCACTCGTGGCACTAGTAGATGCTTTTCGAGATTTGGGACTACTCATGGCACTAGCATATGCTTTTACCGGTTGCCTAGCAATATTGTGAGTGCAAATTGGACCAACATCTAAATTATTTTTGAGATATTGTGGGCCTTTTAATATACTCAAGTGAGTTGGAGATATGGTTTACAAACTCTCTTCACCTCCACACTCTCGTATTCATACAAGTGCTTGTGATTGGAGACTAAAGTGGTCCTTTAAAAAAAATTGCATGTCCATGTGTGAGCCAAAGACATAAAGGGTGTTGTTAATGAGAGGATGTATGAGTGGTCAAGCATATTTTTATGCACTCATATTTGAAACACTCTTTGATGGTCCACAAATGTATCAATCTTTTGTTGATTATAGCCAATCATTATAACAAGTAATTTTTTTTATTCCTCTAATTCATCCCCTCTATACAAATTCCAGAAGGCAACACCACATGCATTTACAAGTTATCGTAATTCCTTTTTTGAGAGGATTTAATCCAGAGATTTATTTTATTAGAAAGACTTTTGTTGTTGCAATGAAGGAGATAGGCCCTTGCTTTGGAGCGGATGAAAACAAATCAGGCCTTAGTCCTGGCCACCTCAGACATACCCTCTGCTCTAAGTCCAACTTCAAGAGATAACATCTCGGGCATGAAGTTTGTTAACCACTTGTGCTAATTTGAAAAATATACCACATACTATTGTGTTTTCTTTGGACAGTGCAAGCATTGACTCCTACTGTCATGGTTGGGTGGGAGTAGTGACCAATTTGAAATTCTCTCAATATTTTGGTGTGTCAAATAGATATATGTATCATGAGGAGTGAGCACCTCTTTTTATTGACATGTACAAAGCGACAAACTGGAGAGTTTGTGTTTTATCATTCACGCTACTCACTTGGCGGTTGAGAGGGTGAGCCAGCACCCCGGTTAGTGCCGGCAATGGTTGAGGGGGTAGGACATATCTATAGCTACAATCCCATGTGAGCATCATTATTTGCGGTAGTAGCTTGAGTGAGTGTAGCATAGTCCCCATCCTCCGCAAAATTTCCTCATGCTTTCCGACCTCATGACTTGGCAATTGTGGAAGACTGTGATGGGGCGAGCACAGACAGTGGGCAACAACGAGCGTCATGCATTAGTGCTTGATCGAGGGCAGTATGCACCACACCCTCCGATTCTGCATCAAGAGCATTAGTGGCCTCATCCAAGAGTAAGATAGATAAATCTTTATAGAGGGCAATGTTCTCCCACACGTCAACCCAGATTCACTAAACCTGCATTTCATAACCATCTGGTATTATTGTTCTTATCCTTGTAGATGTCATCAGTAGGAAATAGCCTCGTGTGCTGCCGTTTTTGGACCACTATCCATGTAATCAATGGCTTATAATCAGGATCCCCTACCTTTAACCTCATTCTGTAAAAATTCATTAAACTGACCTTCACTTACTAATTACACTATCTAGCCAGTGCCTTGTCTTCTCAGAAAATTCATGTATGAGCCCCTGCACCATCTCCCTGAGGTATTCAATTATCTCCTCTTTGTGTGTTTGTCACGCTTGAAAACGTGCTACATATCTGTTGGCAGAAGGCCAATCCATGTTTGCTACAACTACCACAATGGAGGGTCCTGTATCATCACTTGGAGGGTTGAGAGGGCTCCACTGTTGAGCCTTTGTATAGCAGTTGGTTGTAGGCCTGTCCTAGCAGGCGTAGTAATTATTGGGCTTCATGTTGAATCGCCCACAGACTGGTGTTGTAAGGAATGCCGTGTTGGCCATAGGGCCCGGGAAATGATAGGTTCGCTTTATCCAAAACATGTTCAAAATGAAAAATGGTAGGTTCATATTTGGGCAAGAAGGTTTTCAAGCCGGTTCAAATTATGGATTTTTTAGTTATAATATGAGATTGTTAGTGTGATTATCCGTCTTAAATTTAGAGCAAGCCTGCTCATATGCATGTGAAATGGTTCCAAAGCCGGGTCCACAAAAAATGTTTCCCGAGCCCTGGAACTTGACCGGGTTTGTGGGTCACCTTCCGCCCACTACTGCCGCAACATTAATTAGCAATGGGCTAGCGTTGTATGATTATGCCATTGCAGCGAACCTGTCGTTAGCTTATGTGTCTTACACGACGTCAGCCTCCTTTGGCCGGGGTCAATACCAAGGTTTCAAAAAATCACCATGTTCATCAAGTAACAACATCGACCCCTTCATTTTCTTTGAGCTTCCATCCGCAAAACTGCATGTTAGCAACCAGCTGCTCGTCTCGCCCGATTTGCAATCAGTCACCCATTGCCATTGCAAGCAACTCATGTACCATAACCACTCCATGTCATGCTACTTGGCACCTGATCTCACTTTGTGGGACATTGATCATCATCACGTCAACACGAACAGCGAGCCAAGCTACAACTTATTCATAAAGGAGAAGCTGCAAGGACCGCAGTCAAAGGTAGCTGGGGCATATGGCAAGCTCCTAGTGGTTCTTGTATGCTCCGTCATTTCCCTTGTCTCCAATGATCCTTCTACGTCTGCTCTACCTCTGGAGGGCGACGTCGGAGCCGATGCTACTTCATAATTATAGTTGGCCATGTCGTAGCCCACGCATTTCTTGCTCGCCATCCCTATTTGCCGGCGCAACCCATCATCTTGCCATGCCCTCCCTGCTCCATCTCTAGGATCTACGCCGCCGCTAGCCCATCTTACCTTCTCTTGCCCAGCCACTTGAGCTATCGCCGCCCTCGCTCCCTTCTTTTTCACATATTATGTCGGCCTCTCCTCCTCGACCTTAATGTGCCTCTTCCTCACCACCCCATCATCTGCTTTCATGCTTCCTATGGGGGGGTGCTAGGGAAGAGATCCGCACCTTCACCTAGCTTTCGTTCTTTGCTTATCTCTTCTTAATTCATCTGCACGTAGGTATAATCTCTATGGCCATAATCAAGCATTGGAGCACTGGCGGAGACATTTGCTGCCTACAGTTGTGGGTGCATGACTCCTTTGTAGAGAAGAGGAGATCTCACAGAGAAGGAGAGAAGGAGAGAGAGAGAGAGAGAGAGAGAGAGAGAGAGAGAAGGAGAAGAAGGCTAAAGGCAAAGATACGCAGGGAGAGAGGGAAGAAGCGTTATATTAATGATGATCAAGGGTACAATTATATAGAGTACATATGGTAGTTACACGCCACACGATGTTCATCGGAATGTGGGGTGAAAGAGAATTGCCCCAAGTAAGGGGTAGAAGTGATGCTCAAGAGGGAGGGTTACAATCATGGAGGGTTACAATAATGTAAGCGTCAAGTAAATCCAACTTGACAAATGGATTTGTGGCCTAAAGGATTGGCCTTAGCTTAGAGCTCGATGCAGGAGGCTTGCGAGGTGGCTCGCCGCCAAAGCGAGTCTTCAGTGTTGAGCAGGTTTTGTGTGGGCGTCTTTCGCAAAAGCGACAAAGGTTGTGACCAGAGTGGAGACGGATACCATTACATCCATCGTCAAGGGAGTAACAGCTGCAATTGAGGGAGGTTTGCTGCAATTGAGGGTGGGCAGCATTTTTGAGAGCAAGTATGGAAGCAACATCAATATCGGGAATTGCAGCAACATCTTTGGCAGCATCGTTTGCAGCAGCGGCTTTGGCTTCATTATTTATGTCCGCAGGGATATTGGCGGTATTTTTCGCTGCTGTGAGGGCTGCACCAGCGTCGTCAGTGGCGTTGGCGCCATCAATACTGATGGCAGCGTAGGAGCCATGCAGGTGAGCATGCAAGGGCTCGCCATTGGAGGCCTGGGCTTCAGTTGGCTCAGTTTGGTTGAATTGAACTGCGGCGCTGATTTCAGCAGCATTGTTTGCGAGGTGTCGGGCACAAATGTGGACACCGCCATCTGTGGCAACTGTTGGGGTATCATCACCATCATCCACTGCAGCAGGGATGGCAGCGGCATTGGCCGCATGGATTGCCGTAGTGACGGCGGCAACTGAGGTTGCGTCAGTAGGTTCGGGTGCTTTGGTGGCTGCCCTCCGCATGGTTTTCGCCACAACGTCGTTGTCTTCAGCAGCAACGCCTTCATCTTCTGAGGCGTCAAGGAGGACAGCATGGTCATCGACAAGGGTTGCATCACCATTGTCGACTGCCAAGTAATGCTCTTCTAGTGAAACAAGAAATGCTTCCATGATGGCGGTGTTGGCTTCGACTGCAAGCAAGTCAATCGGGTTGGCATCGCCTGTAGGGGCAGGCTAGTCAATCGGGTTGGCATCGCCTGTAGAGGCAGGCTGAGCTTGGGAGGACGCACCCGGATCATGGAATCAGTCCAGAGCAGTGCGCGCGCTGCTTTTTCCTTTGGCCGCCGCTGCAAAGAGTACTGTAATGACTCCACTGTAATGTTTCCCTTGCTCTTTTGACAGCTGGCCAAATTTGAACCGCTTTGCAAATGTGTCCTCCTCGGGAGCACACCGAGGGAGCAGCGTGCACGCTGCTTTTTCATGGTGCTCTTGCAAGCTGGATTCCCTACATGACCACGCCACATGATCACGTGTCCACCTGGTGCAGACTTGCAAGTCCTCCACTTTGAGCGTCCTCTAATTATCAGAGCAATGGCAGGCAGTACCCATAATTGATAGCGAGTCCCACACACAACACTGTGTTGGATAAGTCTTGTAATCGACTAATCTCAGCTCATCATATCATCATCAGGCTTGCAACAATAATAATATTATTACTATGGTCTACCATCCTTCTATTTCTGCAAGGCGCTAATCTTATCACAACCTGCACACATCAATCTAGAGTTGTGTCTAATTACCAAAGATTACACAGGCGTGGAGCCCCAGAAGGCCTAACTGATCTCACTTCACCCAATTTTTTCGACAGACTTTTCCATGCATGCGAACATTAATCTTTTGAGTTATTTTTTGAAGGCTGTTTTGAAGTTTCCAAAAGTTAATTAGAGTCTTCAACCCTAGGCCCCAAATAATAAATATAATCTCTAAGGCAAGAGGCTCACCTGCCTGTTTTTCATTTTAATTTCTAAGGCTTGTATCTGCACTTGCCGAGGGTAAGTAAATGTGCAATCCTTTGAAATTTCACCCAATTACCATGCTATAATCAGCTCTTGATCGAATGGGATAGTAATCTAATATGCACACATGATCTCTTAGACAATATATATTTTGCCGGCTTCGGCAGCTTGTGTTAGCACTAATTGCATCGCAATCCGTCGACCCCAACGCTGGCCAAACCCAAAAATCTACGACAATTAGTGATGCAGATTGAATCCCTCATTATGCTTTGCTCCCGTGATCAAATGTGCAATTAACCTTAATTGCGTTCTGATGGCATGGGGCTTTATTGCTTCAATAAACTATATTTGACAAATTTCTACACAAAATTAATGCTCCTCATCAGCTTTAATCAATGCACCGTCATGGACTTGTACTACATACGACAAGATAAGAAGCATTATTTCACATCAACGCAAGGGATAAGAAGCATTATTGTGCACCAACGCAAGGGCTCTCCAACTAGGAGCGATGCCGAGAACTCGACATTCGAGCTCATCGATGCTCTCAAAGTACTTGACCATGTAAGACCAAAAAGTTTATTTGTGCTTGTGGTTGTAGTATACAAATGCATAATTGTAAGTGTGTTTGCGTGTGAGTATGCATTATTGTATTTGAGTCATGTGTTACTGTGTGGTTGTGTGTGTGAATGCAAGTGTGTGTGTGTGTGTGTGTGTGCATTTCCACCATAGGAGCTTCCAATGGAGCTCCATTGGGGCTCCATTGAAGCTCACCCATGCCTTGAAAGGCATGGTGAGAAAGCAGCGTGCGCGCTGCCTTCTCACTGTGCCTTTCAAGGCATGGGGGAGCTCCCATAGAGCCCCAATGGATCTCCTCCATGCCTTGAAAGGCATGGTGAGAGGGCAGTGCGCACGCTGCCTTCTCACCATGCCTTTCAAGGCATAGAGGAGCTCCATTTGGAGCCCCAATGGATTTGAGCTCTTCCATGCCTTTCAAGGCATGGAGGATCTCCATTGGGACTCCATTGGAAGCTCCTATGGAGGACCTACACGCGCACACGTACACACACACATGGAAATAGCCATTCAGTGCAAGAATTCACACACACACACACACACACACACACACACACACACCCATTTGCGTGAGTATAAAACGCGCGCGCACACACAAAAACACATTGAGTACCTTGTCTTCTTCTTCTACTCCTTCTTCTACAAACTAAACACGTAATGATTTATATTTCAAGTATAAAACTGCTGGTTTTTGCATTCTTTTGGTTTTGTTAACCAGCGGCCCGGCTGATATAACCGGTATAGCGGTATAGAAAAATAGAAATATAATTCCCAGTGCTACCAACACCAATACTAGCACTAGAAGTTTTTTGATTAGTACTAGTACTAACACTAAAAGTCAGAAGACTAGTACTTGTACCAGTACCAATATACCAAACCTATGTCTATACTAGTATATTGGCTCTCAGTAGGACCCTTATAGAATTCCCTATTTCCTATCTCCAAGGGAAAAACTCCTGGTTTTAACATTGTTCAGATATTCATGAAATAACAATATTTCAAGGAACCGGTAAACCATTAAACATGTCTACCACAAAAGTAATAAAGCAGTATCAGTACCAGTGCGCAAATGTTAGTACTAGCACTGACAATTTTAGACTAGTACCAATACTAAGTATGCCACTTGGTATACCAATTTAGAGGTATCGCAATTTCAATACCAGTACTAATAGTACTGGTACTAATAGTACTAGTACTAGAACTGACCGATACCAGTACCAGTATACAAGACATGTATTAGTACCAGAATACTGGCTCTTTGCAAGACTTATGGAATTACCTATCTCCTATATAAGACTACTAGTTTATACACCTTTTTGGTATTCTCGACATAAACAGTGTTGAAATCAATTTGCCAATAAACCAGTATAACATTATAACAATATAGATGTGTAGCAGTATCAATACCAGTACTGCGAGTATCAGTACTAGCACTGAGAGTCTGAGACTAGTGCCAGTACTAGTATACCAATTGACCAGGATTGCAGGATAGTAGTATCAGTACCACCAGTACCAGTACTAACACTGAAAATCTGAGACAGGTACCAGTACCAATACCGGTGTATCAGACTGTAGAAAGTTTGATTTAAATGATGTAATTGCCTACCAAAGTCTCTTGAAATTTTTCTTTCAATTATAAAGTTACTTACAGAAAAAGGTGTACCGATGTGAAATGGATAACAACTAGCGTGCCAATTTACCAGGATAGCAGGATAGCAGTACCAATACTACCAGTACCAATATTGGCACTAAAAATTTGATATTGGTACCAATACCAGTACCAATATATTAAACTGTTAAAAAATTGTTTATAATGGCGTAATTGACTACCAAAGTCTCTTGAAATTTATATTTCAATTATAAGGTTACTTGCACAAAAAAGTTGTACCTTTGTGACATCAATAAAAACTAGGATGCCCATGCATCACCTGCATACAGAGCCAATGCTAACAAAATGTTGTGTTGTTTCTATGAGTGCAAGTGAGGGCTACTCTCCTTGGTTCAACTTTTTTGGTGCTTTACTATTTGGAAGATTGGCAACTGGTTTGAAGTTTGTGAAGGAGCTTCTTCCTTTTGGATGGGGTCTTGTACCAACCTGATGTTATTCATTTGTCCAAACATTGCCATGGAGGCAATACATGTTGGTAGACATTTTCATAATGTTAAAGTAGGAACCTCCAGGACTGTCATTTCAAGAGTACGGAAACTGGTAGATGCAGTACTAAAAATTGAAAAGGGTGGTCCGAGAAAAATTCAAAATGTTGGTGGCGCAACAACTTGTGCTTAACTCCTTGATTGGTGAGGAAGCTAAAGTTACATGCAATGGACAATTCAATGATTTTTTGGAGGAAATTATGCCACTTGTTGAAACCAAAGGATATGAGAAACTAAGTTTTGTTCCTTGAATTTGTTAATATTTTAAGTATTATTGATTTAACTTTCTTGGGATGCATCATGTAGGTTTTCTTCAATTGTTTCAAAGGAGAGGAAGAGTCAAGGTGTTGTTATATGTCCATTTAGTCAATTAAAGAAACTATCCCCCCCAAGGTGAAGAAGCTATAGAGCATTTTCACATCATACGAGATCCTGTAAAGGTCCTAAATTTCTCTACATTAGGTTAGAGTGAGCAAGTCTCTAAAACGTCTATTGCTCTCTCTCTCTAACTTATCTCTCTTCCAAAGACATCTTATCCTAAAGTACCCAATAATATGAGAAATCAAGAGGATATTAACCAAATTTAGATAACAAGTTCTAGTGAGAAATATTTCCAGTTTAACGAAAAGCGTTTCTGGCTAATTAGGATAAATCTTTGGGACATCTATGAAATAGCTTTATTTAAACTTCTTTTGTAATATTCTAGTAATGATACTCAATAGATCATCCATGTTTTTGTGGGGAAAATTAAATAATTTCATTTAATTCTGATCTTAAAGTGTTTGATAGTTATATATTTATACTCAAAGAAAGCCAATTCAAAAAATACACATAATTAGAGATAGAAAAAACCCTTTGGTATATCTTATAATTCTTTGAAATATTGTTTCCCAACTTGTATCAAAATTGTGGTTCAATAAACAATTATTGTAGAAGCAATTCGTCTAGACTAAAGTGCATGGGTGTCTTAGAGCATGACGTCTTTAATCATTTTTTCCTATTTTGGGAAGATAGTTGAAAAACCTTACCCAATACTTTTTCTAGAAAATTAAGCCAAAAATATGTCTCAAAACACTAATTAGCCCAAAAGGTCCAAGCAAAGAGATGCTATAGCTAGCCTATAACATCACAATCACTCGCGAGACATATATAGTAGGTCAGGGGATCACACTTGTGTGGATACTTGACTAAAAAACCAGGGTTGTCAATGGTCTAGTACACCACAAACACTTTGTGGGACACAAGGGACTGGCAATTGAGTGCATATTGTAGCCAAACTATCACTCCCACTACAATCCAAGATGTGCAGCTAGCTTCCAAAGATATTTCCTTGTTGGAGTGGGTAATATGGATCAATTTCATATATGGTTAGTCTTGCACATATGTGGAATGCATGCTTTGTCTAGACTCCAGTCATACATAGCATTCTCCTTGCAATGATTTAACCCATAGCATCCCTTGTACCTTTTGAGCACTTGGTCGAGAGTTGTGTGTGTTATCAGCTAGTTAGTATTTGACACATTGTGAGTAGCAAGGCTCATTCACAGTTTGGAGTCTATCTTGCTATGTCTACTTCTAGTACATCTTTTCTTGTATATCATTTCAATTATGCTAATATGTTTCTCTCTGCCATGAAGTAAGTTTTTTGTGTACACTACATTGAAGAGAGCACAACATAGTTTCTTGAAATAGATTCTCTCAGTTTTGGGATCTCAATGGGACCTCAACAAAAGCCTCACTCCACATTGATCATTCAAGATAGTGGAATAGCTAGCCAAGCTGGAAGAATTTTTTAGGTAGGCTAGAGCTCTCTTGTCCTAGGTTGAGCATAGTCTAGAGTCATTTAGCATGGTTAAACACATCAAATGTGGTCTAGCAGGTTGAGCCGAGTCTAACTTATTCTAGCATGGTTCAAAAATTTGACCTTGGTCAAGAAAGTGAATGCTAGCCTAGATTGTAGATTGGTCTAGTATTTTGAATGGAGTCTAGTAGGTTGATGGGTGTAGCAAGCCAAATTCAAACTAGCTTGGTTGGCTCTTAGGCTAGGTATGCATGCCACACACAAGGCAATATAAAGTATATTCTAGCCCTCTCAAGTTCCCTCTATAGTACTACCATAGAAAGCATCAAACTTTATTTCCCAACACAAGTCCTCCATCCCCCGCTTGTGATTGAAATATAGATGTAGCTTAGTAGAGACTAGAGTGATTTACTTAATGGAGAGAGATAATTTTCACATACAAGAGATATTAGAGAGAGAGAGAGAGAGAGAGAGAGAGAGAGAGAGAGAGAGAGAGAGAGAGAGAGGGAGATCACACCATATACGTGGTTCACCCAATGTGGACTACATCCATGGGAAAGCATCCACTCAATGGATTTTCACTTCAAACTACTAGTAGCTTACAAAGGGATTATACCCTTAATGAATCTCCCACATTGCTTCACACTCACCACCTCTCACACACCTTGCTTCACCAACTTCACAATGCATTTTGAATGTAGAACAAGCCTCCTTTTATAGGCCAAAAGGTCTACCCTCTCTTATGAGAGAAAACCGTATGTAGCCGCCCTTGAGAAGACAAGTCCGCCTAGAAACCGACCATTCACCCTTGCGTAGCCGTAGTCAAGTCCACTTGAAAATCTACTCTTTGCCATTCAATTTTGGCCACCGGCCAAAGACTTCCAACCATTGGCCACCATCCATTCACTATAGTCCAATGGCTAACCGATTGGTTGTTTTTTGAAAACTTTCCAACCACCATCCAACCATAATATTCCTTCGAAAAGGAATATTATGTGGCACTTTGATTGTGGCTATACAAGAAACAATTGTCTTGCTTGTATCCAGTTTTCTTCAATAATATGCGAAGCCACAAAATCTTTATGCTCGACGCTGTGAGATCTACTATTCCGCTTTTGTGATAGAAAGTGAGACCAATTTTGGCAGCTCTTAAGCTCAACTAATTCTCATGCCCAAGGATTTAACCGATGTGATCAATAGTAACGCAAGTAATTACACATAAAAAAATACGTGAACACGTTTATTGTTAACGTGATGTTGATGGTGACCTGGAAAAAACAATAGAGCTGGTAGTCCCGCTGGGTTTTTTCATTTTCCTGGCAAACCCATTGGGAAAATGAAAAAGCTCGACCGGCCTAATTGTATATAGTAAACCTCTTATTACTTTGGCATTCAAACTAGGAAAATCCTTGGGGAGTGTATTTGAGCATAGATACAATTATCTCCATGTGAATTGACCTATGGTTAGAGAGTCACAGGTCCTTTTTTGGGCCGAGGGTGATTCCTAATACGGTAACCACTTCTAAAAATATTTAATTCCTTCACCGAAAACAAAGGTATGAAGCCAAAAAAAATTGAAACTTTGGAGAGTCGTGCTCATTGTGACAAAGCCATTGGTCCATAAAAGGGCCAAAGTTGGTTTAAGAAGATGAGCATATATTAATAACAGGTTGATAGTCAAGGGTTAGATTCCATGTACTAGTGTACTGGGTATATAAAGATCCTTGAAGTATCTCATTTTTCACCATCATAGATTTGAATTGATATCCATTTTCGCTGCACAAAATGAAATTTAAAATCCTTAATTGGGTGAAGTTAGCTTTTATATATTGAATTCGATGCACAAGGGGGCTACAATCCTTGATTGGGTACAAATATTCCTCAATTGTATAATTGTATTGAAGATTTTATTGCCTTCTTTTATGCATTGGTTTATATAGAAAGTGCATTAAGTATTACGAAAGATTGTTAGTGCATGAGATGGCCAATCATTGACATTATTGCTTTCGTGTGTGTTTTGCAAATATTTACTATCGTTTCAATGTAAACATTGATTATTCTTTGTAGCATGTGAAAATAGTTGTGTCTTACTGTTTTCAAATTGTAGAGGATGTATAACTTATCAACTAATTTATAATTGCATTGACAATTTCATATCATTGTTGTATGCATAATGCCATGTAGAGAGTGCATTGCAATGTGTATGTTTTCTCAGAACACATGTGGTCGATATGTGGAATTGACTAGAGTGCATTGAAAATCTTATATTTTTTAGATTTAATTTCTTTCTTAGTGATTGTTTTTCTAATATATATTGAAAAGAAGAAAATTATTTTTAAAATTGAACATCTAGTTCTTATGTCTTCAGAATTAAATTGAAAGCAATGGAGCAAAATGTCGGTACAAGTGATACAAAGAAGGCAAAGAATAAAAAGCCCCTAGCAAACATGGGTTTTAAATCTCAAATAAAAAACGATTATCTCCCAAATTCAACCTGACAAACATATTGAGTATTGGAGTATAACTTGGCCTAAACAAGTTAAAGGTTTAGCCATACAATTTCTACAAAATCCTTACAAAGTTGTCATTGGTTCATAAGCTTTGAAAGACGATCAATCAATTCTATAGATTGTAGAAGTTGTTTTTGAGAATGAGAAATACTCAAAATTAGCAGATTTATTGAATCAAATGATGGATGGAAGTAAAGTGATCATATTTATGGAAACAAAAAGAGTTTGTGATCAAGTTACTAGACAGATTTGAATGGATGAATGTATAGATTTATCTATCCATGATGATAAGAGTCCAGTTGAACAAGATTGGCTTCTTTCTATCATTATAGATCTGGCAATAGCTCTATAATGATAGCAACAGATGTTGCAGCTCGGGGTTTGGATGTGAAGGACATAAAGCACAAGAAAGCAAAACAACAACAAAGACCGCATCGACATTGACAATGAGGTCATGTCAGGGACAAGATGAATTCGGACGGGGGGAGTGTTGACCCATGGGTCAACAATATGACATAACTCAATTTCCATACCAAAGTCTTAATTTTTGAGAGTTATGAAATGTTTCAGATTATGGTTAACAACATCATTTATAATGAGTAGTTAGTCTAGTTGTAGAAGCCGGGGTACAATGGCACTTTGAGATTGTAAATACAAAGCCATTTGACCCCTTAAAATCTTTGGTTTAACCTATGGTAGACTTGGTATATAAGGCACCTAGGTCATTTTGTAAAGCGAACATAATCATAATCATAATTTTAAGATCTCGTTGACCGTGTGTGAGAGAGAAAGAGAGAGAGTGTTTGAGCTTCATCTTGACGCTACTTCTTACTCACTCATTTCATTGGAGATTCAACTGCACCATCACAATTGGCTTGGAGAGATCTACACAACAATGCCAAGCTTTCCTCACGAGCTAGAGCACGTGTGCTAACTCATCTACAAGCTATTTGTGGTTGTAAGTGTATCAAATGATGTCTGTTTTCTATGTGTAAGCAATCAATATAATTACACTAGGTAGCTCCCGCAAATCAAATGATGTTGTAAGCGTATCAAATGATGTTTGTTTTCTATGTGTAAGCAATCAATATAATTGCGGTGACACTAGGTAGCTCCCGCAACAAAGGCAGTTGTTGATCTCTCTCTCTCTCTCTCTCTCTCTCTCTCTCACACACACACACACACACACACACACACACACACACACGACCCCCTCTCTCCTCTTGAGGTACTTGTGAATCTGGTCATCAATCTGTGTGTGTGTATGTGTGTGTGTGTGTGTGTGTGTGTGTGTGTGCACGCATGTGTGCGTGTGCGTGTGCCTAAACACCCAGCGGGTCTGATCAAGGCCCTCTATGTATTAAGCTGTAGGCCACCCGAGCTTTAGAGTTTTCACGATGGGCCCATAGGAAAAATGCAAAAGCTCGACAGGCTTTTTCTGAGTTTCTAGGTCGCTTTGAACCAGCTTGTTTGTGATCATGTGAATTGTCAATATGTAAATATGTCAACAAGACCTTGTGATCACACAATTTTTTTGGTGATTACTTAAATATTAAATCCCTGGTCATGTACACTCCAATCATGAAGACATAGCTAGTAGTGCTTCTTTGAGTCTCTTTGTCACCTATCATATCTGCATCAACGTACCCTTGTTGCAAGAAAATGTTAGTGCCTCCAAAATACAAATCATTTTTGGTTGTCCCGTTTAGATACCTTAGTATCCACTTTACACCTTGCCAATGCTCCTCACCTTGATTATCCATGAATCTACTCACAACTCCCACTACATGTGCAATATTGGGCCTTGTCTAGATCACAACATACATTAGATAACCTATCGTTGCAGCATATGGAACTTTAGACATGTAGGCTATCTCCTCTTGTGTCTTTGAACACATATCCTTGGTTAGTTTAAAGTGAATAGCCAAAGATGTAGAGACCGGTTTTGCATTTTGCATTGAAATTAAACCTTGCTAGTATCTTCTTGATGTAATCCTCTTGAGATAGCTTTAGTGTCTTCTTCCCCCTGTCCCTTAATATCTTCATACCAAGTATCCATTTTTCAGCACCTAAGTCTTTCATTGAGAAATATTTAGACAACTCTTCTTTTAGATCTTTGATATCCTACATGTTAGCACTTGCAATTAGCATGTCATCAACATAAAACATTAGGATGATAAAACTCACAACTCCCAAATTCTTTAAGTACACGCAGTAATCTAAGTTCCTTCTTTTAAATCTGTCATCTAGCATCGATCAAATTGTAAGTACCACTACTTGATGCTTGTTTTAGACCATACAAGTTTTTCGTTAACCTATAAACCATTTTCTCCCTACCCTTTTCTTCATGCCCCTTTGGTTGGAGCCTTGTAAATCTCCTCCTCTAGGTCACCATGAGAGAGTGTCGTATTTGCATCCATTTGCTCAAGATTTAAGTGATGAGAAGCCACAAGGCTCAAGAGAAGCCTAATTGAATTCATTTTTACAACATGAGAAAATATTTCATTAAAGTCAACACCTTTCTTCTGAGAAAACCCATTCATCACAAGCCTTGACTTGTATCTTTGCTTCCATCCTTCTTCTTCCTTGAGCTTGTACACCCATTTATTTTGTAGTTTCCAATTATCTTTAGGCAACTCAACCAACTCCCATGTTTGATTGTGATGTAATGAGTCCATATCTGCTTGCATGCTCTTTGATCATCCTTCTTTGGATTTGTGTTTCATTGATTCTTTGTATGACTGTGGCTCTCCAAAACCTGAGACCAAGAGATAGTTAAACAAAAGAATGAACATTTTTGTAGGTCTACTTGATCTGATAGATCTTCAGGGCATAAGTTGAGGTTCCTCATCTGATTGATGTTGTTGCAAGTTGTCACCACTTTCACTCCTTAAGTCTTCACTTTCCTCAAGATCTGTGTACTCATCACAAGTAACTTATGTTTGTTTTCTTTTCAAGTAAATTTGTTACATATTTTAACTGTACCTTTGTTGATAATTTCACAAGCTTCATGATCTCCCAAGTATATGTATCTAAAATTACCTTTGCTGTAATCTTGGAAATGTTGCTTGTGGGTTGTTGCATGAAATAAATCCCTAGAGTGTACTATCCAAGAATTGGACACATTGTTTAGTGAAAGAAATGGAGCATCTTGCTATACTTTACCTACCACATTAGCCTCCAACGTTGGCTTGTTTTCTTGAGAGTCCGACTCCATCTTCTTTTTGGACCAGCAATCCTTCTTGACATGGGCCTACATGTCATAGATCTAGCACTCAAGAATTGACTTTGTGCGTGAATTTCTCCACCTTAAGCGATCACAACCCTTTGATCTTTCCCTTGTTTTTGTTGCTGACAATGCAACACTTGATGATTCACATGTGCTTCTACTTTGCATTTCATTTCTTAGGAGAACACCCACAAAATCATCAAACTTAAGAGTGTCTATGTTAGAGATAGAGTTACTTACAACCATCACAAGGCTATCCCAACTATCTAGTAAAGACAGTAGTATAAGGAGAGCTCGCACTTTGTCATCAAAATTGACCTTCATCAAACGTAGTTGACTTGTATTGGTATTGAAATTGTTTAGATGTTCTGCAACCAAACCACTGTGCCATTTTTAGATTGAATAACTGCTTCATAAGAAATACCTGATTGGATGCCAATGGTTTCTTGTAGAGGCCGTTAAGTGCCTTCATCAAGTCCTCCATAGTCTTAATCTCCAAAAAATTGAAGGACACCGTTGACACTGTCCTGCAAAAGAAAAAGTGGGATGCCTCTATAGCTTTATAGCCCAAGAGTATTAAAACTTGGACCTCAGCACAAAAAGAATACCAGAAACACTCTTAGTAAACCCCAACCAAATGGCCTATGCTCCCTTGGGAATTTACAAGCACACGCCCACCCAAAGGACCATAGCACATAGGAGCAAAACCTTGTCAAATCACGAATTTACAACACATGCCGACCAATGCATATGAAGACAAGGGATTCCCCTTTCACAATTGAAAATAAACAGCCCACAATTTCAACATCAACTCCACAATTCATAGATACATGCCCTCCCAATTTGTATGCACAGAATTTACCAACCACTACGCTGTCATATAGCCGTTACGCTACAGAGAACTATTCGTAACCTGAAGAGAAAAACTCCAATTGGGGCACTTTAAAGCTTGGAAGAAATATTGAAAAATGATTGGAAAGAAATCTGAAGATGATCAAAATTGATTCTACAGGCGGCCATGTGCAAAATTCACGTGAAGAGAGATATGTCCCGGTACGACTACACGTAGAGAAGCAAGGTGAAGTAAAAAATTGCAGCCAGAAGCGTCAAGGAGGCACAAAGAGATAAAACCTACAAACTTATGAACTGTGGCTGAAAATTTTTAAGTTTTTACATGAGTTTTAGTTATATACAAGTCTCACTTCAAAAACTCACTTATGGGCACTTACAGTAACCCGATAGATGGCATTACACTAGCGACTTTCCTTGTATGTACATGTGCTTTCTAAGAAGTTATAGAAACCCAAAAGAAAATTTCCAAACACTCTAGTGAAAGTCTATATTAAGTCCATATGTAAAGTTTTTACAAAAAACGGGGATCTCAAAATGCGCGCAACAGAGTTTGCCAAACCCCAGTCTGCTAGAGCATTCATGCTCAGTAGTAGACTACGCACAATCTTATGTACAAAGATACATCATGTACAAAGACATTAGCACCATTTACCCTTACCATGATCAAATTTAGAAGTAAAATCCCTTGCATCCACTGTGCACACATAATGGAATCCTTCAAAGTCACAAGGACAATCATCAATCGCTAGTGAGCTCCAACCATCAACATTCATGTCATACAAACCAAAAGACCATGGATCAACATTCTCAACACCATGAGATGTATCCCTCACACTAAGCCAACACAAAACATCCATTGTATCCATGTCTTCATGGCTGTCCCAACTTTCCAAGCTACAATTCTCTTCAACATCCACACATGCATGTGTGACTTCCTTAAGCTTTTTTACCCTTGATAATGCATGGCACACCATGACTTTCATCTCCTCATCCATCTCAACTTGTGGATCATCAAAGCCCCAATCAAGACTACCATCACAATCCAAATCACTCAAAACAACCTCTTGCTCATAATGAAAATTATAACTAGCAGGAAACTCAGTGCCACCAATAGCATCATCGACATCACAAACATCAATCTCAGCATCCCAAATGGTTCCACATGCTCACAGTCATCTGGATACCATATCAACTCATTTGAATGAGAAGAGAAAATGTCACCTATAATCTCAACATGCGTATCATCTACACCACAAGCAGGAGAACCGATAAGCATGTGATCCAAATACATAGAAGTATGAAAGATCTCATCTTCACAAGCATTTGTATAGGAAACCAAATCATCCATGGCATGGATGTCTTTGTCATACATGCACTCCAATGTTTTCTCTTTCTTGATATTGCTTTCATATAACTCCTCAGTACCATTGAGAGACAAAAACTCATCATATGCAACTACTTAAGCTCAACATCAATGCTACAATTATTGACAATGACAAAGAAGTTCTCATATGTAGCCCATGAAGAAGCACTAGACTGATTTACATACTAAGGCCATCTATCCTGATTCAATAAATCCACTATGTTTCTCATACCCAAAAAGTCTATGCATGCAACCTCAATGCCCAAGCATGCTGGAAGAGTGCTAATGAACAAGAATATATCTCTTTTTGCATCCAAAACTGTGTCATCAAGGAACTCTAACTCTTGTTTGAGAGAACAAAACCTCATGTAATGCATGTCTAGCTCTTCTAACTTGCTTAGCTTCAACTGTTTAATCACATCATTCAAATGCATCACTAATCTTAATCATGGCTTTAACTTTATGTGTACAACATCAAGACTAAAGGTAACTTGAAACACTCCTCAGTGGTGGGCACCAAAACACGATTGAATACCTTTCTTCTGAGAAAACCCCTTTACCACAAGTCTTGACTTGTACCTTTGCTTCCCGCCTTCTTCTTCCTTGAGCTTGTACACCCATTTTTTTTGTAGTGCCTGCTTACCTTTAGGCAACTCAACCAACTCCTATGTCTGGTTGCGATGTAATGAGTCCATCTCCACTTGCATGTCGTTCAACCATTCTTCTTTGGTTTTGTGTTGCATTGCTTCTTCATATGACTTTGGTTTTCTAGAATCAAAGACCAAGACATGGTTGAATGAAGGAACAAACCTTTCTAGATGTCCACCTGCTCTTGTAGATCTTTGGGGCATAAGTTGAGGTTCCTCATCTGATTGACATTGTTGCAAGTTGTCACCACATGCACTTGAGTCTTCCTTGTCTTCAAGCTCTATGTACTCATTACCTGTACCTTTTGTTTGTTTTCTTACCAAGTAATGTTTGTACATATTTTGTTCATTGAAAATTACATCCCTAATCCTAAATATTTCACCATCTTCATGATTCCATAGGTGATACCCAAAGTCAGCTTCTCCATAGCCAATGAAGAAATACTTCTTGGACTTTGCATCTAGCTTTGACCTTAGGCTCTTGTCTATGTGCATAAAAGCCTCGCGTCCAAACACCTTGAGAAATTGATCATCTACTGGTATACTTGTCCATGTCTCTTTTAGAACTCCTCCATCTAGTGTCATTGAGGGTGAATGATTGATCAAGTATACATACATACTTACTACTTCCTCCCAAATCTCAAATGGTAGGCCTACATGAAGTCGCATGCTTCAAGCTCACTCCATGATTTTCCTGTTCATCCTTTTCAAAACTTCATTTTTTTGAGGTGTCCTTGGGGTTTTTCTTTGCATTGAATGCCATTTCTAGCACAGAAGCTTTTAGAATCTTGGTTTCAATATTCTCCTTGGCAGGTCTTTATCTCTCATGCTTTGCCGAGTTTCAATAGCATGAAGGCCTTGTGATGTTGACATGGGCTCACAAGAAGCTTAGAGAGGTAAACCTTGTTTATACATCCCATTGCACATGTTTGCACACTAGAAAAGGATTTGGACACCAGGGCATGCTAGGTTCAAGTCTACCTTGGAAACAATCATAGCCTCAATGTAGTGGGGCTTGACCATCTCCATGTTACCTTACCCAGTGGGACTCGTCTCATTATTTGTGACATCTACCACATACAAGGCCTTAGCCACAACATCATTTTAGTCATTGCAACCACATCTACAGGACATTCCATTGAGTTTTTCCATGACTCTTGTGTGATTCACTTCAAACTCCCTAATGGCCAATCTGAAATCCTCAAGCTCCCTCAAAAGAGTTGCTTGTATCTGATTCCCATCACCCAATATGGCCATGATGTTGTGGTAGCTTTGAATTCAATTATCTCCTACACTTAACCAAAGCAACATCTACCCTCATGTGGCATTACAGGCTTGGGCATATCAATGATCTCACAATCCATCACATGGACAAGACTAAAAAATGCTCAAGTCTACCACCAAACCTGTCACCTATTGATCTACTTGATGGCTTTCTCTTGGGTAAAGCAAGTCACAAATCCTTCCCTCGATCTTAGACATGAACTTATCAGTTGAATCAATTGGTCCATAGAGATTTATGTGGACCCATGGAGTCAACCCTTCTTAATACTATAGATTCTGTGTATTTTCTAACAGTTAGTGATGATTTCAGCAAGTACACTACAATTTATTTATTGAAGAAAAAGTCACAAGTCCTTTCATGTTTCAAAGAGTATTGTAACTTGGTAGTGCACCAACATGATATACCTATGCAAGCTCTTTACTCAGACAATGGAGGGGAGTATGTCACCAATGTACTTAAAACATTTTTCATGGATGAGGACATACAATAGAAATACACTATACCCTACATGCCTCAAAATATGGGGTATTTGAAAGGAAGAACCACACCCTAGCTATAGCTTTCTGTGCGATGCTACTCACGATAGGCCTATCCAATGCATACTTGGAGGACGAAATTACTATATCTGGGTACCTTCAAATTTTATTCTACATGAAATTGATCCCCAATACACCCTATAATAGTAACATTATTTTGGTAAAACTCCAAATCTATAGCACTTTTGTGTCTTTGGGTGTTCAGCCTACCGTGTTGTAGAAGGCGTGAACAACCTCTAGCAGATGTCAGGATTGGAAGCTTTCAGAAGCAATAACCTAGAGATAGTTACCATGGAAACTAACATAGTACATAGTCAATCAGACACTAGTCTAAGGACTATGAATAGGATTCACTGCTCATTTTGGATACCTGACAGAATACCTGATACTTGAGAGCCTAGGATATAGATCCAATCCTGAACCTCGAGCCCATATTTTTATCTTGAACCATTGGCTGATGTACTTTGTACTCTCATTAAGTTGAACATTTATTCAATACTGATTCTAGTTGCACTCTTGTATAATCCGAATAATACAATTTCAATTCCAGTTGTCATTTCCAATGTCTTTTATTTTTTCAGTTTGAATTCTACCTTTGAGATTACTAACGTCTAATCTAAAGTCTTTAGCTTGAACTAAACTAACTCTAAGTACCAACCTGGAATAGCTATCTAAACACATTCAACTCATTTAATTTTGGCAATCACTATGGCTTGAGCTAAAACTACTCTAGACAAGTGAACTATCTCCAAGTTGGTGTTAAAGAAAATAAAGATCAAACATGCCATCCAGAAGAGTTCAAAGGCCAGCTACCAAATTCAGCAGTCAAAGCACGTGAAAGTGTGAAATTGCAAGTGTGCGATGTTTGATAATTATTGGGGATATACCTGCATTACTGTTGAAGCGCAAATTTTTTTTGGAAGGAGGTGTCATCCAATTGATCTCTTTTTCAGCATCATGTGCATAACGAATTGTCTCGTAGAGTGTGGCTGGCTTCAAAGAATAGAGATTAGTTTGAGTACCATGTTGAAGTCCTTCTTCATACTTGATTTGGAGAAAATCTTTGAAAACATCCTTCATCATGCGCAGGAGTAGTAGGCATTGCAAAAATCTATTAGTGTATTGGCTCACTGTCTCACCTTCTATCCAAGAGAAAGCGGACCAAGCATGTCAAGCCTACAAGTGGAATTGGGGTGGGAGAAAGTTGTGTTTGATTTGGTTTTGAAATTCCAGCCAATTGTTGGGTGTTGTGCGTTGTTATATGTGATGTTCTACCAAAGCAAAACCTTACCGATCATGCGGTTCATGGCACACTTGATTTTATCCTTCTTGGAGAAGGATTTGTCAGCAAAGTAATCATCAAATTGGATAAGCCAAGAAAGGACAACGTTACCAATTTTGTGGCCATCATAGTGGGAGAAAGTGAAGGGAGGATGATTGCTTTTTTGTTCTTTACAATCTGCTTGGTTGCCAAAAGTGGCCTTGAGAATTTTGGCAAGTTTCTCCTCACACTGAGGTGTTCGTCTTAGTTGCATTTGTCACGTTCCGTAAGGTGGTGTTGGAGCTCTTGGCCATCTTGTTGTACAAGCTCAATCTATTGGTTGGTAGGAAGTGGGTCAAGGAGAAGAGACTTGCATCGTTCGACATGATGAAGCACTTCAAAAGGGCGTGATGGTAGGCACGGTGCCTTATGCATATGCGAGGCAAGGTGAATTTTCTTCGTGTTCAATAAGCTTCATTGTAGCTTGATTTACTTCAATTTGCAACGATTAGGTGTGATACGTTTTGCGGCCTCTTCAAGTTGCATTGATTAGCGTCGATGCATTGTGTTTCTTCTTCAATTTCATCGATTCACTTTGTGGGGGGGAGGCATGCGGAAGAGAAGGCAAAGAAGCATTCAAGATAAAAATGTGTGTGTGTGTCTGTGTGTAATCAACGTGAATGATGTGTGTGTGTGTGTGTGTGTGTGTGTGTATAGGAACTCCTCGGTGTGTATAGAGGATAGCCAAGCACACGAGAGGAGTGTCTGTGTGTGTGTGTGTGTGTGTGTGTGTGTGTGTGTGTGTGTGTGTGTGTGTGTGTGTGTGTGTGTGTGTGTGTGTGTGTGTGTGTGTGTGTGTAAGGACCTCTCAGGTTTGGGTTTGTTTTTTTGTTCTTTTTTTCTTCTGTCATTCTATAGTGCCCCTAAGTTATGTGTGTAGGAGCCAAGTGGGCACAACGGGAGAGAGGTATTGGGATGACTGGCAAAGAGGGTAAGAAAGAGAGGTTACCACAGAGTGGCTGAGAGAGAAAAGGAGTTCAACGGTTGGTCACCGTGGGCATGTGAGATTGGAGAGATCAAGATGAGACAATTAGTGGGTACGCTATGCATAAGTAAAGTGTGGGGTGTGGTTGGAGCAATCTCATCAGCCATCAACGTGGAGGTGGGGATGGCGTGGGAGGTGATTGGTGCTTGGAAGCAATAGTTATGATTGGTGGTTGGAAGCAAAACTATTGAACAGTAGTTGCTAACACAAAGTGATCCTCTTGTGATCTGCTACTACAGTCGGTGGAACGACCAAGTCTGTAGAGACTCTCAACGATAGGCCCATCGCCGATGCCATGCAAGTCTCTCATGATATCCTCCTCCCCTTGCCTTGTGTGTAGTGGGCAAAAGAGCTCGCTTAGCCCAGCTTTGTAGCACCTCATAGCTCGCTCCTCCCCTGAAGCAATTAATTGCACTGCCTGGTGATGCGGTTGCGGATGCCCATATCAACAGATTTTTTTTTGTATTATTATCTATGCTTTTGAATTTCAAACCTGGCAAGGCGTAGTTCCTACGGGTTTCTTTCGAGTGTGGGAAATGGGTCATCTAGTGGGGCTTGGGGCTTGACTTTGGGGCTGATTGTCCAAGTTTGTGAGATCTCTCAATGTCACCCCAAAGCTTCTTCTATCACTCCATACCTCAAGTGCCTTGACTGCCCCAATTTTTTGAGATCGGGTATGTGCTAAATGAACAAGCAATGTCTATTCATGTAGATCAATTAGGGAATTGTGTGATCTTTCTTTATCAAAGGAGAAAAAGAAAACAACACTAAAGATATAAGGAAACATGTTTCACCATGTACAAACAATTTATTAACACACAAGAGGAAAAAAGAAAATAAAATTAAAGAAAAGAAACTTCGCTTTATTCCTTGGAGCTCTCAATAGATTTGCTTGCTTTCCTAGGAGCGTAAACCGGGCTCTGATACCACTATTGGAATCCAAGAAATGGTGATGACAATAAGACACCTTGTACTTGCGTACACGCCCCTCAAGATCGAGGGTACCATGTAGAGAGAGAGAGAGAGAGAGAGAGAGAGAGAGAGAGAGAGAGAGAGAGAGCATTCGGTACAATCATCCCCCCATGCCTAGAGTGAGATGGCTTCCTCTAGGCATGTCTTTATATTCATTCAGAAGAAGGGTTAGCTCATAGATATAAGGCCATTTACATTCCACTTTGGGGAGAAAGGAAATTTATTGAACTAACTAAAAACCCTAAGTCTGATTGGATTATTCCATATCCTACTATCTGATGTCATCCACTTGCCCATGACTGAGCTACCTTGACTTGCTACATCACGCACGCATGACCATAAATGTTAGTGACCACCTTCTCAAATCCATTCCATAACAAAAACAAGGAAAGATTTGTGTCAAAATCTATGCCAAAAAATTTAAAGAATTAACCAGACAGTTACAAAAGCCCCCTTTTGTGAAAAGAATGAGAGCTTGGTTTCTTGAATGGCTTCAGAAGGAAGAAATTGAGAGAGCAAAAAGTATTGCTACATGACACACGCATGACCATAAATGTTAATGTCCACCTTCTCAGAATCCATTCCATAATACAAACAAGGAAAGATGTATGCTAGAAGCTATGCCAAAAAAATTAAAGAATTAAACAGACATTTACAAGAGCCCCCTTTTGAGAAAATAATGAGAGCCTGGTTTCTTGAACAGCTTCAGAAGGAAGAAATTGAGAGAGAAAACGGTACTAGCACCATCAATGAAATTCACCAATTTGGTGCAAAGAGATATGAGATTAGAGCAGCAAGAAAAGAAAGAAACGGGACATAAGGAACGGAAATCCACTCAGACCAAGTCTCCTATTGAAGAGGATTCGAGTTTGACCTCATATGAAAGGGAATCAGACAATAATGGGAAGGAAAATAAGAAAGGGTCATGGACAAAAATACTAAAGGAAATGTCCAACCAAATTGTTGAAATTGCAAAAACAAGATCTTCAATCAAGAAGACAAAAATGTCATGCTCAAAGTGCAGATCCAAGGATCATAGGATTGATGAATGTTTCAATGCACTTACTGCAAAGTCTATGGTCACGTATGGAATAATGGTGGAATATGAATTCGTTACTTCAAGAAAGGTAAGGACTTATCAATGATCGCACTAACCAACCCTGAAGCACCCAAGGTAGATGTGACCAGTGGGTCCAAGAATAATAAAGCTAGCACAAGTACTGGTGCTGACACATGGAGATATCATGGAGGCACTAGTAGGGATAGAGGACAGGGAAATTATAAAACACAAAATCTAAAATTTTATGGTTGTCGCAAGTATGGCCACTCTGCTGCCTAGTTCCCAAAAGGCTCAAAGCCAAAAAAATATTGACCAAAAGACACCTAAACCAGTACCAATCACGGTGGTAATAAGAGGTAGAAGGGGTAGTCATTGAAGAAATTCCAAACAAGGAGGAGAGCAAACAGATTGCTGAGACCAAGAAATGAGAGCAGCAAAGAGCAGTCTGGAAGGCTAAGGGCAATGAGAAGGTAGTTGGTGAATGGCAGAAGCAAAGGGATCTTGTAGCAAAAATCACTAAAAACCTCGCTAAGAAGCTACCAGAACAACGGGAGTGTTCAAGAGTCCAAACAATTAAATTACTACCACCCTATTCTTTAGAGGTCTAGAAGGAGAAGGTAGTATCTGGACTAGACAATTCCATGACAGCCACAACGCAAAGCCTGGCCAATGAGGTACAACAAGTCAAGACAGACTTGATTGAAGCTGGGTTAATTGAATTGAAAGAGGGACAATCAAAGAGCTCATCTCAAGTTCAACCAATGACCATCCAAGAATCACAATGGAACTCTGAAGAATTAAAAGAAAATTCTTTTCGAGTTCAGACAATAGTTTTGGTAATGAGCAAGACAATATTTATATCAAAGACTGTGAAAGGATACATAAGTTAGAAATTAAGTTCTAGATGTTATTAGACAAAAATTAGCATCAGCTACAAACTTCATCAAACAAAAGAGAAAAGTTGAAGATGAAGCCAGAGTAGTGGACTTGGAATCCATTTGGGATGACGAGGTTCCAGTGATTCAGATACACCACAAACTTAGGAAGTGATGGGAGCCATTGTCTAGAGTAATCCTGGATGAGGGAGCTGGAGTAAAAATTATTGGTGAGCATTTGAGGTAGAAGTTGGGGATAACTGAGATGAACCCATTCACATTCAGAGTAAGGATGGCTGACCTTAGAGTAGTCCAAGTTGCTGGACTCATTGAGAACATGCAAATCATAGTAGTAAGGGAGAAGTTCAAAACTAGTTTTTTTGGTATTAGATGTGCAAGGAGATTATGGAATGTTGTTAGAAAGAACTTGGCTCAGAACTATTGGAGCCATCCATGATTATGAAAATCATACTTTGACCATTCAAGGCTCTAGCAAAAGAATTTAGATCAAAACCAATGATACCAAAATCTGGAAGAAGGCTCTAAGGCTTGAGGAATTGTGTAAGAAGTATGGCACGAAGAAGATTGAAGTAATTCTTGCTTCAATTAATATTTTCCCTTTAACAGAGATTGATATGAGTGTTGTACTTATGGATAAACAATAAGGTGAAAGGCAAAGGTAACAATATCCAGAGCAGTTTACTAAACTGAACTTGGGAGAACAACTAGTTAAGCTAGATGGGCATTTGACAAAACGACAAGCATCATATAATTTTTTATTTTAGATCAGAAAGGGAGACCAATTAAAAAAACACTAATGAAGGATATCCAATAGCACCAACACACCAAATATTTAGAATGATGTTCTGGAAATAATCAATCTTTTTAATGATTATTCTGTTGGCATTCAAACTGAGAAGGAAGTAGAGTGAGTGACCAGGTGAAAGGGAGGAGGCTCAAATTGGTTACTCTGAGATGATCAAGAGCTCGAGAAGTGGAATCTCCGCTCATAAGACAATCCTAGAATGATTAAGGTCAATAAGCAACTAAATCCATAGATCAAAGAAAAGGCAAAGTCACTGTTCTAGAAATAATACAAGGATGTATTCCATTGGGAACATAATGACCTAAAAGGCATAGATCCAGATCAATCAGGTTGCAAAGGTACAAAATGATCCCTAACTATGCAAAGAGGTTTAAGGAGGAGATTGAAAATCTTGAGTCAAAGCAGGGTTCTTCACAGAGGTAGCAAGTAGTGGTTGGTTTTCTCATATAGTGTTAGTCCCTAAGAAGAACAAGAAATTGAGAGTATGTGTGGACTATAATAAATTTAATTCCTAGACCATTAAGGATCCTTTTCCATTACCATTCATACATATGCTAGATGAGATTGCAGGCCATGAAATGTATAGCTTTATGGATGGCTATAGTGGCTACAATCAACTAAGGATTGCACCTGAGAATATGGGAAAAACTACATTTATCATTGAATTGGAAGCATTCATGTATCAAGTGATTCCATTTGGGGTATGCAATGCTCCAAAAACTTTTTAGCAATGTATGATGGAAATTTTGTGTGAATTTTTGCTTAAGTTTTTGGCCATCTTTGTGGATGACTTCAATGTTCTTCATTGAAGAGATGCATTTATTGTTTTTGGAAATGGTGTTTGAAAGGTGCAAGAGAAAAGAATCAATCTAAACCCTTTGAAGTCAATATTCATGGTCTAGAAGGGACAACTTTTGGGACATATAGTGTCTATGAATGTGATGGAAATGGAAAATGATACGATCAAGTGCATTCAGCACACTAGAGCACCAACCACAGTGTCTGAAATTAGTTTGTTGGGGGATACATAAACTTCTATAGGAGGTTTGTTCATATGTTTTCAGCCAAGGCATTACCTTTATATGAACTAACCAAGAAGGGAATAAATTCATCTAGACTGAAAAATGTGAATAAAGTTTTCAATGCTCAAAAAATGTGATCGGTAGGAATCCAGTACTTTGCCATCCTAACTAGGATGTTATTTTCCATGTACATGTAGATTCTTTTTGCATGGCTATGGGAGCCATACTGGCCCAGCTTTATGGGAAGATAAGACTACCTGGTGTACTTCACTAGTCGCGCACGTTCAATACAGCTAGACAGGGGTACTCGACTAATGTAATAAAAGCAATGGGATGGTATTCAATGCTACCAAATTCAAACATTATCTTCTAGAAAATCTATTTCACTTCTATGTAGACCGTCAAGCTCTTTTGTTTTTTATAAACAAGGCTATTATACAAGGAAGGCTAATTAGGTGGATGATGTTTCTAATGGAGTTGAGTTCAAGATTTTCCATAAGCTAGGAAAAATATGTTGTGGAGAAGACTTCCTTTCTAGAAGCACAGAAGGTTGTTGAGAAACTTCATTGAGGACATGCTGATACACATGCAAAGTGCCAGAGGAGGTTTGGATTCAAGGCTCAAAGCCTTACTAGAGAATAATTCCACTGGCAACAAAGGACCCAAGGCTTGGATGACTCTAAAAGAGCAAGATCTCAATCTGAAGATTCTATTCCATCTGGTATGTATCACCAAGAAGATGATGCAGCAAGAAAATAATTCAAAACACAAATAACTGCTGCTAAAATAAATTTGAGACAAGATATTGACAAATCGATTGCACACGCCACCTCATTGGTATGCCTTTTGATTTACAAACCCCTAACCAAAAAATCCCAACCTGTTGGAAACCTTATGCAATTTCCAAGCACACATCCCACCGTGTAGAGCTCCCTTGCTCCTCAATAGAAATGACTATGATTTTTTCATAAATGACTATAGAAATGACTCTATCTTGTTAAAGTTAACTCCTCCATCTCACTTCTCCCCGATGCACTCCCTTCAAGTTCGTCCCATTTTCTACAAATTTCCACCAATATTTTCTCCCTTGATCTCCTCTGATCTCCTATTTTCTTTTCCTCTTTTTGTTCTTCAATGTCAAAGAGAGAGAGAGAGAGAGAGAGAGAGAGAGAGAGAGAGAGAGAGAGAGAGAGAGAGAGAGAGAGAGAGAGAGAGAGAGAGAGAGAGAGAGAGAGAGAAGAAGAAGAAGAAGAACAAGAGAGTTTTAACGTCCTAGGAAACTATTGAGAGAGAGAGAGAAAGAGAGAGAGAGAGAGAGAGAGCGAGAGAGAGAGAGAGAGAGAGAGAGAGAGAGAGAGAGAGAGAGAGAGAGAGAGAGAGAGAGAGAGAACTTTGTCAATAGATTAATCCTTCCGCTTGTGTCCTACAATTTATGCTTCTAGTGGCGATTATGAGGGAGCTTATCGAGCTTGAGGCTTTATGAGAGAGAGTATTATACTCCTTGAGCATGAGAAAGATAAAGAGATTATTGGCTAAGTGAACTTGATTGAGAGCATGAGATATGCCCTTGATCATGAGAAATTAAGAGATTAATTATCTTTATGGTGATGAAATCTTGAGGTAGAACGGGAGAGAGAAGAGCTTCGTCTTGAGGGTGAGCTATGTATGGACTTGGGCACAAGGGGGAGAGAGATAGCTATGGAGAATGAGGCTTAGGCTTGTAAAGATGAGAGACCCCGAGGAGCTTTGAATCTCATGGGAAAGGCAAAAGTCTAAGAGAGATCACAAAAAATGATCCTATCCCTTTTAATAATCTTTTCCTCCCTTTGCATGCAAACTCACACTTACTAATTTTTCCTAAAAACATATATTTAGGAAAATATGGAAAAATGCACAAATTTGGGATTGATAGTAGAATATGAAATGGTCCATAATACATGAGTGCTAATTTTGCATAGTACTTTTAAGGACTTGTAAGTTCTCCATGCCAACTTTTTCACATAGTGTGCCTTAAGAGAGCTATGGGAATTTTTATCATTCTCTTTGAACTGAAGATTTGTTCTATGCTTGTTAGCACTAGCCTTGTGCTTGGATTGTGCAATCAAGATAGCTTCTTTGATCTTAGCAAAAGCATCACCTAGTCGGAATGTATGCGGTCTAGCTAGGAAGGTGCAGGATGTCTGGCTGTGAGAGTTCGTGGTGAGAGTCACAAAAAATTTAAGAAAAAACGTTTATGTAAAATCACCAACCCTCTTTCTAAGGTTGACTGAAAATCTAAGAGTGTTTGTGACGACAAAGTCACAAACCATCTTTCCTATCGTGCTTGGAATTTGCCTATTTTTGTAGTTGAGATTATGATGAGAGGATCACCAAATCACGTTCAGTTTCACTTAAATTTTTGGGATCACTATCATAAGCACAAAAATCATAGACATGAATCATTTTTCATCAATATACCATTTAGGGTCACTTTCCATGCAATTGTGCAACGATGTCGATTAGCTGCTATTTTTTACAGTTTTTACACGCAATCCGACTTTATAGGCGAGATGAGTGTGCCACCATGAAATAATTGGAGTATGTATATTGTCAAACCAAATTAAGCATATTCTCAAGTAGAAAAGTATGCAAAGATGCCACATCTAGAGAAACAATTCCTCGGATAGGTCTGTACATGATAGCGACCGCAGTTGTCGCTTTAGCATATATCACAATATGTACATTATTGATTTTCTATTCATGCATAGAGAAGTGTCAAGTAGAAAAGTATGCAAAGATGCCACATCAAGAGCCAAAATTACCCGGATAGGTATGTACATGATAGCGACAACAGTTGTCACTTTAGCATATATCACAATATGTACATTATTTCTTTTCTTTCCATGCATCGAGAAGTGTCAAAAGGGAGGTGAATGTTTTTATTTCACACTATGTACGTTGTCGTGCAGCTCCGTTGCCATGATGAGAAAAAGAGCAGAGAAATGCAAGCTAAGATTCTTTGAAGCCTACATTTATTGGGCAGTGATCACAGCTTGATAACAGGCCAATTTTAATGATTAATGTATGCCAGATGCGGCTTAAAAGAGCCAAGAGATGCCTTAATGATGCCAAAAATGATTATTCTTGGAGTGAACAGATGGGATATTATGATCTAGGACTGCAGTGCTTAAAGTTCTCTACCGGCCTGTCTTTACGGCTCGTCCATTGGAGCCACGATGAAGAAGTTATGGCACTTTGAAGTTTAAGTCGATTGCAGATCCGTACTAGATTGGGCAACTGCAGCTGAGGTGACAAAAATGGAATGAATGCACGGGCCTGAAGTGCTCACTTTGTGGAGCGTGTCGGTCTTTTCAGATCAGCAGTCGGAGTTCCGGTTGCCAAGTTATTGGCCGTTAAAGGTTCACCGAGGGTCGGATCCGTGACAGTCCGGAGATTTTGGCTCTCGTTCAGATTTTGAAATGCAACAAAGTAAGTGCTCGATGAGAATCTTGTCTGAAATGTTATCTCCTACAGTGCATTGATAGCAAGGTATATTGCCAGTAGCAGTACTATGATATTCTACATGTAAGTCAAATGTGGTGTACGTCTCATAAAGTACAAAAAGTGTTTGAAGAGCTTCGTGTTCGGAATGTGGTCTCTTGGAATGCATTGACTGCAGGACTACTCAAGGAAGTTGTCAAGCTTGGCAATGTGCTATGTTCGACAAGTGCATGCGAATGTGGTGCCCTTACAAGGCATATGCCCGCCCAAGCCAAACAAAAGCCGCCCACTATGAGGTTCAATGGAGGCCCAAAGGCACACCAAATGGTTGCCCGCCTGATTAAGTGAAGGGGGAGGTATTAAGTGGCAAATCAGGAGTTCCAGATTTTTGCAAGATGATGCAAGTGATGCAAGGATCATTGCATGAGGTAGAAGCCGTGAAGACAAAGAAGCAGATAGAAGAAGCTTTAAATGCAGCATTGGATGCAGTATGCGATGAAAGACGAATGTTTGATGGTGAATATGATCCAAAGGGCTACCTAGAGTGTTATGAGCAAGAAAGGAAGCGTGAAAGAGTGCCAGAAGTTCAGATGATTGCAGAGTTTGAACAACTTGTGTGTGACGATATTAAGGAGCAAGTTCAAGTTATTGCAATAACATATGCAGATAATTGGGATGCTTTTGCAGAAGCAATTTTACAGGGGATCTCAGTGAATAAAGACCTGGACCTTCAAAAAGTTGAAAGCAGACAAGATGAGGAGCCATTTTTCTTAATACAAAAAGCATATCATACAGGTGATCAATGTTGTATCCGAGCTAAGTTAGAATCTGTTATTGATGCATGTCTTCTGGAAGATGAGACATTATTGCATGCAGATGATGATTTCATAGTAGATATTGTTTATGCTCGATTGGGATTGTCTTCTTTATTCCAAAGCAGATATGACTCTATGGATGCTAAGCATGCAATCATATCCTCTCAAAATGACACAAATGAGGAAGTAGGTTTCTCAGAGCCAGTACATGGTTTGCATACAAGCATAGTTGCTAGCAGTGATCAAGAAACATGTTTTTCAGAGTCAATATGTGATGTGGATGCCCATTTGGAGTGCTCTTTGGGTGTAGAACATGAAGAGAATGCTTATGCAGCATTACATGCAAAATCAATTGTTTTGGATGATGCTATACAAGAGGGTTTTATGTCTATGGCTTCATTTCAGGACACTAGTGATGATGTAGATGTATTTGATGCTCAACCATATGTATTTGATGTGAACCAAGACAAAGATTATGATTATGGAGATGCATATTCATAGGGGGTGATGGATGATGATCAGCCTATGACTGCTACAGGTTACAGGGTTTGCTATGATGATGTTATGGAAAAAGAAATTGATGCTATCTTTGTAATGCATGCTGAGACTTGTGCTATTGAAGTGGAAAGATATTTGAATGGGAGTGTGAAGCTGCCAGAACAATTTGTGCCTATGTATGAAACAACCGATGAGGTTTCCTGTGATAATACTCAGAAACTAGGTGGTTCTTCCAAGGAGGAAGATATGGAGCTTATGGATCTGCTTGATGATGCACTAGAGGAATTTCAAGTTCCTTATGACAAGAGTAGTGAAGAACATCCTGCAACATATGATAAAGAGCTTATGTTTCTTCTGGATGAGGCTCTAGAGGAGTTTGTGCCTACCAGAGAAGGCAGCCATGCAGCATTTGTGTTATCAAATGAAGTGATGGCATTCAATGACTCACAAATGCAGATTGATATTTTGGAAACCATAGTGATTGAATTCATTTTGCCTCTGGGTTCTGCTATGATGGAAATTTAGGACTTTTTGTTGCTATGCTATGAGAAAGTTTGTGGAGATGCAATATACCTAAAATATGATTTTCTACTACCTTATGACCCAGGAGGTTATCATGCTAGCTATGATTGCAGTCAGTTACTATATATGCCATATAATCCAGGCGGTTTGTATAAAGATTTGTGGGTTAATGTATGTTTATGCTCTAATAATTGGAAATTGTTGTATTTTCCCTATGATCCTGGAGGATTGTGCAAATTTTTTTAAAGGAATGCTCAGAGTGGGACAGATGATTAGTCTTCGGGGGTTCACTATGTGTAAAACTACCATATCACGTGCATTCAAGACATGTTTGTAAAACCCCTTATCTGTGAATTTTGTTAAGAATATAATGTACCCTTTTCTTTTAGAATCTGTAAGTTTTTTTCAAATTTTTTCAAATTTGAAAAAAACTTACAGATTCTAAAAGAAAAGGGTACATTATATTCTTAACAAAATTCACATATAAGGGGTTTTACAAACATGTCTTGAACGCACGTGATATGGTAGTTTTACACATACTGAACCCCCCAGGCTTGTGAATATCTTCTAGTATAATTTTTGTTTGATGATAACCACTTGTAAGGTTTATTCTAATAAAGTAGGTAGATCCTTGTAGCTTATAAATAAGTACTCAATCTTTTATTTGGAAATTTGCTCTTACTATAATCTTGTTTGATACACGATAGGCTACAAACATTTTGTATGTACCATACTTTTTGTGCACTAGCAAAACATGAGAACAAAATGGTGAAGAGCTAGGTATTAACATTCCTTTTTTCACAAGTCCTTTGACTTGTGACACAATCTCCTCTTGTTGAGCTGGTGAGACTCGATAAGGACATTCGTTAGGAGGATAAATTCTTAGTATGAGCTCAATCCTATGATCATCATCCCTCTTCTAGGAGGTAACACTCATGGGATGCCATTGATAGAAACATCAGCATGTTCAACTAGAAATAAAAGGAAATCACTTTCTACCTTTAATGAAACATTAGAAGAGATAAAGCTATTTTTAGGTACATCCTTGACAAATATCATTTAAGCAAAAATAGTAGCATGCTGTTAAAGTTCTTTGAAGAAGTCCAATTCAAGCTTGTCAAGAGAGAGCAAGACCAAGGCGAAGACCAGATAGCAAGTAGCATGGTACAGGTACATGCTGTAGATTTATGTGTGTCCCTGGCAACTTACACGGGTACTGAGCATGAGCCGGGGTCTAGAAGGTTTGTCCAAGCTACAAAGAAGAAGTGTAGTGCAAAAATGTCACAAGTTTACATTAGTAGGTGAATACCTAATGGCCAATGGTCAAGATGGGGTTCCAAAGAGGGTACTCTACAAAGAAGATCTTATCTTGGTGCTAGAGCAATGCCATGAAGAGGGTGGACATCTGGGAGAAGACCAAGTGTTGTTTTGAGTGTTGAGATAAGGATTTTGGTGGCCTTTTATAGTGAGGGACATGCACTATTTGTGAAAAACCTGCTAGAGTACTAGGCCATGGGTGAAAGAGGACTAGTGTCCCAGCACATGGGGCCATCATCGCTCAAAGCACTTTCAAGAAGTGGGGTTTGGATGCCATCAGTCCACTTCAAAAGTCTACAAGTGGTAAGAAGTACATTTTGATAGTCATTGAATACCTCACCAAATGGGTTGAGGCCAAGGCAGTTAAGGATGGAAATGCACATGTTGTGGCTCAGTTTGTCTTTGATAACATTTGTTGTTGTTTTGGAGTATTGTGGGTATATAGAGGCCAGGGATTTAGAAGCAAGCTTATGTGGGCATTAGTTGAGAAGATAGGCATTCAACATCGGTTTTCTTCACACTATCATTTCCAATGCAATGATCAAGTGGAGAGTGCCAATGGGCAGATCATCAAAAATTTGATGAAGCATGTGTACAAGAAGGAAGCAGAGTGGGAGGCCAAACTAGAGAGGTGCTTATGGTCAAACAATATGTCCTACAAGGTGGCTACGAATTTTACTCCATTCAAGCTAGTCTATGGTAAGAAGGCATTGCTACTAGTACATACACATCTGGAAGATTTGAAGGGTATATGGTGCATGAATACCACTTAACATGAGGATTTACAGGATTGGATTGTCGGCCTTGAAGCATTGTAAATGGAGAAGTAGCAGCGGGCTACTATGTGAAGCAACAAGTTCAACAAGAGTCCGTTGGACAACAAGATATAGGAAGGAGAATTGGTCATGAAGTACGAAAGCTACTTTGATTTCACCTTTCAAACGAAGTTCAAGAAGAGGTGGATGAGTCCATATAATGTGAAAAAGGCTTTTTCATATGGGACCTATCGAGCTAGTAAGAGCTAATGGTAAGCTTCGTAGGCACAGGGTGAAAGGTGTGCGGTTCAAGGTATACTTTGACAGAGGTTTAGTGCCCTGCGTGCATCAAATTTTGGCCAAGGGGGGTCGGCAACCCATTTGGGAAAAAATCAATAAATAGAGGAGATAAAGCTTTGTATATATCTTGTACATATGGTTTGTGAGTGCTTTTGATTTTCAATTTGGTCTGTTAATTTTCAAGTTCCATAAGTGTGCTTTTGGTCGAACATGACCAGGGCATGGCAAGATGCTAGAGTAGGTATGAAGACATTGGGCAGGCAAAGGGAAGTGGAAATGTATGCCTAATGCAATTTTCTTGGCTAGAAAGGGCTCCAGAAGGGTCCACTTTGGATATCAGGTCTAGGTGTCTAGAGCATGTGGTTGGTGCCTTGGAATGTAGTGCTCAAGAATCTCTAGAATCTAGTCTAGACGGCTTGTCAAGCAGAGTCTCGATGTGGAAGTTATGCTAGTTCAAAGCTGGAGTGGTTTGAAGATTCTCAATGGACTTGGAAATTATACAGGTGATGACATGTTAGCATGTGTTGAGTCTTTTGAAGGTATTTCTGATAGGATAGGGGTGTTGTGAATGCTCTGAGCTATAGAAAGGCATTTGTTTGTGTGACGCGACAGGGGAGAGTGGAATACATTGATAATGAAAAATACAGAGTACACATAATAAATAGATTAAATAAAGAATCTTTATGGATGTAAGATAATCATTACAAGAGGAGAATAGCTCGTTTCATTACCTCCCGACCACCCCCGATTTATTTCAATCTCAGTCTCAATCACACTCTCACTCTCAATCACAATCGCAATCTCAATCTCAATCTTGTGCACGATCTCAATCTCAATCACACTCCCACTCTCAATTTCAATCACAATCACACTCTCAATCTCAATCTCCTGATGTCAACAACCATCATAATCGAAATCGCAACATGATCACAATCTCAATATCATGACACCTTGAACAGATCCCGTTTCGCACATCGATTTCTACAACTTTTACAAAATAGGCAAAAGAACATACTCGTGCAACCAATTCAACATGATAATCAAATTAAAAAACATCATTTTGTATCATCATAAAAGAGTATAATCACTTCTTATTGGATCAAACAAAAGAGATATTACCTATGTATATCTGTTTGTAAGCTAACTTGTTGCTGCTTGTAGGTTGTCCTGCTGCTGTTGACAATTTATTTCTGTCATAACTTTGTCATACAAGCTCCGAATATAGACTTCCAGGTACTCAAAACGGCGGAAACAAGTCTCGTCTACAAGGTTACGCGGACAGAATTGCGAAAAACCTCTTTCTTTGGCTGAAAACACAACTTTTAGGTCGTGACTCATAAAACCTCTATTTTTGGATCTCCACTACTTTTTCAACTTATTTTAAGCTTGCCCATGTATTTTAAGCTAAAAGACATAAAAATAAGACGTTGATATTAATAAAAATCTCAATTTTAAATACGTTTTTATTATATTATTCATAGATAGACTATCTATGTTATTCATTAATCTTTATTAAATATGTCTTTAGTTTATTATTTAAAAAGAAGAGAATGTATTTTCTCTCTTAATATCTTAAACTCATTCATATAAGCTCTATCTAATAGATTATTCAACAATCTTTCAAATCGTGTTAAACAAAAGATATGGCCTACTACATTCTTTTCGACTTTAAGAACTTCAAAATTAGTCCTAGTACATTTTCCCCTTATCAAAATTAACTCTGTCCTTAAAGTTGAAAAGAGGGGTTTTCAACATACAGAACACCAAATTCAATCCAAGAGGCATCTTTTACCTGATACATCTTACTTAACAAAAACTTCAAGAAGAATTCTACTTCTAAGCTGTTTAACTCTACAATCAAACTGGTTTCTAGTTCTGCCTTCACATGTTTTCTTTAGAACAAGATTATCTAAAAATATATATTTTGTTGGCATTCTCACAATTTCAAAGAGGAATTTATAGACACACATAAGCAATCATGATAATACAAGTTACCCTTATGTGAACAAAATTTCCTCTCAAAATCCCTCTCACATGAGAATTTAGATAAGAGATATAATGCTAGAGTAGAAACTCATTATTTACTTCATGTCTTCTCAACTTCCTAGATTCACATGCCACAACTCTCCCCTCTTGGCATAAGACACATCCCATTTGTTCCCCGCTTGCATCACATGTTACCAAAAAAGATTTTCCAAGTTTTGAAATTTTTAAAATATAATTTTCAGCTACCCTTGCTTTCAAAATACAGTTTTAAAAATATCTTCTTCCTTAATTCTGGTCTTGTCGTATCCAGATTGAAGGTCAAACTTTTAAAAATACTTGTGCACTGCTAAGTTGACTAGTCATCTCATCGATGTACAGAAGGGGATTTTTATTTTTAAAGGTTCGTTTATTAAGACCCCTATAGCCAATGCACTGTCTATAAGTTTCATCTTTCTTCCTCTGGAAAAGAACAGGGCCACCCCAAGGAGATACACTAGGCCTCATTAACCCTTTCTTTAGCAAGTCATCAAGCTGGAGTTTTAGTTCCTTAAGCTCATCTATGTTGAATCTGTAAGGGACCCTAGAGTACGGTTCAGATCCTGGATATAGGTCAATCCCATGGTTTAATGATCTAGGAGGAGGCATACCGGGCAGGTCATTAGGTAAAACATCCTTGAACTCATCAATATGCTTTTCTTGAAATTTTGTTCACATAAGGGTAACTTATATTATCATGATTGGTTATATGTGTCTATAAATCCCTCTTTAAAATATCAAATTTTGTGAGAATTCCAACAAAATATATTTTTTTAGATAATCTTGTTCTAAAGAAAATATATGAAGGCAGAACTAAAAACCAGTTCGATTGTAGAGTTAAACAGCTTAGAAGTAGAATTCTTCCTGAAGTTTTTGTTAAGAGAGATGTATCATATAAAAGATGCCTCTTGGATTGGATTTGATGTTTTGTATGTTGAAAGTCCCTCTTCCCAACTCTGAGGACAGAGTTAATTTTGATAAGGGGAGAATTTAATAGGAATAATTTTTTACGTTCTTAAAGTCGAAAAGAATGTAGTAGGCCATATCTTTTGTTTAGCACAGTTTGAAAGATTGTTGAATAGTTTATTAGATAGAGCTTATATCAATGAGTTTAAGATATTAAGAGAGAAAATATATTCCCTTCTTTTTAAATAATAAACTAAAGATATATTTGATAAAGATTAATGAATAACAAATAGTCTGTCTATGAACAGTATAATAAAAACGTATTTAAAATTGAGGTTTTTATTAATATCAATGTCTTATTTTTATGTGTTTTAGCTTAAAATACATGGGTAGGCTTAAAATAAGTTTAAAAAGTAGTGGAGACCCAAAAAAAGAGGTTTTTTGAGTTGTGACCTAAAAGATCTATTTTCAGCCAAAGAAAGAGGTTTTTCGCAATGTTCACCGCGTTGCCTTGTAGAACAAACCTATTTCTGACGTTTTGAGTACCTACAAGTCTATATTCTGAGCTGGTTTGACAAAGTAATGATAGAAATAAGTTGTCAGCGGCAACATGACAACCTACAAGCAACAAGACGTTAGCTTACAAACAGATATACACACGTAATATCTCTTTTGTTTGATCTAAACAAGAAGTGATTATACTCTTTTATGATGATACAAAATTATGCTTTCTAATTTGATTATCATGTTGAATTGGTTGCACGAGTATGTTCTTTTGGCTATTTCGTAGAAGTTACAAAATCAATGTGTGAAACGGGATCTGTTCAAGGTTTCGTGATATTGAGATTGTGATCGTGTTGCAATTCCGATTATGATGGTTGTTGCCATCAAGAGATTGAGATTGAGAGTGTGATTGTGATTGAGATTGAGAGTGAAAGTGTGATTGAGATTCAGATTGTGCACAAGATTGAAATTGAGATTGCGATTGTGATTGAGAGTGAGAGTGTGATTGAGATTGAGATTGAGATAGCCCGGGGGTGGTCGAGAGGTAATAAAACGAGCCATGCTCCTCTTGTAATGATTATCTTACATCCATACAAATTCTTTATTTCATCTATTGATTATACATACTCTTTATTTTTTATTATCAATGTATTTTGCCCTCCCCTGTCGCGTCACAATTTGTGTTTTGGGTGTGTTCTCTATTTCCCCTCTCCAACGTGCAAAGGTAATAACCAATCTCCGCCACAGAAATTTGAGTGCTCATACCAAGGACCACACCAACATACCTTTGACACAAACAAGCAAATGAAGCACTTGGAGTAGAACTAAGAGAGGCACATCAAAGAAAAATCCTATGCCACATAAGGGAGGAGTCTGAACTCCATCACCATTGGAAGTAGGTCCATGCAGATCAGAACATTGGACCAAAACACAATCGATCCTATAAAATCCAAATGTAGGCTATTTTGGAGCCAAGCCCGATCCTTGATCAGTTTGGGCCTTAAAGGGGGCCAAGTCCTTCTCTAGCAATGCACGGTGGCACCAGGGAAGCGCACGTGCCACATATCCTTCTTTGTCAAGTAGCATTGCAAAAAACCAGATACTTTGAGGACCCCTTTGCCTCCCAAGGGGGAGGTGTGAGGGAGGCCTCTCCCATGAAAAAGGAAAATTTTTCCCTCTTTCTCTCTAAGAAGGAAAAGTTTTTATTCTCTTTATTGTGGGTGCTCCTCAATGTAAAGTGGGAGAAACCTCACTCCAAACAAAATAAACAGTGTATAGTACTTGAATAGAGAAAATTGATTGAGGAGTCCTCATTATACTGGGATCATTGTAGTAGTATCAGTGGTGGCATTTGAAGATAATGCAAAAAAAAGGGGGCCACAAGGGGGCGCCAGATGGCCAAAAAGGCACCTTTATTTGGTCATAGGATTGAAGGTAAAATTTTCTCTCTTTCTCTCTACGAAGGAAAATTTGACATTGTGTCTATTGTCTTGATGGTCTTGATTGTAATGTGAGAGAAGCTTCATTCCAAACAAAATAGATAGTGTATAGCAATGTAAGAGAGCAAACTCATTGGAAATCCTGGATACTAGGATCACTCCTATCAACTAGGGTAGTATTAATGATAGAAAATAAAAGGTATTCCTAATGGCTTGAAAAAAATTAAAAGATATTTCTAGTTCAAAGATTTTCTTAATAACAACAAAAACAATGTGCTCGTTTAAAGCACGCAACAATGGGCAATGATAAAGCACATAGATTTGCACATTATGGACTGGATGTGAAAAAGACGGATATAACTTTGCGCACGCGAGAGAGAGAGAGAGAGAGAGAGGGAGGGGGAGAGAGAGAGAGAGAGAGAGAGGAAACTTTAAAGAGAAGAAAATGCTAAAGAGAAAATAAAAGAGAAGAGAAACACCTTTTTATATAAACACAAAAGGTCTTTTGACTCTCCACATTTGTATGTCTTTTGATTTTCCACCTTCATCTGTCTTTTCATTTCTTAAACTCACCCTTCACTTATACACTTAATATGGGTTTTTTTTAAAATTATTTTTTTGAGATTGGGAAGACCTATGGTGGAGTTTGAAAATTATGCAAAAGAAAGAGGGCCACAAGTGGACCCTAGATGGACAAACATGCACTTGTGTTTGGTCATCTAGTGCCCCCTTGTGAACCCTTATTTTTATGAAGGTAAATTTTTCTATCTTGCTCTCTAAGAAGAAAAAGTTGTCATTATCTCTATTGTGGAAGCTCCTCAGTGTGATGTGCAAGAAACATCACTCTAAAATAAAAAGAAATGTAATCTACTACTGGGTCGTTTTTACACCCATTAATTAATTAGACTCAAAGATTTCGTCTCCCACTTTCGCCAAAACATATCATCTATCTCTGCGTACGTTCCCACGTGCACAAACATCCTATCCTCCTGTCCACCTGCGATGCCCTTTCATCCTTTGGCTTGACGACTGTGCAGATCTGCTTTGCTTGCCTCTGCACCCCCACTGTGCACAGAGCGTCCAGTCTTCTCATGTACCTGCTCCCCCATTTGAGGCTCTCATTTCCGGATAACGACGGCGCTTCCCTACGCTCAACGTGGACCCCTCTCTCACCTCCCATTGCTGCGCAGTTCTGCTCTACGTCAGGAGGGCTGCAAGCCACAAAGAGAGCAATTTTTGTCCGACCTGCACGAGAAGTGCCCGATTGTGCTTACAGTAGATCAAGACAGATAGAGAGAGAGATTGATTTCTTGCTGTGCCCTCCTGCGCAAGCTTGGTTCCCCACCTGCCTCATTGTGAGAATCCTTCGTCTTCGCGCTCCAGCCTCCGTCATGACGACTGTTCATTCCACTCCGCCTGTGTCTCCACGTGTCAACCCACTCACCACCTCTGGTCATGAGATTTTATCCCGCACATCTATTTTACGAATTTCTGAAAATTTGAGGGGCATTTTGGGAATTTCCACAAATTAGAGGGGTATTTCGGCCATCTTCCCAAAAACAAGGGCACACCTCAAGTTCTCTCGGTTTCTAGGTGAAATTTCGAAGCTTTTCTCGATAATCACACTAAAATTTTTGAAAATATTTCGGCTTCCTTCAAGGCAAGCTCAAAATCTAACCGCCATATCAGGACTTCGTCTGCTTAAAATACACCGGAACTGGTTTTTTTCTAACACTACCTTTGTCTTCATTTTCCCTCGGGCAAAAAACACTCGCTCTAGCACATGTGCTAAGACCCTCTCCCTGACTTCTCAATGTTCCATGCACACTGGCCATACGACGCACCCCCCCAACCCTTTTCCACTTAGTTTAGCTTTCATCCTATTTTTCACAAAAGCATCTCAAAAGATTCCTATAAAAAGAAATGAAAACAACGTTTTGGGACCTACTAGCTTGGATGGAAAAGAGCAAACTCATTCGGAGTCTTGGATACTAGGATCATTGTTATCAATTCAGTAGTATCATTGGTGGGTTTTAAAGATTATGAAAAAAAAGGGGCTCGATATGGCAAAAGAGGCATCTCTTTTTGGTCATCTAGCACCCAATTGGTTCCCCCCCTCCCCCCCCCCCCCCCCCCCCCCCCCCTTGTAGATAAAGTTTCCTCTTTTACTTTCTAAGAAGAACAAGTGATAAAATCACAAGGCCTGCCAAATTAAGAAAACTAATAAAGAACATGAAAGTGAAACAAAAAACTACTAGGATGGTAATCATATTGATCCATAGAGAAAGTGATTTACAGATAACATCATAAATGTTGACTGCGATGAAGGATTGAAGAGTATCAAAGTGGTGTTTTGATAGGATAAACACAAACATAATGTATGGAATCATGCCACGCCTGATAAAATTTTCTTCTTGAGATGCAAATTTTCAAGTACCCTTTCATATGCTTTGTGTAATGCAATCAATTTATATAATTTTTCATATATGTCGTTAACTTAAAGATATAAACACAAAAAATGATAGGCAATTTTGAGATTCTAGCATGTCAAATGATATGAGGTTTTTTTTAAGCACATGTTTTGATAGGCAAAATAGCCCTTGACAAAAAAAGGTCAATTTTAGGCCTTGATTTAAGGCTAGATCCCACTTTAAAATCTCTACAACTCTAAGCTTTTTAAAAAAAACATAAGCATAGTGAATTGAATTAAAAAAGCACCCTTAAGATCTACACCCTAAGCTTTAGATCCCTATGCTCTACACCCCACTTTAAAAATTCTACATTTTTAAGCTCTAGAGCGCCTTTTACAAATTAAAACTGTAGATCCTTAAGTTGTAAATCCCACATAAAAAGCTTTAAAGTTCTAAGTTAGTAAGCCATAAAACTCTAACATCTCGGGGTGACCCTCCCCCTACCTGTGGATCCATGTAACATTTTCACTTTCTTTAATTCAAATTTTTACCTTCTAATTAAAAAAATTCTAGTTCCTCATTGGATTAGCTTTAAAATCTCAAAAAAAATCTTTAAAGATTAAAGCTCTAAAGGATAAATTCCTTCCATAAAGTTTTAACCAACAAAAATGACAACTTTAGTTATTACCTAACCCTTAACAAAAAAAAAGTCAATTTTAGGCCTTGATCCGAGGTTAGATCCACTTTAAAATCTCTACATCTCTAAGCTTTCAGAAAAAAACATAAGCATAGTAAATTGAATTAAAAAAGCACCCTTAGCTCTACACCCCTAAACTTTAGATCCCTATGCTCTACACCCCACTTTAAAAATTCTACATTTTTAAACTCTAGAGCGCTTTTTACAAATTAAAATTATAGATCCCTAAGTTGTAAATTCCACTTTAAAATCTTTAAAGTTCTAAGTTAGTAAGCCCTAAAACTCTAATGTCTCGGAGTGACCCTCCCCCTACCTGTGGATCCATGTAACATTTTCACTTTCTTTAATTCAAATTTTTACCTTCTAATAAAAAAAAATTCTAGTTCCTCATTGGATTAGCTTTAAAATCTCAAAAAAAAAATCTTTAAAGATTAAAGCTCTAAAGAATAAATTCCTTCCATAAAGCTTTAAACAACAAAAATAACAACTTTAGTTATTACCTAACCCTTGACAAAAAAAAAGCGTCAATTTTAAGCTTTGATCTGAGGTTAGATCCCACTTTAAAATCTCTACATCTCTAAGCTTTTTAAAAAAACATAAGTATAGTGAATTGAATTAAAAAAGCACCCTTAAGCTCTACACCCTAAGCTTTAGATCTTTATGCTCTACACCCCACTTTAAAAATTCTACATTTTTAAGCTCTAGAGCGCCTTTTACAAATTGAAATTATAGATCCATAAGTTGTAAATCCCACTTTAAAAGCTTTAAAGTTCTAAGTTAGTAAGCCCTAAAACTCTAACGTCTCGTGGTGACCCTCCCCCTACCTGTGGATCCATGTAACATTTTTACTTTCTTTAATTCAAATTTTTACTTTCTAATAAAAAAAACTCTAGTTTCTCATTGGATTAGGTTTAAAATCTCGAAAAAAAAATCTTTAAAGATTAAAGTTCTAAAGGATAAATTCCTTCCATAAAGTTTTAACCAACAAAAATAACAACTTTAGTTATTACCTTAAGTTTCAACCGTGAATGAAATTCTCAAAATGAAAAGATGGGTAAAAGAACTTCTCCAATTTCAAAATGAAAAAGTGACTCTTGGGATTTGTGGAGCTTCTAAGCTTTATCATTTAACATATAAAGCTGTCAACTTTTCATGCTTTCTAAGACATTGGGCAACACAAAATCTTTTCTTTGATATATGAGCGTTCATTTCATTTTTCAAAACTCAAGACATATCCATCATTAGATTTACACACTCTTCATTTCAATGAGTGCCCACTATCTTATTTCAACCAATCAACATTTTAAATCTATCAAAAAATACTTGAAAATACAACTCAATTTTATTCCTATTTTAGTCAGAAAAAAGAGAAGTGATCTCTATAGCCTTTGCCCTTTGGGCAGGCCAAAAAGTCGTCATTCTCTCTAGTGTTGGTGCTTCTCAATGTAATGTGCAAAAAACCTCACTTCAAGCAAAGTAAAAAATGTATAGCAATGGAATGACTGAGGAATCCTACGTACTAGGATCATTGCACACTGGCTGTACAATAAGACACCCATTAATTAGCTCTCAAGATGCGAATCTACAAAAGCCTTATTGCGTTCCAAAGAAAAATCAAAAACTCCTTGCGTAGGGTTTCAAAACATCCCCATCTCTCTCTCTCTCTCTCTCTCTCTCTCTCTCTCTCTCTCACACACACACACACACACACACACACACATCGGCTGAGACAAGCCATCCCTCCCTTATGCTCCCATGCTCAGAACCTCCCCCTCCCTCTCTCTATGTTTGCGGTCAGAAAGAACCTCTCTCTCTCTCTCTCTCTCTCTCTCTCTCTCTCTCTCTCTCTCTCTCTCCCTCGCTCTCTCTCTCTACGTCTTTGCAAACGGCAAGTCTCCCTGCACAGAGGCATAAACGAGGACACCCGATGGCACCAACCCCTTGCGATCGTCGACAAAGGACCACCCTGAGACACACGAAGCGAAGGAGTCCACACCTACATCGTCTCTCTCTCGCCTCGCAATCCAAGAGGGCTGCAAACGACGACACCTCGCCCCCTCTTGCTCGCAGATCGCAGTGTCGACACGACACAAAGCCAAAAAACTATCTCTTGCTCTTCTCTCCTTCTCTCTCTCTCTCTCTCTCTCTCTCTCTCTCTCTCTCTCTCTCTCTCTCTCGCCATTGGTGCTCTGCGTCCGCCCTCCTACCATGAGCTCCAGAAGCTTACACCCTCGCACCGCCCTGAACACATTCAACTCTGGCTATGTGTCGCGCAACCGCATAGCCAGAGTGCACAAAACATTTCTCTTTTTGCTTTGAGCTGCAGACCGTATTTGCCCCAAAATGCCCTTCAAATTTTCCAAATTCCCAAAGTACAGCTGGTTGTGAGAATTCTCTAAAAACAAAAAATTCTACAGTTTTTCATAAGAAGACTGATTGTGATAATTTGAGTTGGTTATGGAGGCTTTGGAGATGAATTGCTTCATTATTTTTAGACATTTTTGCCTCTGTTTACTAGGTAATTTGTGACAAATTACATTCTAAGAACTCAAAATCTGATAATAAAGAGTAGAAAATATTGAACAATCCAACCAAAATAGATACTATGATTTTTTGGGAATTTTTCAAATTTGAAGGGTATTTTGGGAGTTTCCACAAATTAGAGGGACATTTTGGTAATTTTCCCATTAAAAAATTCTTTTTGTCTCCTCTCTGCGCGTGTCACCTTTCTTCTTTTTTCTCTTAAACTCAAAAGAGAATCCAATGAGATTCCCCTTAATAGCACCTTAAAAAAAATTGGCGGGACCTACTAGGACCTATTAGCATTGGTGGCATTTGAAGATTATGCAAAAGAAAGGGCACCATGGGGGGGGCACTAGTTGGCAAGTTGGCAGAACAAGCACCCATTTTTGGTCGTCTAGTGCCCTCTTATGGCCTCCACTGTTTTTTTTTAATGAAGGAAGATTTTTTTCTCTTGCTCTCTAAGAAGGAAAAGTTGTCATTCTCTCTACAATGGGTACTTCACACTATCATGTGCACGAAACCTCACTCCAAACAAAATAAATAGTGCATAGCAATGGAACAAAGCAAACTCATTGGATGTCATGAATACTATTATCATTTGCTATAAATTATAGTTGTATTAGTGGTGCGGTTTGAGGGTTATGCAAAAAAAAAAAGGAACGACGAGGGGGCACTAGATGGAAAAACAGCCACCCCTTATGGCCCCCTTCTTTTTTATGAAGGAAGTTTTTCCTCTCTTGCTCTCTCAGAAGGAAAAGTTATTATTCTTTATATTGTTGATGCTCCTCAATGTGATGTGGAAATCTCACTCCAAACAAAATAAATAATGTATAACAATTGAACAGAGCAAAATCATTGGGGAGTCTTGGATATTACAATCATTGCAGTAGTATAAACGGTGGTGTTTGAAAATTATGTAAAAAAAGGGGGCCACTAGTTGGCTAAATAGGCACCATTGTTTTTTCATCTTGTGCTTGTTTGTGGCCCCCCTTTTTTTATGAAGGAAAAAAATTGTCTCTTGCTCTCGAAGAAGATATCATTCTATCTAGTATGGGTGCTCATCATTGTAATGTGCGCAAACCTCACTCCAAACAAAATAAATAGTGTACACCAAAAAAAAAGAGCGAATGCATTGGGAGTCTTGAATACTAGTGAGGTAGTCCGGGGCAGGTAACAAGAGAGACGACCTCTAAACACCCCTCAAGGCTCTCGTGCTACTTAATTGAGGCTGGGGCAACTACAAGCAAGAGTGAACAACAAGGAACGGGCAACCAAACAAGTAAAGGGGCACCACCTAATTATGGATACAAAGTAGGATGCAAGCAAGGAGAATCCCTAAGCAACACAAGCAAAAAAGAACTGTACACTAACACTTATACTAATGCTACACATCCACATCCTAAACACACACACACACGCGCACGACTTACAGAGCTGAGGAAAGAGGAGTGAATGAGATGAAACCTTGATATAGTGAATCCTTGAGGAATCTTGGACTCACCCATGCATAGATTCTCGAAAGTGACCGTCGGTGTTCTTCTTCTCTTCACGTCGCCACCATAGTTGAACACCGCAAAGAAATGAGGGTTTTTGTTGATTAAAAAACTCCATTTTGTAGAGTTTAAGCATGGTTAGGTTGATAAAATTATGAATTTTTGAAAAGGTGAAATAAAATTATAAAATGGGAGTAATAGAGAGAGGTATGGAGATTATGCATGTAGATAGAGCTCCAAAAGAGAGCTATCGGTATGAGAGGGGAGGGTAATGGTGAAGAGGGTGAGAGAATCCATGGAAGGTGAAGGTTTGAGTGAGAGATTGAGAGGAATGGTTGTGTGGGTGTGGGTGTGTGTGTGTGTGGGTAGAAGTGTAAAAGAAGGTGAGAGAAGACTAGGGTTGACTTGTGAGAAAAGTGAGGAATCTAGGGTCCACAAAAAACATCATACCTTACCGATGGTAGCTCCAAAAATTATGAGAAAAATTGAGGTTATTATTTAGATTGTGAGCTATATTTGTTCCTTTGATCACTTATTCAAATTTCGAGTGGAGGTGGACACCAAAAATCCCACCAAAGTGCTTGTTTTTCCTCCTGCAAAAGTTTTCAGCGGCCCTCCTTTATATTCAATTTTCATAAGGATCGAAGGGTGAGCCCCTCCTTCCATGAAAGAATGACCTAATAGGTTCTTGAGTATTTGAAAACATGCATGGGTTATGATTATTCACAAATATGATATATGGATATGGAGGGAAAGAGTAGGTTAGTTTATAAACAATTTGTGGAGCCTAGAATAGTGCCCCTATATATAAAAAATAAAATAAAATATATGAATATATATGAAATCAAATGAGTGGACTCATTTGTTTTTATTGATGTGGTTCTATTTACAAGAAGTAAGAAAAAATGCATGTAAAAACTAGTAATCTAGTAAAAAGGAAATGACTAAGTGATCTATGTATTTTTTTTATTTTCCCATGGAGTGGATATCCACCAAAACTTATAAAGCTTATAGAGGCTTGGATGAAAAGATTAATTTATAGAATAGTGGGAATACACAATGGTAAGAAAATTTATGGAAACAGTGTGTCAATCTACATAACAAATTTAGACAAATAACACACACCTAATTAAAAATATTTAAATAAATATTAAAATAATTATGATTAAAAAATACCTATAGTTAGGCCTGTATACAATGAAATACTTACGCACAAATGGGCCATAATATATTTTACTTTTCTATTTTTATTTATTTTCTGGCTCAAATAGTCTAGTGACTAGCTAGCTTAGGGTTTTTAAGGAGATATGGGAAAGTCTCCTAACTCACACATGCCCATGAACATTGAAAAGGTGAGGATAGCTATAATTTTTTGAAAAGGTGAGGATAGCTATAATTTTTGGGTGATTTTTGTAGTTTGAGTTATCTCATTATGGAAAATATGAATAGCCAAAAAATGGCTATCATTAGCCCTCTCCCAAGATGATGGTACATTCATGTACCATCAAAACGCATATTTTCCAATGAAAGTGGTTTTGAGTTTTCTAGGATATTTGGTATCTTGATAGGATATTCATTTTGTAGCTCCTTTTCACTTTGGCTTGAGTTACACACATGCATCATGTAACAAAACTTACACGAGATAGGTCTCTTTGAAAATTCTTTGGTAGAAGGTGACTTAAATATAGCTTTAGCCGATACCCATTTACCTTCTTAGAGTGCTCTTTGGCTATTCAAGTCCATGAGTTGGTAGTAGCTTGAGTTGAAGGCCTTCTTGAAAATGTATGGTCCCTACCATTTAATTTGAAACTTGGCACCAAAATGATTATCAATTCGATTGTCATACCTTAGCACAAGATATCCTTCCTTGATGCTTTTGTCCTTCAATTTCTTGTGGAGCTTTTCTTTTTCTTGTGTATGTTTCCTATTATAGAGTTCATAAGTCGCTTCTCTCTTCCACTCAAGTTCGACTAAGGTAGGAAGTCAATCTGCCCCTGTTTCTTGGTCATCTTGTGCCCCTTTGTTGTGTGAAGCTGCATTGTTGGAATGTTGAGCTCAATAGGCCGCAAAGCCTCTTGACCATCGACCAAGCGAAATGGCATGAACTTTGTGGCCTCCTTGTATGTGGTTCAATATGCCCACAATGCTCCATCTAAGAATTCATCCCACAACCTTGTCTTGTTTTTCACCACCTTTTTTATGATGTATGCAATGACACCATTAGCCTTATCCATGAACCATTTGATTGTCGATAGTAAGGTGTGCTATGATGATGTAGAATGTGATTTTCTTCCCAAAATTTTGTGAGGAAACCCTTCCTAAATCCTAGACCATTATCAGAAACAAATTCCAAAGGTGTGTCAAATCTACGACAAATATGAGTATAGAGAAATTTTCTTATTGTCCTCTCATTTACCTTTGCCACACTTTGTTCTTCCACCCACCTAGTCATATAGTCTACTGCCATTAAGATGTAGAGTTTAGCATTTTTTGGTCTAGGTAGTGGACCCATAGCATCAATGTCCCATTTTTTGAAGTTCCCATTCGCATGTACTATTTACCTTGGACCATGTACGAACCTTTTATTTTCATTAACCTGACAATTGTGACAAATTTTGCACCAATGTTGAACATCAACATGCAAGCTTGGCCAAACATACCTCATAAGAAAAATATTTTTCACAGTTAGCTCTTGAGCAAAATGACCACCACATACTTCCTCATGCAAACCTTCTAGAATGGCTAGCTTTTCCTCCATTTCTGGTACTCTTCTACACACTCGATCCTTTCCACTTTGATAGAGGGAGCTATCTAGGAAGAGATAGACACTTGCCTTCTTTATGAGACTCCTCTTCTGAGCCTTTGTGAAGCCTTATGGAAACTTACCCTCCAAAATATAGCCAATAAAGGAAGCCAATGAATCCAATCCCTAGTATCTTGGTTGCTTCATAGCTACTAACACCATGATGACTTACACTTCTTTCTCAACACATGTAATTGCTTATTGTGCAAGTAAACCATCATCTTCCTTCAGTTTCCTAGGAATATGATATAATTTCACCACTTCAAATTGATTAAACAATATAAACATGGCATGAAATTTTGTCCTTTGGTTTCATTCTTACAGGCCCAAATGCCTAAAATACTATGCTTCATTTTCTCTTGTTGAGCCGAGTAGATTGAACTTCTCCTCATGACCAGCTCTCCACTTGGGTTGATCAATACCATCCCTGCCCCTTCTTGACCCATGTCTCATCAAAAAGCTCCATCAAGGAGAAACATAAATGTACTAGGAATACTTTTAGGTGGTAGCAATGGTAGGTTCTTCACTTTAGGCACCTTAATCTCCTTTTTATGCACCCTATAAGTGAGAATCCTTGCCAATTATGTATGCATACTATCTTACCTTGAAAGAGTATTGTAATTGTTGCAATTTCATAATCCACTTTGAAATCCTAGTACTAAGGTTCATTTGAGATGACACCCAAGGAAACATATTTTTTGCAATGAGAATTACAAAAGGTTCTGGTAACAGGTAGGATATAAATTTTCTCACCACAAACATGAGAGAAAGCATCATGAGTTTTGCTTCTGTGTAGCCTTTCTTCAAAGAATTTGTGACCCTACTAGACCTAACATAAAAATAAATAGCGTTCTTAATTAAGAAGGTCTCCACAAAAACATTTTAAAATAATTCTACACACCTAGCTTTGCTATTGTTTCCCATCTTGACTTTGATTTCAGGGTCTCATGGATATACATGCCTAGTCTTTGCATGAGGCTGCTGTCATGATGAAAATTTGTGCACCCCCATCCACTAGACCTTTCCAAACCAACCTTATCCTCATTCACTTTAGCTTGTGCAATCTTTACAATGGGAACAATGCTAACCGCCTTTGTTAACTCCCTCCTAACTTGTAGACACAATGCAAAAAATTGAGGCCATGAGATATCAAGACCCTTACCTCTTATGACTTCCAATAGGTTTTTGTATGAAGCTATACCATGTCCAAGGGGGAAGTCTTGGAGGTTCATACGACGTCAAGTCCTTTTGGCTTCCTTGGTCTCCTTCACCTTCTTGCCTCATCCATGGTCACTTTGTGATGTGACTCCTTCTTTCACCTTACCTTTTCCACGGTCTTGCTTAATGAGATTTGATTCCGTGTCAAACTCATTTGAATTTATCACCTCTACCACATGAACATATAGATCTGGAAAAGGTGGAACTCCTTCCACTCCTTGTGAGGGTGGTGTGCTCAATTTGGTCTTTGCAGAAGCATTGGTTGTTGACTAGTTCCTTCACCTCCATCCATCACTGGATAATTCAAGTTAGGTCTCCTTGACTCCCCATGGGGCCAAGGACAATTATACACCCCATGTCCAGATTCCCTATAGATCCAACACTCCAGTATTCACCTGGATCGTGGCTCTCTCTCCTCAGCTTTCTTTGTTTGTCCCTTGGGATCTACGACGCGTGCAAGATGAATTGACAAGTTGCTTAAGGATTCATTTAACTTATAAATTACTTTGGTTGTTACATCTGGCATCTGTTTGTAAGTGGATGCTTGCGCTATCTCCTTAGGTTTCTAACCCTCTACTAGAAGCTCTCCCTGAATACACTTTAGCTTCTTGTACTTCAAGGCAATCCTAGTTTTGGTGGCATCAAAGGTAGTAGGTACACCCGCCTCAACTTTCAACTTGAGTGTGGGGAGTAAATCTGCTATGCATCTCTCCTTATTTAGGAATTCTTCAGCATCCCTGGGGTTAGACATATTCCTTACCCACGTAGCCCAAAGATGTAGAAACTCCTTCTTATAAGTGCAGTAGCCATCTAGGTCTTTCTGCTTGTGGGAAACAATGTCTTGCCATAGTTTTTCTTACTAATTGCAATGTTTATTATAATGGGTGGAGTGAAATGGAAGGGAAAGACCTCTATTCCTAGGCCATTATCCATGGTCTATGCATGACCTAATGCTTAAAATAGAAAAAAAATACGTCCAAACTAAGGTCATATCTAATGAGAGGCAAAATAAAAGGATTTGCTAAAACGTTTATTTCGGCCAAACTAAGAGGACCTAAATTACTACAAACTACACGTTGAAATTGCAACTTAGTACTAACAATGATGTGTACCTTTTGCCTGGCAATGAGGACGAAAGGATCATACAGATTATTGTGATTCGTGCAAACTAATTGATTACTATAAATGCTCAGTATTCACCACAACATACACAATCCCTCCTTAGTGGGGGGCCCAAAATTGAGGCGGTCTGGGGTGGGCAACAAGAGAGGTGACCTCTAAACACCCTTCAAGGATTTGATGTTGCCCGATTGGGGCTCGAGAAACTACAAGCAAGAGAGAATAACAAAGAGCCCACATCCAAACAACTGAAGGGATAGTATAAGAGAACAAACGCATTGGGATTCCTAGATACTAGCATCATTGCTATCCATTGGAGTAATATCAATTGTGGGATTTTAATATTTGTGAGAAACCTCATTTCGAACAAAATAAATAGTGTATAGCAATTGATCACGTCAAACTCATTAGGGGTGATGCATAAGAGGATCATTGCTATCAATTGTAGTTTTATGAGTTATGAGGTTTGAAGGTAATGCAAAAACAGGGGGTGCTAGATGGCAAAACAAGGCGCCCCCTTATGGCCCCCTGTTTTTAAGAAGGTAAAGTTTTCTATGTTCCTCTTTAAGAAGGAAAAGGTGTCATTCTGTCTAACATGGGTGCTTCTCACTATAATGTGCGAGAAACCTTGCTTTAACAAAATAAACAATGTTTAAAAATAGAGCTAAACAAACTCATTTGGAGTGTTGATACTAGGATCATTGCTAATAATTGCAATATTATGAGTGGTGGGGTTTGACGATTATGCAAAAAAAAAACACGGCCACAAGGCGGTGCCATATCGCTAGAGAGGTACCCACCCCTCTCTAGTTATCTAGCACCCCCTTGTGGTCTCACTTTTTTTATGATTACAGTTTTCTCTCTTGGTCTCTAAGAAGGAAAAGTTTTCATTGTCTCTGCTGTGGGTGATCCTAGGTGTAATGTAAAAAAATATCACTCCAAACAAAATAAGTAGGTCTGTACCCATGTCTTTTTTTTAAATAGTGTATAGCAATGGAATAGAGCAAACTTATTGGGGAGTCTTGCATAATATGATCATTGCAAGAAACTCACGGGGCGTACTAACTTCAATGTGTGAGAAACCTCACTCTAGAAAAACTAAAGGGTGTATAATGATGGCATTGAGCAAAATCTTGGGGAATCCTAGATACTAAGATTATTTGTATCAACTGCAGTAGTATCAACGGTGGAGTTTGAAGATTATGCAAAAGAAAGGGGGACCATAAAGGGGCACCAGCGGCCAAACAGGCACCCCTCTTCGGTCATTTGGAGCCCTCTTAAGGACCTCCCATTTTCTATGACGGAAAGTTTTCATTCTCTCTATTGTGGGTGCTCACTATAATGTGCAAGAAACCTCGCTCTAAACAAAACAAATAGTGTATAGCAATGGAACGGAGAGGACTCATTGGGAGTCCTAGATACTAGGATCATTGTTATCATTTGCAGTGTAGTATGAGTGGTGGGGTTTGAAGATTATGCAAAAAAAAAAAAAGGGGGGCCACAATCACCCTTATTTGTCCATTTTGCGTTTCCTTGAGGACCCCGCTTTTTTTTAATGAAGAAACATTTGTCTCTCTTGCTCTATAAGAAGAAAAAGTTGTCACTCTTGCTAGTATGGGTGCTCCTCAATGTAATGTGCACGACACCTCACTCTAAACAAAATAAATAATGTATAGCAATCGAATAGAGAAACTCATTCCGAGTCCTAGATACTAGGATCATCAATGGTGGGGTTTGAAGATTATTCCAAAAAACCGAGGGCCACAAGGGGGTGCTAGATAGTAAAATTGCACCATGTTTGCTCATCTGGTGGCCCCTTGTGGCCTTTCTTTGTTCTATACAGAAAGATTTTACTCTGATGCTCTCTTAAACGGAAAAGTTTTCGTTATTTCTATCGTAGGTGCTTCTCAAGGTAATGTGCGAGACACCTCACTCCAAACAAAATAAATAGTGTGTAGCAATGGAAAAGAGAAAACTCATTGAGGAGTCCTCGATACTGAGATCATTGTAGTATTATTAGCGATGGCATATGAAGTTTATGCAAAATAAAGGGGGACACAAGGAGGAGTGACATGGCCAAACAAGGACACCTGTTTGGTCATCTAGAGCCCCCTTGTGGGCATCTCTTTTTCTATCAAGGTAAAGTCTTCTCTCTTGCTCTCTAAGAAGGATAAGATGTCATTCTCTCTACTGCTCTACTGTGGGTTCTCCTTAGTGTAATGTGCGAGAAACCTCACTCCAAACAAAATAAACATTGTATAGCAATGCAATAGAGCAAAGGCATTGATAGTCTTGGATATTAGGATCATTACTATCAATTATAGTACTATCAGTGGTGGGGTTTGAAAATTATGCCAAAAAAGGGGACCAAAAGAGGGCGCTTGATGGCCAAACATGTACCCTATTTGGTCATCTAGCGCCCCCTTAGGGTCCCCCCCTTTTTTTAAAAAAAGGTAAAGTTTTCTCTCTTGGTCTCTATAAAGATAAAGTTGTCATTCTCTTTATTGTGGGTGCTCCACACTGTAATGTGCAAAAAACGTCACTCCAAACAAAATAAACAGTGTATAGCAATTTAACATAGCAAACTCAAGTAGGTGCCCAAAACGGGGTTTTCCTTTTGGGATTAGTGCGAATCTCTGTAGATGCGAAGCAAACTTCAGGAAGCAAATCGGAGGCGACCCAGGCGGTTTGGCATGTGTCAGGACAGCTGGCGGCACTTAACTGGTGGATAGGAACGCATGTATTTGGTTATTTTGTGAGATGCTGGATCTTTTTACTCAATTCTCGCGACGTGGTTCAGTCCGTTTTCGCTGCGCACGCAAGCTGCCCCGTTGAATCTAACCAGGTGCAGGTAACATGTGCTGTGCTTTTTTGTTTATGGTGTCGATTGTCTGGTGAGTTCAAGTGAATAGGCTGAGCGCGTCCTGTATTGTGCTGCATCTTGTTGTTTCATGCAAAGGGTTATGGTTCGCCTCAAGGCAGAGGCCCGGTGCAGACAGCATGCAACTAAGGGGAATGTAGAGGGCTGCTGCAGGGGGCACGAAAATGAGGGGAATGTGGAGGCCTACTGCAGGGAGCACGCAAGTGAGGGGAATGTGGAGGCCCGCTGCAGACAGGATGAAACTGAGGGCAATGTAGCAAAAAAACGAAAAAGGCAGTCATTGCCAGCTAGTAGTAGCAGGACTGAGAAGCCGAAAAGCTCTAGGGTTATGGAGGTTAGTGTCACGGTATCTGTAGGGGGTTGCGATATTGATGTAGCTTTGTTAGCTTCTATGCATGCATTCCTCGAAAGGGAGACAATTGCTGGTCTTTGTGCTATTGAAAGAGGCGGCACTCTTTTTCACTTGCACTTCCAGATGGTAATGCGGCTTTGGATTAGCTCCTTGGTCGCAGCCAATAGGAAAGTGAAACAGTACTTGGGCTAGGATAAGGCTTTGCCTACTGGTGGGATGGTGCTTTGCCGTGCTTTGAAACAGCGTAATATGCATACCTTCGAGGGTATGCTTGGCTACTGCTTGAAGGACCAAGACCAGCCGTATTTTCGAGTCGTGATGCACAATATTCATGCAGATGAGATTAACAAGGGAATAGAGTTGTACAACTTGTATGGCGGTGACGACTTGAAGAAAAAAGTCTGTTTGACGCCTGCAAATATATTTGATAGTACATATATGTTCTGGAAGTTTAGATTGGGACATCCATTGGGACGATTTCTTGTCGACTGTGCACAAGATGCTAAAAACTGGGAAATAGTATCCGTCGTCGGCGTGGGTGACACCTTACCAAGGCCGGGGGATGCAATTAGGCAAGACGAAATCTCTTTGGAGATGCATGGTTTATCCATCAACCACAACCTACCAAGATGTCGTTAGTATCTTCATCAACAACGATGAGCATAGCACAACTCACCCACGTGCCGACTGGTTCCACTCCTGCTGGCAAGGAATTGAGATGTATGCTCATCAATATGCATAGGAATGATTTTGATTTTGCACTTTGCTAACTATCAAACATCTTCTCAACAATCCAACGAGCGTGCGAACTAACCACGAAGATAACTATAGTGAACAAAACGGAGCGAGTCCGCAAATAGGCGATGAGTACATCCCGTTGGTGCATAGTGTTGGCGTGACAACAGTTGCATGATACAATGTATTGCTAGTTCATTCTAATTGCTTCTATTTCTTGCATGTGATGAGACTAAAACTTTCTATTCTGTGAATGCAAGGTAAAATGGACCAGATAAACTTGGTGGACTCAATGACAGAGACGCAAGTAGACGAGTCGTTGGATGAAATTCGAGATCCACGATTGGACAAGGTCAAGGAGATGGTGACAGAAATTTTGCACGAGGTCTCGAGGAATTAACCGGAGGGTTATCGAGCTCTTCGATCTGATGTCCTGGATGCAATAGATAGATTAAAAGATGCAATTGATGAACGTGAAACAAATGTCGCTGATATACAGGTTTCCAAGCTAGAGGAGCAAATCGCAGTGCTGCGTACTGAAGTGTCAAAGTTGAAAACACAGCTCAGCAAGCTGAATGCACTCCTATGCAGGCTTGCAAACTTACTAAACAGACATCTTGTCGACTAGATTGTCAATATTTGTTGGCATTTTTGTGAGGAAAATCTGGACAGCTTCTGGGTTTTTTTGCTGGTGTAGATCGTGAATATTTGCTGGCGTTTTTGTGAGGACAATCTGGACATCTGCTGGGTTTTTTTTCTCTGCACCCATTTTGGTTATTTACTCCTAGCATGTATTCCTGACCTTATGTAACGATGGACCTGATAACTGAATTCTAACAATCATCTCAAGTACCAGCTGCATTGTGTTGATGCAATTTTTTATTATCTTTAAAATTGATATCAGCATAACAAAACATTATGGTTATGTCTTTCGTAATGTTGAGATACGTTTTCTACACAAACAAGCTCGTACGTTTTGTTGATTATGTTCGGAATTGTCGTTGACGTGACAAATCGTTATGCTTTTGTCTTTTGTGATCTTGAGATATGCTTTGCACGTGAACAAGCCCAAGCTATCCATTTCCTCTAAACTCACATAAGAAAACATGGAATCTTGCTAATTAATTAATCTAAGAGTAACATACAGCCAAGGTAGGTTCCACAAACGTTTTTTTGGAATTGTATTAGCAAGAATCTTGCGAGATGCGCATTTTGAGAATGATAATGAAAAGGTGGTAGTCGCCACATGGCAGGCAAGGCAAGGTACACAAGGAGACAGGTGGCGGTCGTGTCAGGCGAGTGTGTCACATGCCAATCTCCAAAGCATTGTGGATAAGGAGGAAAGGGGAGAAGGACGAGCAGGGAGGTGTAAAGAAAGAGGATGCAAGAGAGCTACACAAGACAAGCACAAAGCACACAGAGAGGAAAGCTTCTTCTTCTTCGTATAGAAAAGAGAGTACAAAATGACTAAGTGCTAAAACTAAAAAGTAGCACATATGTACATGCGGTCACTAAGTGTGAACTCGCTAGAAGCGTACTAAGCTGGCACTATAAGTGTAGTCCAGCTGTAGAATCACTGGTAGAGATCCTCCATGTCGGTCACCTAACGCGCCAGTGAGTAAATGTCGTAAGCGGCTAAGACCCGTAGTGGATGCCAGCTCAAGATATTGAGCTCGACATCTCAACACTCCCCCTCGAGCTCTGCATGTCACAGAGTTCAAGCATAGTCCGGAAACGTCGAAGCTTCTCATCTCCGAGGGCCTTGGTAAAGATATCCGCTATCTGCTCCTCTGTGCTGACGTAGACCAAGTCGATGTCGCCCGCCAACACTCGCTCTCGAACGTAGTGATAATGGACCTCTATGTGCTTGGTCCTGGCATGGAACACTGGGTTCCTAGCCAACTGTATGCTGCTGAGGTTGTCACAATAGATGAAAATCTGTTGTTCCACCTGCACTCCCAAGTCCTCAAGTAATGTGCGTAGCCAAGCTACCTCACACGCCGCAGCTGCTGCACCTCTGTACTCAGCCTCTATGCTCAATAAAGCAACCGTAGGCTGCTTTTTGCTGCTCCAAGTAACAGCAGCACTCCCAAAGGAGAACATGAAGCCACTCGTAGATCTCCTATCAACAATGCTACCTGCCCAATCTGCATCTGTATACCCATACAATGCTAATGGCACATCTGCTGCATAGAACAATGCGTAGTCAAGAGTCCCTTGCACATACCGAAGTGTGCGTCGTACTCCATCCAAATGTGGCTTCCTCGGAAGCTGCATGAACTGACTCTCCAAGCCTACTGTGTAGCTCAAGTATGGCCTCGTGATAGTCAAGTAGATTAGACTACCCACAATCTTCCTGTACATCTTGACATCCTCAACAACATCACCCTTCTCTGCACTCAGCTTTGCATTTACATCCAAGGGAATAGAAATTGGCTTACAATCAGCCATACCATACTTTGACAACATGTCCAAAGCATATTGTCTCTATGACAGCCATACACCCTCTCGAGTCCTGATCACCTCAATGCCAAGAAAGTAGCGCAACTCGCCCAAATCTTTCATTTCAAACTCCTGTTTGAGAAGACCCTTCACATGGTCAATCTCCATAGCTTTGTCACCCACAATAATAAGGTAATCTACATATATGGTAATGACCACAATCCCCACATCACTCTCACGTACATAGAGTGAATGATCAGCATGAGCTCTCCTAAACCCAATACTGACAAGATACTTGGCAATCCTGTCATACCATGCTCTAGAGCCCTGCTTCAAACCATACAAAGCTTTGAGAAGTCTGCATACATAATCTGGGTAACCTGGATCGACATAACCAGGTGGCTGATCCATATACACTTTCTCTTGCAACGCACCATTCAAGAAGTCATTCTTTACATCCATTTGATGCATAATCCATCCTCTAGATGCAGCCACTGCTATGACAACTCTCACAGTCGTCATCTTTGCCACTGGAGCAAAGGTCTCCTCATAGTCTATGCCATACATCTGTGCATAACCCTTTGCGACCAGCCTTGCCTTGTGACGCTCAATGTTACCATCAGCCTTATGCTTGGTTTTATACACCCATTTACATCCAATAGCTTTCTTGCCACTTGGCAATGGCACCAACTCCCATGTGTCGTTTTCTTCCAATGCAGCCATCTCTTCATTCATTGCATCATCTCAATGCACATTTCCAACTGCATCCTCAAAACATGTGGGCTCCACATCCTGTATCACCTTATCCAAGTAGGCTTGGTGATGTGCTAGATACCCATCATAAGTCAATTTCTAAACTGGATTTCTGACTCTGTTAGATCTGCGCAGTCCTGGGTCACTCCTTTGCCCTCTAGCATCTTCTTGTACTTTCCTTACACTAGGTGTCCTGACAGCCGGAATTCCAAATTCCTCATCAAGACTTTGTTTAGAACCATCTGAATCCATGTCTACATGTGAAAAACCTGATGATGCATCAGCCATAAAGGGAGGTTCATCAACCTTTTCCATTCCTTTTCGTGATACATTCCTTGTACGTGCTGGTGGAGTAACCTGCGTACGTAGTCTACCATTCCATGGCTTCTCAACAGAGCCACGAGAAGAGGACTCTTGTGGTCCACTCAAAACCTGTGACTGTGTCCTCACATTTTGTACAACCACATCATATTTTACATCAGCCCCAATAGTGCCATGTGCATTACTGTACCAGCTGCTCATCTCATCAAAGACTACATCTCTGCTCACTCGTAATTCTTGTGTAGTAGGATTGTAGCACCTGTACCCCTTTTGTTCAAGGGAATATCCCACAAGAATACATTTCTGTGCTTTAGGATCCAATTTCCTACGCAACTCATCTGGTACATGCACGTAAGCTATGCAGCCAAACACTTTCAAGTGTGCCAAATCAGGCTTTGTACCTGTAAACTTTTCCTCAGGCGTTACATCATGCATCGCAGCTGTAGGTGTCCTGTTCATAATGTACACAGTTGTATTTACAGCTTCAGCCCAGAAATGATGAGGCATGTTCTTCTCATTCATCAATGCACGTGCAACCTCTGCAATGTGCCTGTTTTTCCTTTCTGCGACCCCATTCTGCTGTGGAGTATATCTGCATGTAAACTGCCTGCGTATACCATGCATTCGCAGAAAATCTGAAAAATCATTGAAGAAGTACTCTCCCCCTCCATCTGACCTCAATGTCTTGATTTGCATATCTATCTCCTTCTCAATCATGACTTTGAAGTCTTGAAAGTGACCAAACACTTCACTTTTGTTACGCATGAAGTAGACCCATACTTTCCTTGTATGGTCATCAATGAAAGAGACATAAAACCTGCAACCATGTATACTTGCAGTATCGGTTGGACCCCAAACATCTGTGTGCACCACCTCAAGTGGCTTTTTACATACATTGCGCTCATGTGGAAATGAGCCCTTTGACTGTTTTCCAAACTGGCATGCGGCACACACTTTATGCATACCATCGACCTTGAATTTGGGCAAACCTTTTACAATCTGTTTTGATTGCATGCTGCGCAATCTCTGCTCATTGACATGGCCAATGCGTTTGTGCCAAATGTCAACATCAGCCACAACACCTGTGCCCTGTGCAAATAATGCATCTTTTACCTCAGGCATGTCTACATTCAGCGTAAACATTCTGCCCACACATTTGCCCTTTGTGATCAGCTTACAGCCATTCTGGCAATCTTCTACATAACAGCCATTTGGATTGAAGCGAACCTGCAAACCCTGCTCAACCATTTGTCCAACAGAAACAAGATTCTTTGTAATGTTTGGGACATGAAGTACATCTGCTAAGTACTTTGATTTCCCACTCTTCGTATTTAGAGGTATGTCCCCTACATGAGCAATGGGGTGAGCTGTGTCATCTCCTCTGTGCACATAGCCTGACACATCTGGTTTGCGCATATCTCTAAACCACTCTCCACGAGACGTCATGTGATTAGAGGCACCTAAATCCACATACCAAACATCATCTTGGGTGAAATTCTCTGCAGTCATTGTATTCATTACATGCTGCATAACAAACATGCGCTCGTTTTTGTTGTCATCTGCATCTCTGCTAGTAGATGCATAGTTGCCCTGTTCTCTCTTTCCACTTGCTTTTCCCTTTGGACAGTCACGTGACATGTGACCTCTTTCACCACAAGTCCAACATTCTCTGCTATTTGCAATATGTTGCTGTCTGCTTGATCTTGCACCACGACCTCTTTGAATCCCCCTGCCTTGAGATTGGTTTCCCCTGCCACATGTATTGTTTTGATTTGATTGACCTTCTCGAAATTGGCCCCTGCAACCACTTGGGCCTCGACCACGACCTCTACCTCTACCTCTGTTGGAGTTAGAATAGAAGGCCTGTTCAGAATTATTTCTTCCATGAGAAGAAGATGTGTCAAGGTTCTTCTCCTCAAGAATAAGCATAAAAATCAAATCTTGGAGCACGGGGATGTCGTCTCTTGTATTCATGGAAGACCTGAAATGTACATACTCATCTCCTAGACCATCCAAGCATGCACGGACAATGTCATCGTCTTCCACTGAGACTTTAATAGATCCAAGAGCCTCAATGATACTCTTGATCTTCAAAGCATAATCATTGATGGAGAGGTTGTTCCTCTTAACCTGATTTAGCTCCGACTTTCGTTGAAGCTTCCTGGCCTTGGTGTTCACCTCGAACACTCTACCTAAGTTTTTCCATGCAATGGCGGGAGTTTCAGTATCCTGTAGATAGCCCATCATTCCATTTGTGATGCTCATAGAAAGCCAATACATCACTTTGCTCTGGCCTTGTTGCTAGTCCCTCAAAGCTTTCCTTTGTTCTGCTGTAGCATTTGCCTCGGGAATCTCTGGTTTCTTTTCATTGTCTCCTTCTACATAGTCCCAATAACCTTTTCCTTTTAGGAAATTTGTTATTCTGAACTTCCATGCAGGGTAGTTATTTTTCTCAAGCTTCCTAATGACAATCTGACTGAAACCGTCAGACATCTTGAAGAACTAAGACAAAATAGCTGCAATCTACAAAAACCTGCAAATCTGTTGAACCTGCTATCGTGGTACCTGTAACGCTTTCTACACTCAACGAGTGTCCACAATCAAGCGTACATACAACCAATGTACTTGTACAGTAAATCTCTATGTACTGCACTTTGGAGACCTATTCAGAAACTTGTACGAAAAACCCCCAAAACTTGTACGAAATTGCATCTGGTCGTGGATTGCGAATGAAGGGATTGTGATGCTCTTGCTCTCTTAGCCTCTCTTGCCTGCACCAGGCTCTGATAACATGTAAAGAAAGAGGATGCAAGAGAGCTACACAAGACAAGCACAAAGCACACAGAGAGGAAAGCTTCTTCTTCTTCGTATAGAAAAGAGAGTACAAAATGACTAAGTGCTAAAACTGAAAAGTAGCACATATATACATGCGGTCACTAAGTGTGAACTCGCTAGAAGCTTACTAGGCTGGCACTATAAGTGTAGTCCAGCTGTAGAATCACTGGCAGAGATCCTCCATGTCGGTCACCTAACGCGCCAGTGAGTAAATGTCGTAAGCGGCTAAGACCCGTAGTGGATGCCAGCTCAAGATGCAGAGCTCGACATCTCAACAGGAGGGGACAACCATATTTTTTTCATAGCAAAGGGTTCGTCTTATGCGCAAAGAACTGGTCGTGTTGCAAAATGATGTGTGGCTCGAATTATGCGGCAGGTTAGCGAGCATGGAGTGAGGGCGAAGACCAGCAGAGAGAAAAAGGTGCCCGCCTGCGAGGATGGCAGACGAGAGGCATGAAGAGATTTGTGGGTCACATAGAAACAGATTTTTGGCAACACAATGGGAGAGTGGGAGAGCGATCGATTGTAGGGAAACAGACGGAGACAAAAACGAGGGAAAGTTTGTCCGATTATTCTCTCCGTCTCTTCTGGGCACGTCCGTGCAGAGCAGCAGCTATGGGGTGCTATAATCAATGGAGGGTTGATGTAATATCCGCACCAATGAGTGCAAGCCTTTGTGAGCAGAAGGAAATTGTGGACAGTTGGGGCTCGCTGAGGTGGGCATGTTGCGGATGGCCAGAATCTCTCTCTCACACATGAGAAACTCCCTCTCTCTCGTTTGCCTACAAGGAAAGAAAACTCCTTCTCTCCCGTTTGTATGCAGGGATGGACAGATCCCTATCTATCGCTCCCATTATCACAATGCACAAAGTCTCTCTCTCTCTCTCTCTCTCTCTCTCTCTCTCTCTCTCTCTCTCTCTCTCTCTCTCTCTCGTTTTTCTGCAGCCGAGGTGCATTAGGGGATAGCACGGGGAATGGGTGGGTTGGGATTCTCAGGCGTCCGAGAAGGATGCACGATGATGATTGCAATGCAGGCCAGATGCTGCAAGTGTGATAAGGAAGCACGCCATGAGGGGCCAGCAGGCTTGCGGGCACTTTTGATTTTACCTTACCTTAGGATCGAAGATTCGAAACGAATCTGTGAAGCTAATTAATAGGTTTTTGGAGAGTTGAGCGAGTAGTAGTAGTAGTCACAGTAGGACTAGTGTCATCGCTATCAATTGTAGTAGTATTAGTGGTGGGGTTAAAAGATTATGCAAAAAAAAAGGAATCACAATGGGGCACTAGATGGAAAAACAGACACCCTCATTCGATCATCTAGTGGCTCCTTTTGATCCCCATTTTTTAGGAAGGTAAAGTTTATCTCTTGCACTCTAAGACAGAAAAGCTGTCATTCTCTCTTGCTCTCAAAACAAAACCAGGCGTATTTAGCAATAGAACAGAACTAACTCGCTAAGAGTCTCAAATTCTAGGATTGTTGTTATTAATTGCTATAGTATTAGTGGTGGAGTTTGAGATTATGCAAAAACAAAGGGGCCACAAGGGGGTGCAAGATGGCAAATAGGTAGCCTTGTTTGGTCATCTGGCTACCCCTTCCTGCCTCCCTCTTTTTTATAAAGTTTTTCTCTCTTATTTTGTTTGAAGAAAAAGTTGTCATTCTCTCTAGTGTGGGTGCTCCTTAGTGTTTGTGTAAGAAATGTCACTTCAAACAAAATAAATAGTGTATAGAAATGAGACAAAGCAAACTCACTAGAGTCATGGATACGAAAATCATTGCTATCAATTGCATTAGTATCACTAGTGGAGTTTGAAGATCATACAAAAAATGGCAGTCAAAAGTGGTTGCAAGATGGCACAACAAACACTTTGTTTGTCCATTTGGCGCCCCCTTGTGGACTCCCCTTTTTTTGTGAAGGTAAATTTTTCTCTCTTTCTCTATAAAGGACAAGTTATCATTGTCTCTACTGTGGTGGGGTTTGAAGATTATTCCAAAAAAAGGGGTCCACAAGGGGGCACTAGATGGAAAATTAGGCACCCCTGTTTGGTCATTTGACTCCCCCTTGTGGCCCCATTAGGGAAAATTTGGATTTTCAAAGGGGCCCTATAAAGAGGTTTGACTTTGTCTTTCTTGTTCAAAGTGGGTAACGCAGTGTAGTACATAAAGGCTTTGTCAAAACTCTATCAACCAACATATCATTGGAAATATCTTAGAAAGTAGTTTCTAAATCTCCAAACTTCAAAAAATTTGGAGTTGATTTGTAGAAGTTGTGGCCTCCCCACTGAAGCTAAAATGTGGGAAGAAATTCTATTTATAAGAGTTATCACATCAAAAAATGAAATGTTTTAGGATATAAAGAATCTAATGGCACGCTACATATCAATGATAGATCTTGATGAGTGCATTCTAAATCCAAAAGGTCCGACAAGTGGCACATAAGATGAAGAAAGTCAAAGTCCTTATAGGGCCCATTTGAAAGTCCAACATTTTCATAATGCCTTTCTTTGTTGATGAAGAAAACTTTTTCTCTCTTGCTCTCTAAGAAGGAAAAGTTGTCATTATCTCTATTGTTGGTGCTCTTCAATGTTATGTGCGAGACACCTTACTCCAAAAAAAAAAAAAATAGTGTATAGTAATGGAATAGAGCAAACTCATTAGGGAGTCCTGGGTATTGGATATCGGGGTCATTGTATTAGTATGATGGTGGCATATGAAGAATATGCAAAAACAAAAGGGGGCCACAAAGGGGTACGAGATGGCGTTGTTTGGCCATTTGGTGCCCCCTTGTGGCCCCACTTTTTTTTAATAAGGTAAAGTTTTCTCTCTTGCTCTCTAAGAAGGAAAAGTTGTCGTTCTATCTACTCTTGGTGCTCCATAGCGTAATGTGCGTGAAACCTCACTCCAAGCAAAACAAATAGTGTATAGCAAGGGAACAGAGCAAACTCATTGGGAGTCCTCCATACTAGGATCATTGCTATCAACAATAGTATCAATGGTGGGGTTTGAAAAGTATGCCAAAAAGAGGGGGCCACTAGTGAGCACTTGATGGTCAAATAAGCACCTGTGTTTGATCATCTGTCGTCCCCTCGTGGCCCCTCATTTTTTTTAGAAAGGTAAAATTTCTATCTTCATCTTCAATAAGATAAATTTGTCATTGTCTCTATTGTGGGTGCTCCACAATGTAATGTGTAAGAAGCTTCACTCCAAACAAAATAAATAGTGTAATGCATTAGAGTAGAGAAAAATCATTGGGAATCATGGAATCATTGCTATCAACTGTAGCAGTATCAATGTTTGGGTTTGAAGATTATGCAAAATTGGTAAACTTTTCATTCTTACTCTCTAAGAAGAAAATGTTTCCATTCTCTGTTGCTCTCTAAAATAAATTAATCGTGTTTAGCAAAAGAACAAAACAAACTTACTGGGAGTCCTGAATACTAGTATCATTGGTGGGTTTGAAGAAAACACAAACAAAACGAGACCACAAGGGTGTTTGGTCAATTGGCACCCCTTGTGGCCTCCCTTTCTTTTATGAAGGTAAAGTTTTCTCTCTTACTCTCTAAAAGAAGAAAAAATTTTCATTCTCTCTACTGTGGGTTCTCCTCATTGTTATATGCAAGAAATCTCACTCCAAAAATAATAAACAATGTATAGCAATGAAACAAAGCAAACTCATTCGGAGTTCTGGATACTAGTAGCATTGCTATCATCTATAATAGCATCACTGATGGGGCTAGAAGAGCATGCAAAAAGAAAGGGGGCCACAAAGGGATTCCAGATGGAAAAATAGGCACCCCTCTTTGGTCATCTGACGCCACCTTGTGGCCCCCTTTTTTTTCATGAAGGTAAAGTTTTCTCTTTTTTTCTCTATAAAGGAAAATTTATCGAGCTCCCCATTGTGGCTGCTCCTCAATGTAATGTGCAAGAAACCTCACTCCAAAGAAAATAAACAGTGTATAGGAATGGAATAGAGCAGACTCATTTGGGATTCTTGCATACTAGGATCATCGCAATAGTATTAGTGGTGGCATTTGAAGATTATGCAAAGAAAGAAGGCTACAAGGGGTCACCATTTGGGCAAACAAGGGTGCGAAACCATTGTTTGGTCATCTCATCCCCTCTTGTAGCCTCCCTTTTATTTAATGAAGGAAAAATTTCCTCTCTTGCTGTCTAAGAAGGAAAAGTTGTCATTCTCTCTACTATGGGTGCTCCAAACTGTAATGTATAAGAAACCTCACTGCAAAAAAGGAGTAGAAAAACTCGTTGGGACTCATGGATACTAGGATCATTGCTATCAACTACAGTAGTATCAAGTAGTATCAATGGTGGGGTTTGAAGTTTATGCCAAAAAAAAAAGGGGGGGTGACGCAAGGGGGCACTTACATGGCAAACAAAATCAATAGTGTTTAGAGCATAACAAACTCATTGGGAGTCCCATATACTAGGATCATTGCTATCAATTGTACTAGTATCAATGGTGCGGTTTGAAGATCATGCAAAACAAAAAAGAAAGGCCAGAAGGGGGTGCGAGATGACCAAACAGGCATCATTGTTTGATCAACGGGTGCCCCCTTGTGGCCTCCATTTTTTTATGAAGGTAAAATGTTCTCTCTTTCTCTCTAAGAAGGAAAGGTTGGCATTCTCTTTATTGTAGGTTCTCCTTAATATTATATTTAAGAAACCCCACTCCCAAAAAAATAACCAATGTATAGCAATGAAAATAGAGAAAACTCATTTGGAGTCGTGGACACTAGGAGCATAGGTGGGGTTTGAAGATCATGCAAAAAAAAGAGGGCCACAAGGGGACGCCCGTCGCCAGATGGAGAAACACTCACCCCTATTTGGTCATATGGTGCCTCCTTGGCCCCGCCCTTTTTTTATGAAGGCAAGTGTTCTCTCTTGCTCTCTATGAAGGAAAAGTTATCATTCTCTCTATCGTGGGTGCTCCTCAATTTAATGTGCAAGAAACCCCTCAACCAAACAAAATAAACAGTGTATAGGAATCGAAAAGAACAAACTCATTTGAGATTTGTGCATACTGGTATCATTGGAGTAGTATCGATGATGGTATTTGAAGATTATGCAAAAGTAAGAAGCCCAAAAGGGGCACCAGTTGGCCAAATAGACAACCTTGTTTGATCTTCTCGCCCCCTCTTGTGGACCCACTTTTTCTTAATGAAGGAAACATTTTCTCTCTTGCTCTGCAAGAAGGAGAAGTTGTTATTCTCTAGACTATGGATGCTGCTTGCGCTAATGTGAAAGAAACCTCACTCAAAAAAATAGTAAACAATGTATAGCAATGGAACATAGAAAACTCATTCCGAGTCCTAGATACTAGGATTATTGCTATAAATTGGAGTACTATCAATGGTAGGCATTACAGAGGTTCTTCATATTAGCGACGCTATTAGTGCGATGCTCAAATGTGTAAATCCATCGTGTTGCTATGATCGTCGGTATACTATTTGTTAAATAGCAATGGTCATAGGGAAGTCGACAGTGGTAAAAAAAATAATCCACGAGTGCCAAAAACTCAGATCTCAGATCTGAGTTTCGTTGCTCTAGCAAAACAGATATACGCCCGCCTCTCTCTCTCTCTCTCTCTCTCTCTCTCTCTCTCTCTCTCTCTCGCACCCCCCCCCCCCCCCCCACACACACACACACACATGAGGAGAGGAAGGAGAGCCAGGTATGCTCCTTTCCTCTCCTTCCTCTCATGTTCTCTTCCGCTCTTTCTCTCTTTCCCTCTCCCCCCCCCCCCTCTCTCTCTCTCTCTCACACACACACACACAATATAATGTATATATATCACTCTTTGTCAATCACACACACACACACACACACGCACGCACACACGCTTATGCACACATAATATAACAGTAACATATACAAAAAATAAATAAAGTGGTACATATGTTGAGGACATGATACCACAATTTTACTAATCAACTAACTTGACAACAGGAAACTACTTCATTGGCAGACGAATGACAAACAATGACCGGAAGCGGATGGGTACTCCAAGCAATACATCAAGTTTTCTAATAAAGCCATATGGCTTTTTTTTGTATAAAAAATTCTCGCATGTAACAAGGCTCTATGGAAAAAATGTACAACCCTTTTTTTTAATAAAGAAAAATCTCAGTAGTAGAGATATTATTTCATCTGGCTTTGAAGTGGTGGAAAGGGGATGACCCTAAAAAGCTAAGGTGTTATTTTTTGCAAGCGGGTGAGTGGCTATGCTTACAATAAGGAAGTTATGTGCACATGGCCAGTTAAGGCACCGAATTCAAAGTATTATAAATGTTTGGAACGCGAACTGTGTATGCACTGCATAACGCAACCCTTGCCCTGCGTTGGTTTTTTGAAAAGCATGCACAAGTTATGCTTGCAAGCATAGCGCAAACTCTATAGAGTAGAAGACAAACAAATAAATATACAAATTCGGGACTAAACAAAATCCTCATTCTCAGTGGCAATTGAGGTTTTTTTAAAATAATAACGGTTTTTTTTAATCAATAGACATAATTACCAAAATACGGCAAAATTTCAAGTTAAAAGCACAGTATGCGTCTTTCTAAAACAAGATGACAGGATATCGTGTTGAAAATTTTACAAAAGGTCGGGATAAATTGTAAAGGTAAATACCATGTTAATTTTTCAAAGATATAGTAGCTTTTTTAAGGTGATACTATGGCAAGGTCAAGCCACCAGTTAAAGCATATCAGCAGGCGGTGCAACTTGCCTAGAATAAACCAAAACAACCAGCGTGCAAACAATAAAGGCACCGAACCCGACTGAGGTTATAAAATAGCATGCGCAGAAGCGTTTGAAGCACAAGGGCCACACACACACACACACACACATTGTGTCTTTGAGAGAGAGAGAGAGAGAGAGAGAGAGAGAGAGAGAGAGAGAGAGAGAGAGAGAGAATGTTCACACATGCATAAACAAACAACACACACACACACATTTTGAATGTATACACATGCATAAACAAAGAATTCATACACACATTGAGAGAGGAAGAGAGAGAGAGAGAGAGAGAGAGAGAGAGGGAGGGAGAAGTAAAGAGAGAGCGAGAGAGAGATAAGGGAAGAAGACAAAGAGAGAGAGAGAGAGAGAGAGAGAGAGAGAGAGAGAGAAATAAAAATGGTAGAGAAAATATGAAATGAAATGTTAAATTAAGATTTAGGGTTAGGTTAGATTTAAGACTAAGTTAGACTTAAGATTATGTTAGATTTAAGATTAAATTAGTTTTAGGTTTATGTTAGATTTAAGTTAGATTACCACTACAAGAGGTACTTAATAGTATCGACGCTCGTACTGCTATGCTCAAATTTGAAAAACCACGGCGTTGCTATGTTACTTAAAACATAGCAACGTCTATAACGATGCATATAGCGACGCCATCAGGGCTAAAAAAAATAACCGAGAGCGTCTGAAAACTCAGATCTCAGATCTGAGTTTTCGGCGCGCGCTCAAGCAAGGGAGGTAACGCGCTCTCTCCCTCTCTCTCTCTTTCTTGTCCACACACACACACACACACACACACATGTTGGAGCTATATATGGCTCACTCTGATATGTCATATTTCCTGTAGCACCAGAATCGACAATAAAAAGTGATCCATCACGTACATGAAGTATTCTGTCTGGAGCAACTGAACGTAGGACGCAGTTTGTTTCTGGTACAATGTTGTTTCGATGTTCAGTAGCATATGCTCTATTCCGATCTGTGTCGAATCGACGCTTATAGCACATATGAGTGGGATGATCAGATCATCCACAATATTCACAAGAAGAAGAAGAAGAGTCTCTAGATAAACGTGGTTGTTTTGTGATTCTTGCTCTTTATGTAGATGATACCATCCTTGTTTCCAATGATTTGGGATTTCTTCATCAAGTGAAAAAGTTATTGTCTTCTGCATTCGATATGGTGGATCTTGGAGAGATTCACTCTTGTCTTGGCATTCAAATCCAACGGAACCGTACAAAATCCAACACACCTTGTCTTGCGAGCTCTACGAAGAATACTTCTGACAATGGCAGTCAACTTGTCACAAATCAACCTTATGCTAACTTGATTGGATGTCTTCAGTTTGTTGGCATGAACACTCGTCCTGATATTCTGTTTGCTTCTAATTATCTTGGACAACATCTTGCATGTCCTTCTCTCAAGCATTGGTCTGCTGCAAAGCGTGTATTGAAATACTTGAAAGGCACTACAGATTTTGGTTTAGTCTATCGACGACAACTCACATCGGATTCTATGCAATCTCTTTCTCTTTTGGGTTACACAGATGCAGACTGGGCAAGCTCACATTTATCTATGCGATCTACTAGTGGAAATTTCTTCTTTATAAACGGTTGTCTTGTTTCTTGGACCAGCAAGAAACAACATTGTGTTACAGTTTCTACGACTGAGTCAGAATATGTTGCGGCATCACTTGCAGCTCGTGAGTTGATTTGGCTTCGACAAATGCTGGTTGATATTGGTCACTCTCCTCTTTCTAGCACACCCTTGCGGTGTGACAACCAAAGTGCTATTAGTCTTGCAAAAGACTATGCTCAACATAATAAGTCAAAGCACATTGCTGTCCATTATCATTATGTCAGGTATGAAGTACACAAAGGAACCATTATGGTTGAACACTGTCCAAGTGACCAGATGATTGCAGATATTTTGACCAAAGGCCTCAATGAGTCACATTTCATCCTCTTGCGCTCGGAGCTTGGAGTTGCTTCAGCCTCACTCTTTCTAGATTAGCTTCTTTGCTATTGTAATAGCTTTCTACATATGACATTGTAATCTTTTAGGTACCATGCACTATGTACACTCCACATTTGCACCTTGTGATATCTAAGTCACTTGAATATTTGTACATAGATGCACAATTCACTTTCACATCATCACCGCTGGTTCATATTTCACATTGTATAGGGGCTTGGGTTTTTCCCTTGAACTCCCCAAGGGTTTTTTCATCCAAAGCTAGAGACCTTTGCTTGAGTGGGGGTGTTGGAGCTATATATGGATCACTCTACTGAACTTGGTCTCACATATATATTTGTATCTTGTCCTCAATATGAATCAGTCTTTGGGAGCGTATATGGTGTGTCTCTTGTCTCGTCTCTCTCTCTTTCTCTCTACATCTCAAAAACACACACACATACACACACGAGGAGAGGAAGGAGAGCCAGGTATGCTCCTTCCCTCTCCTCACTCTCATGTTCCCTTCCCCTCTTTCTCTCTCCCTCTCTCTCTCTCTCTCTCACACACACACACATTGTGTTTTAGAGAGAGAGAGAGAGAGAGAGCACAAGCATTAAAAAAAAACGCACGCACACATGCATAAACAAAGAATGCATACACACATTGAGAGAGAGCATGCATAAACCAAAAACGCACACACACATGCATAAACAAAGAATGCACACACACATTGAGAGAGGATAAGAGAGAGAGAAAGAGAAAGATATAAAACAAAGATAGAGAGAGAGAGAGAGAGAGAGAAGAAGAAGAAGAGAGTCTTAACATCGTAGGAAACTATCCCAAGAGACCTTAAAGATCTAGTCGACAGGAGTTGAATTGAAGACCTATTATTCATGAGGGAAATGGCATAACCAATCTATCACACTTCGGTGATAGAAAAGTTATACCATTTTTCTCATTTATTAATTGGCGTGCACACACACCCGAGAAGAAGAGAGTTTAATTTAACGTCGTAGGAAACTAATTAAAGAGACCTAAAGATTTAGCCGACGAGGAGTTGAACTCAAGATCTGTTATTCAAGAGGGAAATGGCATAACCAATCTACCACACTTGGGTGATAGAAAGGTTATACCATTTTTCTATTTTTATTAGCACACACACACCCACACATACACACACACACACACACACACACACACACACACAAGAAGAAGAGAGTTTTAACGTCGTAGGAAACTATCCTAACAGACGTTAAATATTAGGTTAGATGTAGACTTACGTTAAATTAGATTTAGGTTTATTTAAATTAAATTAGATTAGATTTAGGTTTATTTACGTTAGATTTAGATTTAGGTTTATTCATGCTAGATTTAGATTTACGTTATATTAAATTAGATTTAGGTTTATTTACATTATTTACCTGTTATTGAAGAGGAAAATGGCATAACCAATCTACCACACTTGGGTGATAGAAAGGTTATACTGTTTTCTTCTTTTTATCGTTTAAGATAAGGCTAGATTTAGATTTTGGTGTAGGCGCAACTCAGAGAGCCGTCGACACTTGTCAGAAATGGCAAGAAAATTTTTTGTGCTTACAGCCTCGACAATCCATGCGGACCAGCAATTCCACCTGCATGTTCGACTGCTGCTACCATACAATAAGCCGTCATGATCAACTAATGGAAGAGCAAATTGAGCCTACACAGAAATTAGTGATGCAAGATGACGATTCCAAGGGTCACACACACACAACACCACATCCCGTCAAATCTAGAGTAAGAATTAAGTGCCTTGAGCAGATATCAGCTACATTGCCAGAATGGCGTACCTGCATGCTACAAACAAAGATCTACTGTGAAAAGATGTTAAGATGCTGTGAAATGCTACAGCTAGAGAAGAGACAAAGGGGTTTTGTCCACTACATGCAATATCATGTAGACATGGGTGTGTAGATTTCTTGTACCCACAAATATAGGCATTGACCAATAAAGACGAGATTATAACCCGGTGGTTCTGATCTCCGTGCACCTCTAGACCGAGGTGTGTGGGGATTGGACATGACTAGAGAATGTGAGGTAGTTTACAGTGTGAACAAACACACACACACAGAGAGAGAGAGAGAGAGAGAGAGAGAGAGAGAGAGAGAGAGATAAAAGACGAAGAATGCCAATAGAAGATTAAATTTGTTGTCCAGGTTATAAGGTTTTTACCCTCATTATGAGTAGTGACGAGGATGTGGGGCCGTCCAACCGAAACACCTATCTCTCAACGAGGATCTTATGTTCTTGTAATCATTGCAAGGATGTGGGGCCGTCCAACCAAAATACCTATCTCTCAACGAAGATATTATGTTCTTGTAATCATTGTAAGCATGATGTGCGACGGAAAAGACGCGTTTCTTTGCAGCACGTTCACGAATTTGTCAAGTTCAATCCATCTTGCCAATCATAACTCGTCGGACTCTGACGTTGGCCAACAGGCAGCAATCTTGCAACCCAATAGACGTGTTCGTAGGCCCTTTGGTCAAGCAGCATATGTGAGGCCACAAGATATAGTTTCTGACAGCTCAGGGGATGATCATGCAGACCACATTCCCAACGAGGCAATGTTTGAGCCCGAGATTGATGAAATGATCGAGACGATCATGGATTCACAAAGGCTTATCTATGACGATATGAAAAGTGAAGCCGATATGCCATTGTATAATGGAGCACGTGTGTCTAGATTGAAAGCGCTCCTCGTTCTTCTCAACATGCAGACAAAGTTTGGATTGAGTGACACTAGTGTCACATCATTTTTCAGGTGATCTATTACAATTAGTTTACTTTTAAAAAACTCTAAATGTATAATGATCTTATAGATTTTTACACAATTGTACCGTATTTTTATGTTGTGTAGATTGCTCAAAGAGCACATTCTACCAGCTGATAATGTGATGCCACATTCCCGAGAGGAAGCAAGAAAGATTTTGTGAAACTTGGGGATGGATTACAAGTTGATCCACGCTTGTCCTAATGACTGCATTCTTTTCAGAGGGGAATACATAGACATGGAGAAGTGTCTGAAATGTGATTCCGAGAGATATCGAGTAGATCTCCACGGAACAAAAATTCCGCAAAAGGTTTTGCGACATTTTCCTCTGCTTCCTCGCATCAAGCATTTCTTCGAATATAAGTCCATGGCGGCCCTAGCATCATGGCATGAGGAGAATAAATCTTCGGATGGTGTGCTATGGATTCCTGCAAATTGTGCATCCTGGAACATGGTTAGATTTTTCCAGGGAAGCTCGAAATTTGCGCTTAGGCCTGGCTATGGATGGCGTAAATCCATTTGGTCAAATATCAACATCTTACAATGTATGGCCCGTTGTCATCGTCAACTACAACATTCCCCCGTGGTTGACTACGAAGAAGGGGTACCTATGGCTAAGCTTGATTGTGTCGGGGCGATAGAAAGTAAAGAATATGGATGTGTATCTTCGTCCACTATTGGAAGAGCTACAACAATTGTGGATTGGCATAGAAGTGGTGGATATGAGCCGACACACAGGTCGACGGAATGCTTTGATCAGAAGAATTCTAATGTGGACCATGCATGACTATCCGGGACTAACAGAATGCTCAGGTGATCTATTTACACTCCTCACTCAGACACTGTAAATCTTGGTTTTTCTTAAGCTGATCTATTATCATGTGTATACATGCAGGGCTTCAAACAAGCAGATACAGAGCATGTGTCACATGTGGACCTAGACTGAATGCACGTAGGGCGCCCTCATTGAAGAAGAAAATTTACGAAGGTCTTCCAGAGAATCGTGTGTTACGCGACAGCTTTTTGGGAAGAGAGCCACCGAGGATGTCTGCACAAGCATGGTTAGAGCAGAAGGAGATGTGTGATGACGGATTTCCCCCAGGGATGAAGAGACTATCTTTATGGTACGAGTTACCATACTGGCCTGGACTCATGATCAATCACTTGCTCAATCCAATGCACATATTCAAGAATGTGGGTAATCTACTATGGGACCATCTGACTGGCAAGAAAGATACTTTGGGAGCCAGACTTGACCTTAGAAATGTGGATCGTATGGAGCAATATTGGCCGCCAACAGCGTCTGATGGATCCATAAAACTCCCTAAAGCACCATGGATTTTCACAGGAGCCCAAGAACGCAAAGTAAAAGAGACCATTCGATCTTTGCGGACCCCCACTGGCGTAATGCACTCGCTCCGAACGTGTTTTACAAAAGAAGGAAATCTTACCAGGTTTGAAGTCACACGACTCGCATAAAATGTGTTAGATATGTTCATAGTGGAATATATCACAGTGGAAATTGTGTAACAAATTCGTGTGTGGACTTTAATATCATTGCTGCACGTGTTTTGCAGTTTATTTTACCGGTTGCCATTGAGGGATGTTTGTCTCTTGACGTCCGTAACACATTCTACAAACTTGTGAAATTGGTGCAATGGATCTCACAAAAGGAGATCAACGTAGACTCCATACCATTTGCCAAACTAAACGCTGCAGAGGTTGTGTGCATGTTTGAGAAACATTTTCCTACTACCATGCTAACCATTCAGGTGCATCTTCTTGTTCACATAGTTGATGAGGTGGAAATAGCTGGCACAGTACATTCTAGATGGATGTTCTTTTTAGAACGTTTCATGAAAACGCTCAAGGGATATGTGCGTCAGAAGGCACGTGCGGAGGGTAGCATGGCAGAAGGTTGCCTGGTATCAGAGTCCCTAGTGTACATTGGAGAGTAGCTAGACGGATTTGATCAAGCCCGGGACACGCTATGGCGAACCATAGATGATGAGCGCATATGTGGGATTATCATGTGCAATCTTGGTGTTGAGAAGAAGATGACGGAAGATCTAGAGGCTAAAATCAACCGATTTTGCATGCTTCACAATCCAGTCATGCAGAAGTGAATTTCACAATATGAGGATGCAAAGCAAGAGCGACAAAGGGCACGAATCGAGTGGAGACGGGGAAGACGGCCATCGATGCACTATCCGACGGGTTTGGAGAGCCTACCAACATTCATGAGCTTAACACTGGAATGGTAACAGGACACTTTTATGTCCTTGGACACTTTTGTGTCCTTGGACACTTTTGTGTCCTGTTAAGTGACCATTTTGCTTGAATTATTTGAAGAGTATGAAAATGAATTTCTAGGTGCTATATATCCACAAAGTTGCCTTATGAGCTGCAAAAAACTTAGCAATTTTTTTTTAGTATCGATCTCACCATTAACCTTACTCTTGCACAACATTTTTTAACCTAAACTGTGTGAAAAAACGGGTCCTATTTTTGGCTTTTTTTCAATTTTTGGCAACTATACCACTCTAAACTTCATGTTTGTGAGGTTTAGATGGCTAGAGGTTAGGCCTTCATAGTTCTCAACATTTTTTGATGCTTGTAGGGAGAGCTAAGTGTTAAAATTGAAAGTTATGACCAATTTACAAGAATTGCATAATCCTGTTTTTTTGGCCAAAATTAGCACTTTTATGATTTTTTTGGTGGCTTTCTTGATTGTGCTGAAGAATACGATACATTTTAGAGTAGCAAGTATAACTTTCTCAATATTGCTAGTTTCTTAGGCCAATTGTGTGTATTTTGTAGGTAGTAACCATATCTAATCATAGACTACAAACTTGGCTAGATATTGAGTAGTTTCTATGGGTTTCTAGAGGTCATAATGCTAAACCCAGTTTTTTCATGTTTGCTGTATTTAGCACTTTATCATTGCCCCCAAGGTTCAAATTTTAAGAGATCCATTATCCTTTTGATATGCTCCATGGCTTCTTTTGAATCCAGAGGCCCAAAGGGAACTAAGAAAACATGTATATAGTATCTGTATTGAACGTGACTATAGAAACTTTGATGATAGGTCCGCAGAATGACAAAAATGCAACTTTTTTGTACCTATTTTTTTTGCCCAAAAAAAAATTAGTGAGGTAAAAGAAACCATATGCTTTGCTCACCAACCCATTGAAGTTAACGGGGCATTTTATCTCATGTCCTACAAAAATCTCCACTCTTATTTATATGCAATCAACCGTAAGAAATTGCTGTTTTGGGCAAAATGCACTGGTCCATCAACTTTGGAGGCTTGTAGTGACCAAGGGATGAGAAAAATTACAAGTTTCTTATTTTTTCCATATGTAGTAGTTATTGAACTATAAGCTCATGAAAGGATTTTTCAAACTATGGTTTTGAATTTTTTTCCCAAAACCCTGAAAGGACACTTTTATGTCATGTTAGGTTACCATTCTAGTGTTAAGATGGTTGCACAACCAATTGAAAAGCGCACAACAATGCGGTGAAGAAGTGACTGAGGAAGAGTGGGAGTACTCTCGGGGTTGCGCAACCAAGGTCAGTTTGCAATGTACGACTAGTTACTTTCTAGATGTTTGAATGGCCACTCATAATCTTTGTTGGTTGTAGTATAAGTCCTACACAGCAGCATGGTGTAAAGGTCAACATTTTAGGGTGGAACGGATCAACAAAAAGCGTTTTACTCAAGACTATGGAATCATGGCAAAATTTGAACAGTCAAGTCGACGACGGTCCTCTGATGCAGATCCTGTGGTGGCGGAACTCACTTACTTCGGCACGCTACAAGAGATTTTGAGGATCGATTATAGAAGATTTTTTGTCGACTTGTTCGACGTGCAATGGTTCAAGATAATCATGGAGGGTCGCAACGCTACTGCGCGTAGAGGAGAGTCTGCTTTTGTGATTAGTTAACATCCCATTTAAGAATTTATGTGCTTGGAAGCTCTCATGTAAGTTATGTGGCTCTGGCAGGTGATATTTCATCCCACAAAGTCTACATCAAACTGGTGGTACGTCATAGAGGTAGCCCCTCGTAGTGCACGGACCTATGAAGGCTACCATGTGCCAATCACAGCGGCATCAATGGAGGATATCGGAGAAGATGTTGAGCCAGAAGCGGTGGAGGTGGTGCCAGACGAACATCAAGCTGCTACTCTATATGGGGTGCATGCAGAGGATCTACAAAATGAAACAGAGGACATCTGTTTAAACGGAGATCTCTATATAGATATAGGAAGTTATGCTGAGCTATGTGAGGATGAGAGAGAGATCTCTTAAAGCCATAAATATTGTATTTGAACAATTTTGCTTCGTTTTGTAAAATCTCTCTCTCTCTCTCTCTCTCTCTCTCTCTCTCTCTCTCTCTCTCTCTCTCTCTCTCTCTCTCTCTCTCTCTCTCTCTCTCTCTCTCTCTCTCGAAAATTCAGAGTTATGCACTTGCCTCTTCCATCAATCAAGTTGAATAGAAGAAGAACGCTTTCTGTTGCTGCTAGCCTTTGAACATTTCAAAGCTACAAGCACCTTCAAATTCTTGTACGATTCTCGGTTTTGAACAATTTTGCTTTGTTTTGTAAAAACTCTGGCTCTCTAAGTATTTGCATCATTGTATTTATATGCGTCATTGTATTTAATGGTCTTTGCGTCCACTCCAGGTACATATGCTCTAGGTATGTTCTCACAAGCAGAGACGACGAGCACCTCCTCCTCTGTCTCTCTCTCTCTCTATCTACTGGTCCATGTTTTCTACTCCATTCATTCAATATTAAGTTTAAGTGTTCGTGTGTTTAATGCAGATATGGATAATGAGGAGTTTATTTTGTTCATTGTCACCCGAGCAGAGATAGTGGTATGTGGAGCGTCATCGCTTTGGTGCACCATCGAGTGTTACTACTCCATCCGCATCTCTCTCTGTTTCGGAGCATTCAACGCGCTCCGAAGCTTCGGTTTCAACGAGTCGATCTTCACACTCGTCTAGGCACCGGTGCTCTAGTGGTGGCGGTGGCGGTTGTTGTGGGAATGCCGCCATCGATGCTTCGACACCGCCTCATGTTCGACGAGGCTCTTTACCCTCCCCTTCTTTGCCCGTCCCGACACCAGCCACGGCATCGCCATCGACACCAGGTTTTGCACGGCTAACTGCCGTTCCCTGCAGCTACACACCAGTAGCTACTCCTCCAGGAGTCACTCCACTAGACACTCCTCGCTTCGGGGCTCAGACTCCAGTGGAGACACCTGATGTCCATACCCCCATTGAGACGCCGCTAGAGGTCGGGACACCCAGGTTCACGCATCAGCGGCGAGAGGGCTTGCCTTACTCCGTCGACTTCAGCAGTGGCATCATCTTGGATGATGAAGGCAAGAAGGTGATTTCGTGCATGCGCGGTCTTTGCTCTCACGTGTTTAAACACTACATACTAAACACATGGAGTGAAGTACCAAATGATTTAAAAGACAGAGTCATCAGCATGCTTCATGACGAGTTTCCCATTCCAACACGGGAAGATCGCTTCAATGAAGACGTTGGTGCAGCCAAAGTTGGTCCGTGCCACGAAGGGTGACAAGAAATGCTATGGATGCTAGTAGATGCATGGCGGTGAGCTAAAGCAGGTGGAAAAGTCCTCGGCAGACTAGTGGCAGCGGAAATGTATGTCTAAAGTGGTTTTTTAGGCCAAGGGGCCTTCAAATTCGGATAATTGGGATAGCAGACCAAAGAGTCCAAAATGTAGGGAATGTGCCTTGGAATGTAGGGTTCAAGATGCTCTTGAGGCCCATCCAGACGGCTTTTCCAATGGAGCTTCGGTGTGACAGATGTGCCAGTTCGAAGTTGGAAGGTCTTGCAAATGCCCGACGGGCATGCGAGATGGGGACAGATGTCCCTAGCTAGAATGCGCAAGTAAGTGTGTAAAGCTCAACTTGTGGGGAATGCCAGATTTTTTGGCTTGCTGATCAGAGTCTAAATGGGAAAATTACGGCCATGTGAAAAGTTGCAGGGGGACAGTTGTGTGCCCGCCGCAAGGTCATATTGGAGAACATGCCATCTGGAAGTTTCAGAGCTGTACCAAGGTTTCGAGGGGTAGTGCATTGCATGGGGGCTTCATGGGAACTAGCAGATACTCAATCGAAATTCGGATGGGCAAGTTATGGGCCAATGAAGATTTTGTCGAGGGCCAATTCTGGCATGGTTGGGCCGTCCCACCAGGCGCGCCATTTAGAAGTTTCTTATTCTCGCCAGGATTTTGGGAGCGATGTGCACTATGCGGAGCAAGCCAAAAATGACGGCTCACCAATCGGGTTTGCGGTTAGTGCAATACAGCTCGACAAAGTCGGGGTCAATTTGCTAGAAGGTGGACAAGAATGATGCTGGCCCATTTTTTCCTGGCTTCGTTCAATGGATAGAAAAATAGTGAAAGCGGGAACAGCATGTCCGACGGAGACGGAGACGAACGATTAGGGGCCTGTTTCGAACGGTGTCACCCTTGAGGCGGATGAAGCGATAATTAGGGAGTTTTTTTTGCATGAGTATGTTCACGTGGGGGGGTGTGGGTTCCTCCGCCTAAAGATTCTCTTTTAAAAAAACTCTTAAAACTCCAAGGGAGCAACGACAGCGCCGTCGTATTCCTTGGAGTGTAAGAGAGGGGAGATTTTTGTTGCTAAGAAAGGGAAGGGGTTTTTGGGGGAAAGAAAAGGCAAAGGCAAGGAGAGGTATACAAGGGGAAAGAGAAGCCTAAAACTAGCAAGAAAAGAAGGCGCCGCAAGATTAAACAAACAGATTTCCAGCTTGGGCGCGGCCATCCAGAGTATGATTTGGTGAGTGATGTCCAAAGTCAAAGAGCTAATATTACTTTTGGACAACTATTGGCATTGAACCCAACATTGAGGCGGCAGTGGTCGACTAGTGTTAGCACTAGGCTACCAAGGGGTAAGGGCAATGTGCAGGCGGTGCAAAATATGGCACTCAGGGTAGGTAGCCTGACGGATTTTCTTCCTTTGGTGGATACTGTCATCGAGAAAAGGATGCAGGTTCAAGCCTATATAAATGGAGGAGCACAGGTTTGCGTCATGACGGAAGCTGCGATGAAGGAAACAGGGGTCAAGGTGATAGCCAAGTCGAATGTGCGCATGAGGATGGATAACCATGCTAAAGCTGGGTGTTTGGGCATGGCCCAGGATGTAAGAGTGAAAGTGATGGGCATAGAGTGCCTTATTGACTTCTTTGTGATGAAAGGTGGGGATAACGCATATCCTATCATCTTGGGTAGGCCGTGGCTGTTGGGAATAGGTGCCAAACAGGATTGGGAAAGCAAAGTGTTTACCCTACCTGATAAAGAAAAAGGAAGACAAGTGGTGCTGGATCTGAAGACCAAGGAAAGCCATTTTCATCCTATGGCGGCGAGAGACGAAGGGGACACCACAAGCTATGAGTACGAGACTGAAACAGCCTATGATGAGGGCTATACAGATACATAGGAAGAAGAAAGTGAGGATGATATGCTCAAGATTGATGCTGACATGTTTGGGGTCACTGTGGAAGAACCTTGTGCGAAAGAGGGGGTGCGAGCACAGGTGCATGCCATAGGTACTGAAGAGGTGGCCGATATGCTAAGTGGAGACTTGACCAAGAAGGAGAAAGAAAGTTATGTCCAGTTGTGTGCATCTTTTCCAAACCTATTTGCAAAGGAGTAAAAAAATACTCGAGAGGAGCCAAGGGTGTTGAGCACAAAATATCCCTCAAGGAAGGATACAAACCTAAGGTGCAGAAGCTAAGGAGATTGGGTGAAATTCAAAAGGAAGCCCTTTGGCAAGAGATCAATCAATTACTGGATGTAGGTATTATATACCCCGTAAAGGAATCAAAGTGGGTTTCCCCAGTAGTTATCACTCCTAAAAAGAATGGGAGATGGCGGGTGTGTGTCGACTATAAGCCATTGACTGCTGCGACCAAGAGGAATCACTACCCATTTCCGTTTCAGGATGAGATTTTGAATCAAGTGGCTGGCCATGAGAGGTATTCCATTATGGATGGGTTTTCAGGCTACTTTCAAATAGGGATTGCTTTTGAAGACCACTTGAAGACGACATTCATATCTCCATGGGGTTGCTTTGCCTATCGCAGGATGCCTTTTGGACTGGTGAATGCCTATGCCACGTTTCGAGATTGGATGAACAAGGTGTTTGGTCCCTATTTGGGTAGGTTCATTAGGGTTTTCATGGACGACATTGGATGTTATAGCTCAAGGGCAGATCATTTGTCAAAGTTGCGATTGTGTTTTCAGAGGCTGGATGAAGAGGGAGGTCAGTTGAACCCCAAGAAGTGAAAATTAGCACAGCCCGGAGCATCATTGTCGGGCCATGTGGTGTCACAAAATGGGATTGAAGCGGATCCAGAAAAGGTCAAGGCTCTAGTCTTGATGGAGCCTCCTCCCAGTGCACAGGCTTTGGCGTCGTTCGTGCACAAGTTGAAGTATCTGTCAAGGTTTTTTTGGATGTTGTCGCAGTATGTATACCCCCTTCAAAAGAGGGCACATCTAGTGCATGGTTTTAAATGGGATGAAGAGGCTCAAGTAGCTTTTGACAGGGTGAAAAAAATCTTGTGTTAACTGCCTACGGTGTGTCCTCCCAATCATGAAGATGATTTTTATGTTGCCATGACGGTAGGCACTGTAGCCATTGGGACAGTACTATTGCAAAAGGTGGGAAGGAGCTATAAACCTATTTATTTTGAAAGCAGGGTGATAAGTCCTGGGGAGGCAACCTACACTGAAGCCGAATAGTGGGTGATGGCCTTAGTTTTTGCCTGCAAGAAGTTCAAGGTGTATCTCATCGTGCGAAAGTTTTTTGTGCTGATGGCCAATAATTTATTGCTGAAGGTAGTGTTGCACTTAAAACCAGGGAAACGGATTATGAAATGGGTGATAGAGCTACAAGAATTTGAGTTTGAATTCAAAGTTGACCATACAAGTCGATCTCACCTGGCAGATATTCTACTCAGCAAGGCGGTTGATTTGCCGATCTATCCCAGGGTGGTGCGGGATGAAATCAAGGAGGAGCCTGACTTATTGAAAGCTTTTACCATGTGGTTTGATGGAGAATATAGGAGGGTAATACAAAAAGCAGACAGAGGTGTGGTGATACGAGATCCACGCAACAGGGTGATCTTTTCAAAAGCCTATGACTTGGAGGATGTTCATACCAATATTGAGGCGGAGTATCTTACCCTCCATTTAGGTTTGAAGCAGTGTGTCGAGTTTGGTATATCGAGGTTGGTAATGAAAGGTGATGCACTATTAGCTATCAAGAAGTTGTTGGGCCAATGGCAGGTGAAACGGGATTCATTAAAGCATTAGTTCTATGCCATCAAGAAGTTGCTGAAGTTTTTTGAGGAGGTTCAGTTCAAGCATGTTAGAAGAGAGCAGAACCAAGAAGCAAATCAGCTTGCAAGCAGCAAAGTACAAGTGCAGTTTGCAGGTATATATGTGGCCCCAACCACCTATGCTGGTCGTGAGACCTTAAAAGAGATTGAATACTTTTTGAATACCGGTCAGTGCCTCGAAAGATTGTCAAAGCTACAAAAGCGGAGGATAGTACAGAAATCTCGCAAGTTTACACTGATAGGGGAGGATCTTATGACCTATGGACGGGATGAAGTGCTGCAAAGGGTACTTTATAAGGAAGAAATCGGTATGGTGCTGTAGCAATGTCATGAGGAAAGCGGGCATCAAGGTAAAGACCAGGTTTTGTTTTGAATCTTGAGAGTAGGTTTTTGGTGGCTGTCGATAGTACGTGATGTGCACTATTGCTGCAAAACCTGCCATGAATGTCAGACTATGGGTGAGAGGAGACTGATAACCGAATCGCAAGGCGCTATCATTGCCCAAAATGCTTTTGAGAAGTGGGGCTTGGATGCCATTGGTCCACTCCCGAAGTCAGCAAGCGGTAAAAAATACATTGTAGTGGCGATTGACTACCTTACCAAGTGGGTGGAGGCCAAAGCTATAAAGGAGGTCAATGCACAGATTGTAGCCCACTTTGTTTTCGATAACATTTGTTGTGATTTTGGAGTGCCGTGGGTACTCATTTCTGATAGAGGCGAAGGATTCAGGAGCAAGCTTATGCAGGCATTAGTGGAGAAATTAAAGATTCAGCATCGATTTTCCTCGCCTTATCATCCCCAATGCAATGGTCTTGTAGAGAGTGCCAATGGACAAATCATTAAGATGTTGACAAAGTATGTGTATAAGCAAGAGACAGAATGGGAGATCAATTTAGAGAAGTGTATATGGGCCTATAGGACATCCTACAAAGCGGCGACCAACTTTACTCCCTTTGAGTTGGTTTATGGCAAGGAGGCAATACTGCCAATGCATACACAACTGGGTGCTTTGAAAGGTATGTGGCGCATCAATGCCACTCCACAAGCTGTCTTACAGGATAGGATTTTCAACCTTGAGGCATTACAGATGAATAGAGAAGCAGCAACTGACTACTACATGAAGCAGCGGGAAAGACGAGTGGCTAAAGTCAATAAGAGTTTGCCAGACAAGAAGATAGAGGAAGGAGACCTGGTAATGAAATACAAGAGCTACTTGGACTTCACCTTCCAAAAGAAGTTCAAGAAGAAATGGACAGGTCTGTACAAAGTGCAAAAGGCATTTCCGAATGGGACCTATCAATTGGTGAGAGTCAATGGTAAGTTTCTCAGGCACAGGGTAAATGGTGTACGGCTCAAGCTGTACTTTGACAGAGGTCTAGTGCCTGATGTGAACCAAATTGTAGCCGGGGGGGTTGGGCAACCCACCTAAGGAGATTTGAAAGTAACAAATACACAATGTTGTACATATTGCACATGCTGTACATATGGTTGTGCCTTTTTCCATATACTCGAGTACCAGTGAAGTGTTGCAAGTTTCAAGTTATGTACATATGTTTTTGGTTGAACATGAATGTTCAACTAGGGGGTGGGCAATGATGGTGCAACCAAAGTTGGTCCGTGTCAGGAAGGGTGACAAGCAGTGCTATGGATGCTAGTAGGTGCATGGTGGCGAGCTAAAGCAGGTGGAAAAGTCCTTGGCAGACTTAGTGGCAGCGGAAATGTATGTCTAAAGTGGTTTTTTAGGCCAAGGGGCCTTCAACTTGGGATAATTGGGATAGCAGACCAAAGTGTCCAAAATGTAGGGAATGTGCCTTGGAATGTAGGGTTCAAGATGCTCTTGAGGCTTGTCTAGACGGCTCGTCCAACGGAGCTTCGGTGTGACAGATGTGCCAGTTCAAAGTTGGAAGGTCTTGCAAATGCCCGACGGGCATGCGAGATGGGGACAGATGTCCCTAGCTAGAATGCGCAAGTAAGTGTGTAAAGCTCAACTTGTGGGGAATGCCAGATTTTTTGGCTTGCTGATCAGAGTCTAAATGGGAAAATTACGGCCATGTGAAAAGTTGCAGGGGGACAGTTGTGTGCCCGCCGCAAGGTCATATTGGAGAACATGCCATCTGGAAGTTTCAGAGCTATACCAAGGTTTCGAGGGGTAGTGCATTGCATGGGGGCTTCATGGGAACTAGCAGATACTCAATCGAAATTCGGATGGGCAAGTTATGGGCCAATGAAGATTTTGTCGAGGGCCAATTCTGGCATGGTTGGGCCGTCCCACCAGGCGCGCCATTTAGAAGTTTCTTATTCTCGCCAGGATTTTGGGAGCGATGTGCACTATGCGGAGCAAGCCAAAAATGACGGCTCACCAATCGGGTTTGCGGTTAGTGCAATACAGCTCGACAAAGTCGGGGTCAATTTGCGAGAAGGTGGACAAGAATGATGCTGGCCCATTTTTTCCTGGCTTCGTTCAATGGATAGAAAAATAGTGAAAGCGGGAACAGCATGTCCGACGGAGACGGAGACGAACGACTAGGGGCTTGTTTCGGACGGTGTCACCCTTGAGGCGGACGAAGCGATAATTCGGGAGGTTTTTTTGCACGAGTATGTTCACGTGGGTGGGTGTGGGATCCTCCGCTTAAAGATTCTCTTTAAAAAAGTCTCAAAACTACAAGGGAGATTTTTGTTGCTAAGAAAGGGAAGGGGGTTTTTGGGGGAAAGAAAAGGCAAAGGCAAAGAGAGGTGGAGGCGCGCTGTCTCAAGGGATAGAGGAGTGAAGAAAAAGAGAGAAGAGAAAGGAAGGAAAGGAAAAAGAAAGGGAAGGGAAAGAAAAAGAAAAGGAAAGGAAAAGAAGAGAAGAAAGAAAGGAGAAGGAGGAAAAAAAAAAGAAAAAAAAGGGAAGGTTTCTGGTTACGAGCACGGAGGTGAAGGCGGAAAGAAAAGGATTCTACGGCTTCGAATTCGACTTCGACAGTCTAGGAAGAGTGAAGTTCGAAGAGATTTTTTATCTTGGTTCGAAAGATGGAAGTTCGATGGAGCTTGTGCAAGCTTGCAGCCGCATCAAAGGCAAGAGGAGGGAGACTCCACCATAGCAATGGCATCAATGAGGGTTGTTAAAGCCTGGTTTTTTCTCGCGCTCGTCGAGGTCGTGTCGACGGGGCTACCTATACTTGGCTGCTAGAATGCAATAAAAGAAGTCATTGTCCGCTTTCAAGCATGTTTTCCCCTTTCCCCCCCTCTGTTCTATAGCTCTTGTGCTTGTGTCCGCGGTGTTGAGTGTGTGTGTAGGTAAGTGTGCCCCCCATCGAACCAGCGATGTCTTGTGGCAAAGAGAAAGAACGAGGTTTTGGATGTGCGAGGGAAGCTTGAAAGTGTGCCATGAGGTGTGTATGTGTTCGATCGTGATCTTATATAGTGTGGTTGACTCGAGAGGTGTGCAGGCGGTGGTCGGCTAGCGGGAAAGAGATTTTTTGAAGGCGAATCCTAGTGGATTGGGGTGCTGTGTTTACCCTGGGCTGTAGAGAGGCAAGCTACTTGTGTCTCGGGCGTGTTTCCCTTTTCCCCTATCCAACGTGATGAAGGTTCGAATGCGCGAATACTGCAAGCACAAGCGTTCCGAAGTGCGAAAAGCAATCAAGCCTTGGGTGGAACAAACCAGATTGGCTGGCCAAAGAAGATTGGAAGAATGCGAAGAAAGCAGCGCGCGAGAATCCCGACAAGTGGAAGCAACAAAAGGAGGCAGCCAGAGCGCGAGTAGAGGTAGGGAGCTAGCACCACTTGGGGAGCGGCGGGTGGGCATCATTTGAGGACAATTTTGTAAGTGTTTTCGCATTGCTCTCTATGTTTGATAGTTAAGGGTTTATGGATTTTTAAATTCTAACATAATGGATTCTTTGTATGTTTTGACAATGGTCATTTACAGGACGTGATCTCACACTGTATGAGCGTGAGTACGCAGGCAGGAAGGGCTTAAATGCCCTTATAGACATCTAGAGTTCTCGCGGTGGCATGGTTAGTATTATGGTTTATTGTTTTCTATTTGTTGTATTGTTTTATAAACGTCGCTATATGTTTATACTTACAAACAACTATCTTATTGTTTTTTTTTTTGCAGAATCCGATAGACACGCCGCTTGGACGTAATGAGACGTCTGATTAGACAACGTCAATTTAGCCATAGTTAGATAGCATTAGTTTCTTCTTGTCATAGCTTATGTATCATGAGACGACTTTTATGCGTCTTTTTGAAAACCATGTATATTTTTTAAATAATGACAATGGTTTGTAACTATTACATTTGCAAAGTTTAACAATCAAGTGATTTTGCCTATGTGTACAATTGTCATTGATTTACTTTCATCAATTCACGCTTGTCAGTTTTGTATTTTTATTTTGCAAACAATACGTACTATGGATGATGGAGTTAGTGGTTATATTGTCTTATGGGTGACTATTTTGGGTCTATATTTACCTTTTCACTTTTTTTCAAAAGTAAATCAATTAATGAAACATTCAATATGGTTGATGGGTGGCAAGGCATTCAATGTCCTACCACCAAAATTTTTTCCTCTCGGGCGTCGCTATATAAGGCTCTGCAGCGTCGCAATAAGCGTCGCTATAGATGGCTCTGCATCGTCCCTATAACCGTCGCTATATAACGACGCTTATAGCGACTGGCATAGCGACGTCCCCGTATCGATGCTCATAGCGATGCTTTTAGCGACGTCGGGGGTTATAAAAACCCAGTGTATTTTCGTCGCTAAAAGTGTCATAAGAGCACGCAACCTCTTGTAGTGTACGTCTAAATTTGATTTAGGCTAGATTTAAGATTAGTTTAGATTTAGGTTTGTGTTATATTTAAGATTAGGGTAAGATTTAAGATTAGGTTAAACTTAAGATTAGATTAGATTTAGGTTTATTTTAGATTTAAGATTGTGTGAAAATTTAAGCTAGATTACATTTAAATTTGATTTATGTTAGATTACATTTAGGTTTAGGTTAGATTAGGTTAGATTTAGGTTTGTGTTATATTTAAGATTAGGATAAGATTTAAGGTTCAGTTAGACTTAAGATTAGATTAGATTTAGGTTTATGTTAGATTTAGATTTAGATTAGAGTTAAGATTAGATCTACGATAGATTTAAACTTACATTAGATTTAAGGTTAGATCTAGTTTACCTTCACGATTACGATTTACATTTAGAGTTAGGCCAATTGTGATCTCTCTTTTCCTCTCCATGGATGCGTCCACTCGGTGTAATCATATACATGCTACTTGTACTTATCTATTAGATCTTTTAGGGCATGTCCCTCGAACAAGTGTAAAGGATCTGTTGTGAAGAGATGTTAAGCTTATGTGAATTGCTACAGCTAAAGAAGAGGCAAAGGGGTTTTTTCCACTACATGCATTGTCATGTAGACATGGGTGTGTAGATTTCTCATACCCACAAATATAGGCATTGATCAATAAAGACGAGATTATAACCCGGTGGTTCTGATCTCCGTGCACCTCTAGACCAAAGTGTGCGGGGATTGGACATGAATAGAGAATGTGAGGTAGTTAGAGAGAGAGAGAGAGAGAGAGAGAGAGAGAGAGAGAGAGAGAGAGAGAGAGAGAGAGATAAGAGATGGAGGATGCCAATAGAAGATTAAATTTATGTCCAGTTGTTTTAAGATTCTTACATTCATTAAGAGTAGTGACAACGATGTGGGGCCATCCAACCAAAACACCTATCTCTCAACAAGGATCTTATGTCCTTGTAATCAATGCAAACATGATGTGCAATAGACAAGACGCATTTCTTTGCAGACGTTCGCGAATTTTTCGAGCTTGACCCATCTATTATAGATCGAATTGTTGCCAATTACCAACTCGTCAGACTCTGACGCGGACCAACATGCAACAATCTTGCAACTCAATAGACGTGTTCGCAAGCACTTTGGTCAAGCAACATATGTGAGACCACAAGATGAAGCCTGTGACAGCTCGGAGGGTGATCATGCAGACCACCAGCCCAATGAGGCTATGTTTGAGCGATGAAATGATCGAGACGGTCATCATAGATTCAGAAAGGCTTATCTTTGAAAAGTGAAGCTACTACACTATTGGATGGTGGAGCACGTGTGTTTAGATTGAAGGCCCTCTTTGTTCTTCTCAACCTACAGGAAAATTTTGGATGGAGTGACACTAGCGTCACAGCGCTTTTCAGGTGATCTATTACAATGTGTTTACCTCAATAAAAAAGTATAGATGTATAATTATCCGATAGATTACTTACACAAGTGTCTTGTATTTTTTCCATTGTGTAGATTGCTTAAAAAGCACATACTGCCAGCTGATAATGTGATGCAAGATTCTAGAGAGGAGGCAAGAAAGATCTTGCAAAACTTGGAGATGGATTACAATTCGATTCACACTTGTCCTAACGACTGCATCCTTTTCAGAGGGAAATATATAGACATGGAAAAGTGTCCAAAACGTGATTCCAAGAGATATCTAGTAGACCTCCATGGGCTAAAAATTCCACAAAAGGTTTTGTGACACTTTCCTTTGCTGCCTCGCATCAAGCATTTCTTTGAATGTAAGTCCATGGCCACCCTATCATCATGGCATGAGGAGAATAGATCTTCGGATGGTGTGCTACGGATTCCTGCAGATTGCGTAGCCTAGAAACATATAGATGACACATGGCCAGATTTTGCCAGGGAAGCTCAAAATTTGTGCATCAGCCTGGCCATGGATGGCGTAAATCCATTTGGTCAGATGTCAACATCTTATAGTGTATGGTCAATTGTCATCGTCAACTATAACATTCCCCCATGGTTGATTATCAAGAAGGGGTACCTGTTTTCAAGCTTGATTGTGCCTGGGCGGTATAAAGTGAAGAATATGGATGTGTATCTTCTTCCGCTAGTGAAAGAGCTACAAAAATTGTGGATTGGCATAGAAGTGGTGGATATGAGCCGACACACAAGTCGACGCAATGCTTTGATCAGAGGCATTCTAATGTGGACCATGCATAACTATCCCGGACTAACAAAATGCTCAAGTGATATATAGTCAAACTTAATCACTATAAACATTAGTTTCTCTCAAGATTAGCTATTGTCATGTGTATACATGCAGGGCTTCAAACAAGAGGATATAGAGCATGTTTCACATGTGGACCTAGACTTAATGCACGTCGGACGCCCTCACTGAAGAAGCAAATCTACGAAGGTCATCAAGCACATCTTCTAGATAAGCCACCGAGGATGTCTGCTCGAGCATGGTTACAGCAAAAAGAGATGTGTGATGACGGTTTGCCCCCAGGGATGAAGAGACTCTCTCTATGGTACGAGTTACCATCTTGGCCCAGAATCATGATCAATCACTTGCTCAATCCAATGCACATCTTCAAGAATATAGTTAATTTGTTGTGGGACCATCTCATTAGCAAGAAGGATAGTTTGGGGGCCAGAATTGACCTTAGAAATGTGGCTCCGATCGTATGGAGCAATATTGGCTGTAAAGAGCACCCGATGGATCGATAAAACTTCCTAAAGTACAATGGATTTTGCTAGCAAGCCAAGAACGCAAAGTAAAAGAGATCATTCAATCTGTGTGGACGCCCACTGGTAGAATGCACTCGCTCCGAACATGTTTCACTAAAGACGGGAAGCTTACTGGTTTGAAGTCACATGACTGGCATAAAATGTGTCAGGTATGTTTGAAGTGGAATATATCATATTGGAAATTGTGTAACATATCCGTGTGTGGATTTTAATATCATTGCTAGACGTGTTTTGGAGTTTATTTTACCGATGGCCATTGAGGGATATTTGTCTCCTGACATCCGTACCACAATATACAAACTTGCAAAGTTGGTGCAATGGATATCACAAAAGGAGATTCATGTAGATTACGTATCATCCACCAAACTAAACGCTGTGGAGGTTGTGTGCATGTTTGAGAAACATTTTCCTACTACCATACTAATCATTCAAATGCATCTTCTTGTTCACATAGTTGAGGAGGTGGAAATAGCTAGCACAGCGCATTCCAGATGGATGTTCTTTTTAGAACGTTTCATAAAAACGCTCAAGGGATATGTGCGTCAGAAGGAACGTCCAAAGGGTAGCATGGCAGAAGGTTGGTTGGTATGAAAGTCCCTAGTTTAAATTGGAGAGTGGCTAGACGGGTTTGATAAAGCTCGAGACATGCTATGGAAAACCATAGATGATGAGCACATATTTAGGATGGTCATGTGCAATCAAGGTGTTGAGAAAAAAATGATGAAAGATCTAGAGGCTAAAATCAATCGATTTTGCATGCTTCACAACCCAGTGATGCAAAAGTGGATTTGACAATACGAGGATGCAAAGCAAGAGCGACAAAGGGCATGAATCGAGTGGAGATGAGGAAGACAACCACCGATGCATTCTCTGGCAGGTCTTCAGAGCCTACCAACATTCATGAGCTTAGGATGGTTGCACAACAAATTGATCAGCACACAACAATGCGGTGAACAAGTGATTGAGGAGGAGTGGGAGTACTCTTGGGGTTGCGTGACCAAGGTAAGTTTGCAATGCCACTCATAATCCTTGTTGATTGTAGTATAAGTAATACACGACATCATGGTGTAAAGGTCAACATTTTAGGGCGGAACAGATCGATAAAAAGCGTTTTACACAAGATTGTGGAATCATGGAAAAATTTGAACAGTCTAGTCGACGATGGTCCTCTGATGCAGATCCTGTGGTGGTGGCGGAAATCACTTACTTCAGCACGCTATAAGAGATTCTGAGGATCCATTATAGAGGTTTTTTTGTGGATTTTTTCTACGTGCAATGGTTCAAGATAAACATGGAGGGTCGCAATGCTACAGTGTGCAAAGGAGAGTTAGGTTTCCTTGAGGTGGATTCAACTAAAAAATGAACCGACCTAAGAGACACTTTCGTACTATCCAAGCATTGTGAACAAGTAATTCTGTGAGCATCCAATTTTAGAGGACTGATGGTCTAGAAGCACTCATGTAGGTTATGTCGATCTTGTAGGTGGTATTTCATCCTATAAAGTCGGCATCAAACTGGTGCTATGTCATAGAGGTAGCCCCTCGTAGTGCACGGACGTATGAGGGCTACCATGTGTCAATGACAGCGGCATCAATGGAGGATATCGAAGAGGATATCGCTGAGTCGGAAGCCGTTGAGTTTGTACAAGATGAGCCTGGTGCTGCTACTCTCTATGGTATGCATGTAGAGGATCTACAAAATAAGATGAAGGGCATCTGCCTAAACGGAGAGCTCTATATAGACATAGGGAGTTATCCTGAGTTATGCGAGGGTGAGAGAGAGACCTCTTAAAGACATAAACATTGTATCTGAGAAATTTTGCTCCTTTTTATAATATATATTTTCCTCACGTGGAGTTTTGTCCATTCTTGTCTATATGCTATACTTGAGAAATTTAGATTGTGTTTAATCAAATTATAACTTTATCAGATTTTCTTTCCATTCATCATTAAGATTTAATGTTTGTGTGTTTAATACAGGTATGGATGATGATGAGTTTCTTTGTTCCTTGTCACCCCAGCAAAGGAGGTGGTACAAGGAGCGTCATCTCGTCGTTTCACTCCTTCAGCGTCTCCTTCTCTTTTGAATCACTCATTGAGCTCCAAAAGTTCGGTGTCGACGAAATGATCTACACACTCTTTTAGGCACCGACGTTCTAGTGGTGGTAGAGGCATCGCCATCTACTCCAGGTTTTGCGTGGCTATCGGCCGTTCTTGGATACACACCACTCGCTACTCCTCCGAGAGTCACGCCATTCGACACTCCTCATTTCGGGGCCCAGACTCCAGTGGAGACACCTGTCATCCGTACCCCCATCGTGATGCCACTTGAGACCCCTCCCAAGACACCCAGGTTCACACGTCATAGGCAAGAGGGCTTACCATACTCGATCGATATCAGCGGCGACATCATCTTGGATGACGATGACAAGAAGGTGACCTCGTGCATGTGCGACCTTTGCTCTCAGGTGTTTACACACTAAATACTAAACATCTGGAGTGAAGTGCCAAATGAATTAAAAGATAGAGTCATTAGCATACTCCATGACAATTTTCCCATGTCAAGTTGGGATGAGCGCTTCAATGAAGACCTGATGAAGGTGCGGATGCACGAATAATTCAAGCACAAGTGTTCTGAAGTGCAAAAAGCAATAAATCATAGGTGGAACATACCAGATTGACAAGCCAAAGAAGATTAGAAGAATGCAAAGCGAGCAGCACGCGAGGATCCTGACAAGTAGAAGCAACAAAAGTAGGTAGCCAAAGTGCGAGTAGAGGCAGGGAGCTCGCACCCCTTGGGGAGCGGCATGTGGGCATCATTTGAGGCCAATTTCGTAAGTGTTTTTGCATTGCCCTTTAGGTTTGGTAGTTATGGATAATTGTATTTTTAAATTCTAACATAACGTATTCTTTGTGTGTTTTGAACAGTGGTCGATGACAAGACGTGACCCCACACTCTACGAGAGCGAGTATGTGGGAAAAATGGGCTTACATGCCCTTCTGGACATTCTCACTTCTCGTGCCGACATGGTTAGTATTTCACTTTACTCTCTTACATTTGTTGAATTTTAATTATAACCTCAAAAAATAGATTTTTTTGTTGTTATGTCTTTATACTTACAAAAGATTTTATTGTTTTTTTTTTTGCAGAATCCGACAGATATGCCACTTGGACGCAATGAAACATCTAATTAGATGATGTCAATCTAACCATAGCTAAATGGCACTAGTTTTCTTTTGTCATAGCATGTATATATGATGATGTGTGCACGTCATTTTTGTAACTATTGGTCAATGGTGTATTTTCTCAATAATGACAATTGTGTTGTAGCTATTACATCAAATGATTTTGCCTATGATGTGTATAATTTTGTCATTGTATTACTCTCGTGAATTCACTTTCGTCGAACTACTTTTGTGTCAGTTTTGCATCTTTATTTTGGAAACAATTTTCAATATGGTTGATGGGTGGCAGGGCACTGAATGCCCTGCCATCCAAAAAACATTATTCTCGGGCGTCACTATAAGAGTCTCTATATAAGGTTCTGCAGCATCGCTATAATCGTCGCTAAAATGAGGACTGGCATGTCGCTATAGATATCTCTATATAGCGACGCTTATGGCAACGACTATAGCAACGCCTATAGCGACGTTTTTATTTCGACGCTTTTAGCAATGTCGAGGGATTAAAAAAACCGATTGTAGTTTCGTCACTACAACTGTCACAAGTGCTCATAACCTCTTGTAGTGGAAGCTTGAAGATTATGCAACACAAGGGGCTAGAAGGATGTGCTAGATGGAAAAACACGCACCCTGTTTGGTCATTTGGGCCCCCCTTATGGACTTCGTTTTTTAATGAAGAAAAAATTTCTCTCTTGCTCTCTAAGAAGGAAAAGTTTTCTACTGGCTCTACTTTTAGTTTCCATTACATAAAATCTTCCCAAGATGCTTTAACATCTCCAATTAGCATGTCCATTCAACTCACAATTTAAAATCAATCCTAATGGATAGGATTTGACCTCAGCACATAGAATCTTTCCAAGATGCTTTAACATCTCCAATTAGCATGTCCATTCAACTCACAATTTAAAATCAATCCTAATGGGCAGGATTTGACCTCAACATGTAGGAGAAGAAAGGCTGTCTTGCTCTCTAAGAAGGAAACGTTTTCATTCTCTCTATTGTGAGCGTTTCTCAATGTAATGTGCAAAACATCTCACTCCCGACAAAATAAATAGTGTATAGGAATGAAATAGATAAAACTCATTGGTAAGTCCCAAGATCATTTCGGTGGTATCAGTGGTGGTGTTTGAAGAGTATCCAAAAAGAGTGGCCACAACGGTGTGCCAAATGGCCAGACAAGCACACATGTCTGGTGAGCTGGTGCCCCCTTATAGACCCCCCTTTTTTGGCCTGCAGAAGTCCATAGGGTTTTAGGTGCAAGATTGTTGCAATGCTCAAGCTCTTCGATATTCTTGGTGGATGATTGCCACATGTTAGGTTTTATTAAAGCTTCATTGAAACAATTAGCAAACCCTTTTGTGCTGCTCCTGGCAGGTCTCGTCCTTTTTTCCCTGCTCCCAGCAGAGGAGGTCGTGTGTGTACAACAGGTATGAGTCTTTTTGTGCTGCTCTTGCCAGAGGACGTGGCGCAAACAGGTGTTCGATATGGCAGTCATGCTTATTTAATGCCGAAGGTGGACACCATCTCAATCGTTTTCAAGATTGTTGAATCGCATGCTTTTATGGGCGACTTCATTCAATGGCGCGATTGTGTAGCCTCAGGTGGTGAGCGATGTTCATGTTCATTCTTTATGCTTGAGAGCACATGTTGAAAGACACCCCAGAATGTAATTCTTCTATGTCAAAGTCAATTCCTGCACGATGTTCTCTCTCTGAGATCTCATACAAAGCAATCCACGTGCTTATAGTAGCTTATGTAAAAGGCAAGAAAAATACAATGTAACCTCTCCCAAAACCTTGTCTTGTGCAAGCCCTTGTCTCAGGTGTTATGATTATATTGTGTCACGCTTTTGTAGATGTGGTAGCAAGTCTCAATCTTTGTTTTAATGTTTGATATTTTGAGCTATCATTATCTGGTGGAAGAAAATCAATCGATTTTGCATGCTTCCCAATCCAGTGATACAAAAGTGGATTTCACAACACGAGGATGCAAAGAAAGAGCGACAAAGGGCACGGATCGAGTGGAGATGGGGAAGAGGACCACTGATGCATTATCCAACGGGTCTAGAGATCCTACCAACATTCATGATCTTAAGATGGTTGCACAACCAATTAAAAAGTGCGCACAACATTACAGTGAAGAAGTGACTGAGAAGGAGTGGGAGTACTCTCGAGGTTACGCGACCAAGGTAAGTTTTCAATGTACGACTCGCAGTTTTCTAGATGTTTGCAAGGCCACTCATAGTCTTTGTTGGTTGTATTATAAGTCATACATAGCAGCATGGTGTAAAGGTCGACAGTTTAGGGTGGAATGGATTGACAAAAAGCGTTTTACACAAGATTGTGGAATCATGAAAAAATTTGAACAGTCTAGTCGGTGACGGTCCTCTGATGTAGATCTTATGGTGGTGGAAGTAACTTACTTTGGCATGCTACAAGAGATTTGGAGGATTGATTATAGAGGATTTTTTGTGATTTTGTTTGACGTTCAATGGTTCAAGATAAGCATGGAGGGTCATAACACTATTGTGCACAGAGGAGATTCTGGTTTCCTTGAGGTGGATTCAACTAAAAAAATGGACCGACCTAAGAGACACTTTCGTACTACTCGAGCATTGTGAGCAAGTAAGTCTATAAATATTTAACATCCAATTTTAGAAGTTATGTGCCTCGAAGCACTCATGTAAGATATGTGGCTGTGGTAGGTGGTATTTCATCCTACAAAGTGTGCATCAAACTGGTGGTATGTCATAGAGGTAGCCCCTTGTAGTGCGTGAACGTATGAGGGCTACCATGTGCCAATTATAGTGGCATCGTGGCGGAGATTGGAGAGGATGCTCAGTCAGAAGCCGCTGAGGTGGTGGCAGACAAGCATCAAGATGCTACTCTCTATGGGGTGCATGCAGAGGATCTACAAAATGAAATGGATGAAATATGCCTAAACAGAGAGCTCTGTATAGACATAAGGAGTTATGTTGAGCTATGCGAGGATGAGAGAAAGACCTCTTAAAGCCATAAATATTGTATTTGAACAATTTTGCTCCATTTTATAATATATATTGTATTCACGTGGCTTTTTGTCCATTCTTCTCTATATTGTATACTTGAAAATTTTAAATTGTGTTTAATCGTCATCGCTTCCACTCCAAGCTGAAGGAGTCCTCAAAAGGGCAGGTAGATCTTGCTCTTCTAACAAAGAAGTAGGAAGCGTGCATCACTACTTGCTAAGGTTTAATTTGAACCCGGCTTGAACTCCTTATCGTAGGAATCCCTCCCCCTTTATGAGTCCTCTCTCTCTCTCTCTCTCTCTCTCTCTCTCTCTCTCTCTCTACATAGGAATCCCTCCCCCTATAATCTATAGTATACATTATAACTTGTCCATATTTTCTTCTCCATTCAATATCAAGATTAAATGTTCATGTGTTTAATGCAGGTATGGATGATTATGAGTTTCTTTTTTCTTTGTCACTTCAACAGAGGAGGTGGTATAAGGATCGTCATTTCTCTGGAGCACCATCACATCGTTCCACTCCTTTAGAGTCTCCCTCTGTTTCGGAGCATCAGTGCGCTTCGAAACTTTGGTGTCGACAAGATGATCTTCACACTTTTCTAGGCACGGTTGCTCTAGTGGTGGCGGGCGGTTGCTGTGGAGATGCCGCTGCTGATGCATTGACACCACCTTGTGTTCGATGAGGCTCCTTACCTTCCCCTTCATTGTCCGCCCCTACACTAGCCATGACATTTCCATCTACGCCATGTTTTGCGTGGCAATCGACCATTCCTGGCTACACACCACTAGCTACTCCTCAGGGAGTCACCCGAGTCGACACTCCTTGCTTTGGGGCCCATACTCTAGTGGAGACACCTAGCGTCTGTACCTCCATTGAGATGCCATTAGAGAAACCACTTGAGACCCCTGCCGAGACACCTAGGTTCACGTATCACAGGCGAGAGAACTTACTGTACTTTGTCGACATCAACGGCGGCATCATCTTGGATGATGAAGGTAAGAAGGTGATCTCGCACATGCACGATCTTTAATCTCAGGTGCTTCAACACTACATACTAAACACCAAGAGTGAAGTGCTAAATGAATTAAAAGATAGAGTCATCAGCATTGTGCATGATGATTTTCTTGTGTCAAGTCGGGATGAGGGCTTCAATGAAGACATAATGAAGGTTCGAATGCGTGAATACTACAAGCACAAGCCTTTTGAAGTACAAAAAGCAATAAAGCATGGGTGGAATAGACCAGATTGGCTGGCCAAAGAAGATTGAAAGAATGTGAAGCGCGCAGCTCGCGAGAATCCTGACAAGTGGAAGAAACAAAAGGAGGTAGCCAAAGCTCGAGTAGAGGCAGGGATCTCGCACCACTTGGGGAGCGCCGGGTGGGCATCATTTGAGGCCGATTTTGTAAGTGTTTTTACATTGTTCTTTAGGTTTGGTAGTTACATCTATTTGTACTTTTAAATTTTAACATAATGTATTCTTGGTATGTTTTAAATAGTGGTCGATGGCAGGACGTGATCCCACACCGTACGAGCGCGGGTATGTGGATAAAAAGGGTTTAAACCCCTTGATGGACATTCTCCGTTCTCGCAGCGGTATGGTTAGTATTTCACTTTACTGTTTTATATTTGTTGTATTTTAATGATAAGATAAGAACATAGATTATTTTATAATTATATGTTTATACTTACAAAAAGGCTTATTGTTTTTTTTTACAGAATCCGACAAATACACCGCTTGGATACGATGAGGCGTCTAATTAGACAACGTCAGTCTAGCCATAGCCAGATAGCACTAGTTTTCTTTTGTCATAGCATGTATAATAAGATGGCGTGTGTATGTCTTTTTGTAACTATTGAAAAACAATGTAATTTCTCAAATCAATGACAATTGTGTTGTAACTATTACATTTGCAAAGCTTAACAATCAAGTGATTTTACCTACGATGTGTATAGTTTTATCATTGCTTTACTTTTGTCAATTCACTTTCGTCCAATTACTTTTGTCAGTTTTGTATCTTTATTCTGCAAACAATACTATGCATGATGGAGTTAATGGTTATATTGTCTTGTGGATAACTACTTTGGGTCTATACCTTGCACTTTCTTTCAAAGGTGAATATGTGCTTATCTTGAATTCATTTAGGTATACTTTATTCCGGAAACATTCAATATGGTTGATGGGTGGTAGGGCATTCAATGCTCTACCACCTAGAAATATTTACTCTCGGGCATTTCTATATAAGCATCTCTATATAAGGTTCTGTAACGTGGCTATGAGCGTCGCTACATGTGGACCGCATGCCTAACCTCACCATCCTATCTTATTCCAATATTAGCGAGAACCATGATTAATTTGTCAAACCATGCGATGAAGCTGACTTGACTAGTGCATAGAGGCTACAAGAGGTTGTCAATCTCTTGGAAAACAACTAAAAACTCGCATTTAACTCAAGCTACACTCAAGTGACTGAAATCACCAAAAGCCAATTGCTCATCGGCAAAAAAATCACATCCGTTACAGCATCAAATCATCCAAACATAACGAAACTTCTAGGACAAGTTTATAAGATCTAAACACACATGCCTATGGTCTCAAACCCCACTTTAGGTCAAGTTTCAAAATCGCGATTATTAACAGCAGTGGGTTTTTGACCTAGTCGTTTTCGACCCAAAATGCATCTAAATGCTTAGCAATGATGCCTCAATACCTCGCATATGCTTAGTTTTCGATTTAATAGTGTAAATTCCTAGTTATTATGAGATTAGGCCGCAGGTCCGCGAGGCAAAAAGCTACGAAATACTGTGAATGGCTTATGTCAATGCGTAGAGCTCTTACCTACGGTTACAATGCAACAAACACAATTGCAATGTGACAACCGGAGAGGGAGTAGGAAGCGCGGGAAGGAGAGAAGTGACGTTGTTAGCTCACGCTATGTATTTCTTATCTAAAAACTTATAAAACACTTACAAAAATTGGATTTTATACCTAAGCCAAGGTTTTTGGGTGGTCAAAACTAATAATGTGAAGTTCTACCAAAGCTAGGAAATGATTGGCTGATACAATCTGGAAGCTTGTAGCAGTGGATCATTAATTACAAAGTTTATCCGAGACAATAGGAGTTACAGTGTCATAATAACTAATATCTAATTCTCCTAAATTATTTTCTCATGTTAAAATGATCATTTAATATGCGGAAGTACCAGGGGAGAAAAAGCTAGATTATTAGTAAAGCTAGCAGACTGGTCATAGTAGGGGGCCCACAGTAGGGATCCAAAGGGGTACCATCTGCACAAGAGCAATGTGCAATGTGCAATGAATGGGCTCCAAAGACCTTAGGGTTCAACCCATTAAGACTTCCAAAAGGTCAAGTTCCAAAATTTCAAAGTGTAAAGTCCAATGGTCAATTGTAAATGGAATTGGATGCTTTGTGTGTGTGCAAAAGACCAATAAGCTAGAGGACAAAAGCAAAAACGTTTTGGGAAGATGACAAAGCTTAATAAGGATTACACACACACATACACACACACACACACTATACACCTAAGCTTACCCTTTCCACAAAGTAAAGAGGACACATGTCAGGCATGCAAAGAAACCCCTAATTCTTGCCTGAATCCTATTGGATGGGCACAGAGGTGGACCAATGAGAAGTTAGCTAGTGTAAACTAAAATTTTATTTTTATAAATGCTCAAAAAATAACCAATAAGAAATAGTTTCCCTAAAAGACTATTGGACAGTCAAAAGGTCCAATGATAATTAAGCAGTTCCTAAAATTGCTTAATTTCTATTGGTCAAAGGACTAAAAGGTCCAATAGCAAAGAAGATAATTAAATTAATTATTTGGCATTTATAAAATGAAAAAAAGGATGGACACTTGTCACAAGGCTCTTGACTGGGCCTCTCAAAGGCTATTGGCCAAATATTTTACGGGCCAATAGGAAGCCAGCAAGAGTAAAACTCATACTCAAATACTATTGGCTAGGCTTTTGAAGGGCCAATAGGAATGCAACATGAGTAATTGGCAAGGGGGGTCAACCAAGAGGAGAGAGGGGGCTGTTTTGGAAGGGCATTATTCCACACACACTCACACAACTCATGTGTAGAGTAAGAAAATCATCTCCTTCTCCAAGCTTTAATGGAAAGCTCATCTTCTTCTCCAAGTTTGAGAATGGAGGCCTACACCAATAACTCTTGGATATGGAATGCAAATCCAACCAAGAGCTAAGCTTCAATGCCATGCTTCTCTCCTCTATTATATAATTACTAAGCTAAGCAAAGCTACAAGAGTAATTAAGTGAGGAAATAATTCTTTCTCGTAAGAATACTCCTTCTTCCTCTAGATCTACTCTCATACCCCGCTAGCTCTCACCATCTTCGAAGGTGTGTGAGGTCTTGGGTCTGAGACCAACGAGTAACTGATGTTATGTGTTATCACATGTAAGTTTGGTGCATGAAGCTTCCATCTTTATAACACCGACGAGTTTTTACCAAGGAACACAAAGAATTGTATTGTACAAAGTCTCTCTTAATGGGAGAAGTTATAATACAAATGCCTAATGGAGGGGGCACCGGTCCATGTAAATCCGGTCCTCAATAGTCGTCAATTGTTCTATTTTTGTCTCTCTTTCAAGTATTGTTATGCCAAACTAATTAGGTGTTATGCTAATGTTGTTATCTCCAACCAAGCACTCTTGTATGCTCATTAGGAATTTTCTCTTAATGAAATGCTCACTATATTAAGTTATTTTCCGCTATTTGCAAGCTTTATAGACCAATAATTGTCACATTGGTATTAGAGCTATCGGTTTCTCTTTTCTTGCTCAAGAAGAGAGGTCCTCAAGCTTGCTACAAACAGTTGGTATTATTAATTGCATGAGGGTAAGGAGAACAGGGATTTATTATCCTTGAGGTGTGCCTGCTTCGTGCAGTTAACGGGGTGTCACCGTCGAGAGCTATGGTCTTATTAATGGAGTCCCAAGGGGCTTGCCTACGGCTTAACCATTATTGAGCTATTAGAAGCTTGACAGGAACCGGTGCCGAGGACTGGGCTATGATAAACCCTCTCTTCTATTCCTTGCAATTAATGATATTCCGAGCCACCGGTATAGATGCTTGAGTGCTTATCTTTGAAAGTAAAGAGGAGTAGCAACTAGGGCTTGAAGTGCCAAAGTACAAGTAAAAATTTACACCTAAAACTTAGTTATAATGGCTGACAATAGTAGAGAAAGTGAGATTTATGTTGATGGCTATGATTTTGCTAATGGTCAAGCTACTAACGATGCCCCTATGCTTGTGAACTATCTTGTTACTAGGCTTCAACAAGCCATGGGCAACCCATCCCTCCAAGGTGAAGTACAACAGCAATTACGCATCAATGGGATTTTCCAATTTTCGCACCTAGAAGAGGGAGTGCCTATGAAAGCTCCTAGTGAGCTTTCTAAAAGAGGGCTCTCCACGGTCAGAGAAGAGGAGGACCCATATGAAGGAGGACCCACGGTGAGCTTACAAGTCGATGGGGAAACTCCCTCACCAAGGAGAGCCCAAATCTCAATGGTAGAGCCCCCACCGAAAGAACAAGAAAGAAGTGAATCTCCCGCCACCTCAGCGGAGATGGCACCACAAAGAAGGCGGGCAAAACGCTCTCCAACACCCCTAAACGGAGAAGACCATCGGATAGTCCTTCTCACCATAATTCAAAGAAGGAAGAAAGGAAGTATGAGAAGAAAAAGGCGAGAAAGAGGTCACCCTCTTCTCCATCTTCATCATCCTCCTCCTCTTCTGAAGGAAGTGATGGTGCGGCTCCCAAAGAATTCAAAAGGAGAGGCCATAGGAAATCCTATGCCGCTTGGAAGAGGTCGTCCAAGCTCAAACAGTTCAAGGAGGGAGGAAAGAGTATCTCTTTTCTTACCTACGATGGCACCTTTGGTGCTACGGACAAAGTCTTGGCCTTTATTCAACAATTTGATGCGGCATTTGGAGATGAGGGCTTCACGGAGTCCTCTAAGATACTTCATGTAGCCATGCATCTTCAAAAGTCTTCCAGGCAATGGTGGTCTAGCCTACGAGCAAATGGTGAAGCTCCACGAACATGGAAAGCTTTAAGAGCTTCCATTATGAAGCAGTTTTTGGCTAGCGATGCCAAAGACAAAGTGCTCACCGAATGGCGAAGCTTGATGCTCTCTCCCTACGAATCTATTCACAAATACGTAGACAAGTTTTGGGATTTACATCTCAAAGCCACTGTCTACAAAAAGATAGATTTTGGAGAGCAAAAACAACAATTTTGTGCGGGTTTATCTGAAGATATGGCGGAGTATGTCAACTCCCAAAGGCCTCGCACTATTTCAGCGGTCATACACCATACTATGGTGGCTTCATAAATCCACTTCCAACAAGGGGCTAAGAAAAATCTTAAACCCATGGAAAGCAAAGACCGTAATGAGCCTAAGGGGAAGGACCATGTTCAAAAGTTTCCCAAGGGCAACTTCAACAACAACAAAGCTAAGGATAAGGGAGTCTACAAAGGCAAAAATAAACTCTCTCCTGAAGAGCTAGAGCGTTATTGCAAGGATAACCGTTGTTTCAAATGTAGGGAGCAAGGGCATGCTTATCGTGCTTGCCCACAGAAGAACACACACAATGAACCTCCTAGAGCTTCCATAATTGAAGTTAAACAAGAAGATGCTCATCACAAAGGATCTCCTCTATGCCATGCTTGGGGGAAGGTGAGAGAACATGATGCTTTCATTCTCTTTGACAATGGCTCTACTCACAATTTCATATCCACGGAGTTGGCCACTAAGCTAGGCATCCAAGCCTTTGAGATGAGAAATCCCCTACCAGCCAATAATGCTTTCAAGGGAGAAGAAGTCCCAGTTACTCCCTTGATTGGGAAATTGAGGCTTCATGTCCAAAGTTATGTCGACAAAGAGGATTTCTTCATCTCTCCCCTTAAGCATGAGGATGTAATCCTAGGGGCACCATGGTTTGATCGCATGGCGACCAACATCAAGTTTTCTGAAAGGCAAATTTACTTTAAATACAGGGACAAAGACATGTACATATATGCTAATGAGTCAGGTAACACTATACCTCTTGTACATAAGCAAGCTTTTGATAAGTCAATAAAGAGCTCTATTTCCGTGTACATGATATTTGTAAAAGACTCTCAAAATGAACCTAATGTTCTGTCAAATAAAAATAAAGGGAATAAAAAAGAATTAGGGTTATCTAATTTCCTTAATGAATTCCAAGATGTTTTTATTGACAACATTCCTAATGAATTGCCTCCAAAACGAGGGGATGATGACCATGCAATCGAGCTTCTTCCACGAATCTCACCGCCTAATAAACCTCCTTATCGAGTTTCTCAAGCTCAACAAGAGGAAATTATGCGGCAAGTGCATGAGTTGGTTGAGAAAGGAATGGTTAGGCCTAGTTCATCTCCATTTTGTTCACCAGCTTTATTAGTGCAAAAGAAATATGGCACATATCGTATGTGTGTTGACTACAGAGCACTAAATAGGATCACTATAAAAAATAGGTTTCCCGTTCCGCGGGTAGAAGACCTATTTGATAAGCTACAAGGATCGAACTACTTTAGTAGGATTGACCTAAAAAGTGGCTATCACCAAATAAGGATTGTTGATCAAGACATTGTAAAGACTGCATTTCACACTACGTTTGGTCTCTATGAATTCATTGTCATGCGTTTTGGCTTGACCACTGCACCAGCTACATTCAACCGCATGATGGAGAAGCTCTTTAGGCCTCACCGCAGTTACACTGGAGTGTTCTTTGATGATATAATCATCTACTCCAATTCCTTGGACGAACACAAACAACACCTCCAGGTAATTTTTCAAGTTTTGCGAGAGAATAAGCTTTACATAAATCAAATGTAAAGAAAAGTGAATTTTTCTTACAAGAGATTCAGTATTTAGGTCATATTATCTCTAAAGATGGCATCCAAATGGATCCATCAAAGTTAGAAGTAATAAAAGCATGGCCTAACCCAAAGAATTTGCATGAATTAAGAAAATTCTCACTCATAGCAGGACCATTGCATGACCTAACAAAAAAGAACGTTAAGTATGCATGGACTACCAAAGAGAACACTGCGTTTGAAAAGCTTAAAGAGAAGCTTATCTCTCAACCTGTGCTTACACTACCGGATCTCTCAAAGCCATTTGAGGTCCAATGCGACGCTTGTGGTGATTGACTTGGAGCCATGCTTCTCCAACAAGGGCACTCCATAGCATATGAAAGTCGAAGGATCGACCCAGTTGAGCAAGCTCTAGGCATGTAGAACTCCTCGCAGTTCTACATGCCTTAGACACGTGGAAGCACTACTTATTGGGGACTCCTTTCATTCTGCGGACGGCTCACAAAAGCCTCAAGTACTTCATGATGCAAACCAAGATCTCCGACAAACAAAGTGGGCAAATTTCCTTTCGCAATTTCATTTTCATATTGGTCACATTGTTGGCAAGCATAATCAAGTAGCTGATGCACTCTCAAGACGTCTGAGAGTGAATGCGGTTTCCATATCAACTCACAATGATCTATCTTCTATGATAGGTGAGTACGCTATTGATTCCGATTTTAAAGATGTGATGTCAGCCCTTGCACTAGGGAAGAAGGAGGAATCATTTACCTTACAAGATGGTTATCTTCTCTATGGTAATAGGCTATGTGTTACCAACTCACTACGTGAGAAAGTAATGTATGAATCTCATGCTTCTCCATATGCGGGGCATAGAGGGATTCAAGCTACCCTAAGAGGGATAGAAATGTACTTCTATTGGCCTACCATGAAAGCGAACATACAAGAGTATGTTTCAAAATGTGTGGTTTGCCAAAAGACAAAGTTTGATAGAGGGAAGCAACCTGGTTTGCTTCAAACTTTGCCAATCCCTAATTCACCCTGGGAGAGCATATCCATGAATTTTATATTTGGAGTGCCTACGTCTATCCATGGGAATACGGCAATATGGACAATAGTAGACAGGTTCAGCAAACAACCGCATTTCATACCTGTCAAAAAGACTATTAGTCACGCGACATGGGAGAGCGAAATACATTGATAATAAACAAAGAATATACAGAGTACGCAGAGTAAACAAATGGAAATAAAGAGTCTGTATGGATACAAAGTAATCATTACAAGAAGAGCATAGCTCGTTTCATAACCTCCCGACCACCCCCGAGCTATCTCAATCACACTCTCACTCTCACTCTCAATCTCAATCTTGTGCACAATCTCAATCTCAATCACACTCTCACTCTCAATCTCAATCACAATCACACTCTCAATCTCAATCTCAATCTCTTGATGGCAACAACGATCATAATCGAAATCGCAACACGATCACAATCCCAATATCATGACACCCTGCATCGTCTACAAAATAGCCAAAAGAACATACTCGTGCAACAAAATCAACATGGTAATCAAATTCAAAACATCATTTTGTGCCATCATAAAATATTATAATCACTTCTTGATTGGATTAAACAAAAGAGATATTACCTGTGTATATTTGTTTGTAAGCTAACCTATTGCTGCTTGTAGGTTATCCTGTTGCTGCTGGCAATTTGTTTCTGTCATAACTTGGTTAAATGAACTTAGAACATAGACTTCCAGGTACTCAAAACGACGGAAACAGGTTTGTTCTATAAGACAACGTGAACAGAATTGCGAAAAAACGTCTTTCTTTGGCTGAAAACTCTACTTTTAGGTCGCGACTCCTAAAAACACTATTTTTGGGTCTCCGCTTCTTTTTCAACTTATTTTAAGCCTACCCATGCATTTTAAGCTAAAACACATAAATATAACACATTGATACTAATAAAAATCTCAATTTTAATTACGTTTTTATTATACTATTCATAGACAGACTATCTTTTGTTCATTAATCTTTATGAAATATGTCTTTGGTGTAGTATTTGAAAAGAAGAGAGTATATTTTCTCTCTTAATATCTTAAATTCATTCATATAAGCTCTATCTAATAGACTATTCAACAATCTTTCAAATCGTGCTAAACGAAAGATATGGCTTACTACATTCTTTTCGACTTTAAGAACTTCAAAATTTAGTCCTATTACATTCTCCCTTTATCAAAATTAACTGTGTCCTCAGAGTTGGAAAGAGGGGTTTTTTATTTTTAACATACAAAACATCAAATTCAATCTAAGAGGAATCTTTTACATGATAAGAAGAATCCTACTTCTAAGTTGTCTAACTTTATAATCAAATTGGTTTCTAGTACTGCGTTCACATCTTTTCTTTAGGTTAAGATTTCAAAGAGGAATTTACAAACACACATAAGCAATTATGATAATACAAATAATCCTTATGTAAACAAAATTTCTTCTCAACCATCTCTCTTAATTTTTCGGTTTAATTTCAGGTTTAATTTCTCAGTTAGATTAGAGGACAATAATCAATGTGTACTACTCGAATCAATTAAGAAATTCAATTTCAAATCTTTAATTTTACGAATGACTTTGATTTTAGAATCTTTCAAATGATGCATCAAAGACATAAAGCATCATAAAGAAGAGTTAGATGACTTACCTTTATCATCCGCATCGTCAATAGTCTCCAATTCAACCATCTTCGCTTATCAATGGCTTTGTTTGGGCATTTGAAAGTCTGATGGCCTTACTCTTCTTGAAACTTGATTGATCTCGCAGCTTCTCCCGCATCGTCATCGTCTTGATCATCGCTCCTCTTTCGTTTCTTCTTCTTTGATCCTTCATCTCTTGGAGACGGCGATAGACCGTTTCCATGTTTAACTTTCATCTTCTCCTCCACTTTGTCTTCCTGCACCAGCTATTCTCTTTCCTTTATCCCCTTCCTCATATCTGTTAAGATCTTCATTGAGCCATCTAATAATCTCCTCTTGTTCCTTCAATCACTGATATGCTTCCATTGCTACCGCAGGATTGAAACCGCTCTGATACCACTTGTCACGCGACACGGGAGAGCGAAATACATTGCTAATAAACAAAGAATATACAGAGTACGCAGAGTAAACAAATGGAAATAAAGAGTCTGTATGGATACAAAGTAATCATTACAAGAAGAGCATAGCTCGTTTCATAACCTCCTGACCACCCCCGAGCTATCTCAATCACACTCTCACTCTCACTCTCAATCTCAATCTTGTGCACAATCTCAATCTCAATCACACTCTCACTCTCAATCTCAATCTCTTGATGGCAACAACGATCATAATCGAAATCGCAACACGATCACAATCCCAATATCATGACACCCTGCATCGTCTACAAAATAGCCAAAAGAACATACTCGTGCAACCAAATCAACATGGTAATCAAATTCAAAACATCATTTTGTACCATCATAAAATATTATAATCACTTCTTGATTGGATCAAACAAAAGAGATATTATCTGTGTATATCTGTTTGTAAGCTAACCTGTTGCTGCTTGTAGGTTACCCTGTTGCTGCTGGCAATTTGTTTCTGTCATAACTTGGTTAAACGAACTCAGAACATAGATTTCCAGGTACTCAAAACGACGGGAACATGTCTAGTCTACAAGAGAGCGTGGACAGAATTGTGAAAAACGTCTTTCTTTGGCTGAAAACTCTACTTTTAGGTCGCGACTCCTAAAAATACTATTTTTGGGTCTCCACTACTTTTTCAACTTATTTTAAGCCTATCCATGCATTTTAAGCTAAAACACATAAATATAATACATTGATACTAATAAAAATCTCAGTTTTAATTACGTTTTTATTATACTGTTCATAGACAGACTATCTGTTGTTCATTAATCTTTACGAAATATGTCTTTGGTGTAGTATTTGAAAAGAAGAGAGTATATTTTCTCTCGTAATATCTTAAACTCATTCATATAAGCTCTATCTAATAGGCTATTCAACAATCTTTCAAATCATGCTAAACGAAAGATATGGCTTACTACCTTCTTTTCAACTTTAAGAACTTCAAAATTAAGTCCTATTACACTATTAAGGTCCATCAAGTGGAAACCCTCTTTATATCACAAATCTTTAAGTACCACGGCTTGCCAATGTCAATAGTGTCGGATAGAGATCCTAGAATGACCAGCAATTTCTGGAAGGGTCTCTTTGAGAATTTAGGTACAAGGCTAAATTTCTCTTCGGCCTATCACCCGCAAACGGATGGTCAAAGTGAGATAGCTAACCTAACAATTCTTGATCTACTCAAAGCTTATTTCAATGAAGTAGATCAAAGCTCCCAATGGGAGAAGTACTTACCTTTAGTGGAGTATGCTTACAATAACACAGTACATACATCCACGGGAAAACCACCTTTTGAGGTAATTGAGGGAAGATCAAAAAGTCCCCTGCTACTTAAGGTACATGGGAAGATCTTCGCTGCAGATGAATATAGCCGCGACCTACAAGAATCTTTCGAAAAGATTAAAGATGCTATATCCATCTCACAGCAAAGGCAAAAGGCTGCTGCTAACAAGCACAAAAGATCCCTAAACTTTAAAGAAAATGATTGGGTCTTGCTTAAATTTCCCAAGGCTCGATTAAGGCACACGACAGGCTAGGCAAGAATCCTACGGGACACCAAAAATACTATGCTAAACTAGCAAAAAAGTACTATGGCTCCTTTCAGATTCTTAAGCCAATCAATGAGACGGCTTATCAGCTCAAGTTGCCCAACCACTGGCTCATACACAATGCTTATCATGTGCGCCTGTAAAAGCATTACCAAGAAGAGCCACCCCAAGAAGCAACCATAGAAGACCCACCGGAGATTGAAGACCAAGAAGAGGTACTGCAGCCAGATTCCATTCTCCGACACGAAGACAAGGTATTGAGAGGTGGTAAGATTATCCGATGGTATCTTATTAAGTTTAAGAATTATCCTTTTGAAGATGCTAGATGGATGCAAGGCATACAATTAAAGGATAACCTAAACCTTGTCAATGCTTACAATGATTCCCTAGAGTAAGAAAATGTAAATATGTTTTAAACGATCAATGTTTTTGTCTTATAAGACTCTTTTTTTCTTTATTGTGCACAAATGTTAAGAAGTATGCATGCTTAGGATCAAGTTTGCGGAGACGACGTCTCCCAAACACCAAGTAGAGCTTGTCACTCTACTATGGAAGATTGATAGGACTAATGTGCAGACATGCTTGCGGCGGCTCTCAAGTGCCAAATGGATTAGTCATCCATTGTGGAACGGTGCCGTAGGGTAAAATAGGGATCCTATACCCGCTAAGAAAAGGACTAATGACTATGCTTTATCATCTCTACCTCATAGTCGAGGACGACTATGATTTCAAGAGAGAGGTAATGTCATAATAACTAATATCTAATTCTCCTAAATGATTTTCTCATGTTAAACTGATCATTTAATATGGGGAAGTACTAGGGGAGAAAAAGCTAGATTATTAGTAAAGCTAGCAGACTGGTCACAAGAGGGGGCCCACAGTAGGGATCCAAAGGGGTACCATCTGCACAAGAGCAATGTGCAATGTGCAATGAATGGGCTCCAAAGACCTTAGGGTTCAGCCCATTAAGACTTCCAAAAGGTTAAGTTCCAAAATTTCAAAGTGTAAAGTCCAATGGTCAATTGTAAATAGAATTGGTTGCTTTGTGTGTGCAAAAGGCCAATAAGCTAGAGGACAAAAGCAAAAACGTCTTGGGAAGATGACAAAGCTTAATAAGGATTAGACACACACACACACACACACACACACACACACACACACACACACACACACACTATACACCTAAGCTTACCCTTTCCACAAAGTAAAGAGGACACATGTCAGGCATGCAAAGAAACCCCCAATTCTTGCCTTAATCCTATTGGATGGGCACAGAGGTGGACCAATGAGAAGTTAGCTAGTGTAAACTAAAATTTTATTTTTATAAATGCTCAAAAAATAACCAATAAGAAATAGTCTCCCTAAAAGACTATTGGACAATCAAAAGGTCCAATGATAATTAAGCAGTTCCTAAAATTGCTTAATTCCTATTGGTCAAAGGACTAAAAGGTCCAATAGCAAAGAAGATAATTAAATTAATTATTTGGCATTTACAAAATGAGAAAAAGGATGGACACTTGTCACAAGGCTCTTGACTGGGCCTCTCAAAGGCTATTGGCCAAATTATTTACGGGCCAATAGGAAGCCAGCAAGAGTAAAACTCATACTCAAATACTATTGGCTAGGCTTTTGAAGGGCCAATAGGAATGCAGCATGAGTAATTGGCAAGGGGGGTCAACCAAGAGGAGAGAGGGGGCTGTTTTGGAAGGGCATTATTCCACACACACTCACACAACTCATGTGTAGAGTAAGAAAATCATCTCCTTCTCCAAGCTTTAATGGAAAGCTCATCTTCTTCTCCAAGTTTGAGAATGGATGCCTACACCAATAACTCTTGGATATGGAATGCAAATCCAACCAAGAGCTAAGCTTCAATGCCATGCTTCTCTCCTCTATTATATAATTACTAAGCTAAGCAAAGCTACAAGAGTAATTAAGTGAGAAAATAATTCTTTCTCGTAAGAATACTCCTTCTTCCTCTAGATCTACTCTCATACCCCGCTAGCTCTCACCATCTTCGAAGGTGTGTGAGGTCTTGGGTCTGAGACCAACTTCTTCTTGCATATCTTTGTACAGCCTCTCTTTCACCTATAATAATTCCACTTTGATGAGAGGGTACGACAGGGATTGTTGATGCCATTGAGCGTTGATATGACTGGGAGTGAGTCGAGTGACGTTGACAGAGTGTAAAACTCTCAACTCCCAATCCATTGCTGTTTTCCACTGCTCATCCACCTCTAGGGTGATCTTCTCCTTCAGTACGTCTTCTTCAGCTTTTGACAGCTGGACCATTGGCACTTTGTCTTCATTCGTGATGTTAATATGAAAATCATCATCACCACTTGGCTCTGCTGTTGACTGTGTCTCAAACTCTGCAAACGAGGCCGAGGGTATGTCTATCTGTGGCAGCTCTAAAGTGCCTGCCTCTTCCTACGTGTCTGGTTTTTCATCTCTGAGGAGTTGATTAATCCGCTTGAGTTATGTTATCTCCTTTAGAAGCTCCTCCTCTCTCTAAACCCACATCAATGCCAGGTCCCTGCAATGTGATTGTTCTAGTTTTAATTCCAATTCTAGGTCTTTGTTTTTCTTTTCAAGTTCCTTGTACACTTCATCAATTGCTTTGATCGAGGCCACGGATGGGTTTTCTCTGACTTGCCGTAAGAAAATGGCCTGATCATTGATCCGCTGCTTCGAGTACTACAAAGAAGCATTGGCAACATCTAATTGTACCTGAATTTTTTGAGCTGACAGAGATGTCCTAAGAAGTTCATTCATAAATTCTATCAGGTACTCATCTTTTGCTTTGTAGGCATCAAATAGTTTGGTGAGTAGATCACCTAACTCCATTTCTTTTCGTTGCCTATCTCTAGGTAATTGATGTTGTTCCGCTTCTGTTTTCAGCTCTTACACCTGCCTTTGAAGAGCAGTGATGACAGTCATCCTGTGTTCTAACTCTCCTTGGAGAGCGTCGATCACCGTTTCAAGTTCCTTGGCCTTTGTGCTGCGGTTTAAAGCTGTTGAACGGAGTCTCTTCGTTATTTCCTGCATCTGACGTGCATATTCATTGACTTAGACTATTATTTCATCGTTTGACTGCCACTCCTCCTGTCTTGCCATTTGGGATGTGCCTGCAGCCTCATGTATGGCTTCTTGCTGCATTGTAATTGCTGGTAGCTCTTGTGTAGAGGTAGATGGTTGGTCTTCTTCTTGAGTATCCTGAGGCTTTGATGCCTCGGTAGTTTTTGGTTGAGTAGAAGTAGAGGGTGTGGGCTCCAACCTTGCTGTCTCTTCAGGTGCCGGCCTTTCTTCCTTCTCTGGCTTAGTTTCTTTCTCATGTGCAGTGGTAGAATCTTTTTCTGTATCTGCTTCCTTACCAGTCTCTTAATCAGATTTACTTGCCTTTTCCTCTTCTGGATTTTGAGTATCTTCTGCTGCCTTCTCCGGTTTCGGACTCAGCTTTTTTTTCCTTTTGTTTGTCGGGGTGGTCAGTATCTTGTGCAAATTCTTTTTGTTGGGTGGACTCAGAATCTTTCTCTTTCTCAGGCTATGCTTCTTCATTGGTCTCTTTGCCTACAGGTGATGGTGGTGGGCTAGGCATGGGATGGTCTTGTTGTTCTGTATGTAGTGAGGTGGGTCCGGGAGATCCATGACTTTGCTCTTGGCTAGCCGTTTCCTGAGCTTGCCTTTGATCTTCCGCTTCCTTGGCTTTCTTTGCAGCTTCTTTTGCCTCCTTCAGCTTTAGAGCTTCAGCCTCTTGGTACATTCTTTTTAAATGCTCTATTGGATCATCCGCCTTTCTTGTATGATGCTTTGTTTGAGGGCCTTTAAGTCCTGCAGGTACCCATTTTTTGGGTCCTTCTCTTGTGCTTGCCTACTACGCTGGTATGCTTGTTTTCTCTCTTTCAAAGGACGCTTGTTTTTGAGCTGGCTCTTCTTGTGTGTGGCCACAGCTTTTCTTTTCATCTCTTCTCTCTGATCTCTCTTTTCTTCGTTGTCAGAACTTTGCTGCTGTGCTGTTCCGACGAGCTATCAGCTGACTCATCATCAGATTTATATGATCTTTTACCGGACCTTGTAGCTCTTGGATAGGATTGTGCTGCCAATATCCATGTGTTCTGATCAAGGGCAGGCGGTAGGTTGTTGGCCATGCCGATGGCATGATATGTTATTTTAGTCAAGACCTCTGGCGCACCCACGTACGTGATTTTTCCTTCCTTCTTGGTGCCCTTTAAGATTGTCAAGAGATACTACACGTGGTCCACTGGTTGCCTTGTCGTCCACTTGAGAACTTGAGTGAATGTGGTGGCCACGGCGTGATTTGGTGTAGTGTACCTTGGTGGCCTTTTTGCCAGAAAATGAAAGTTTTGGTGGTACAAACGGACTGGCTCTTCCACCTGTTTATGGATAAGATCGGCGAACGTAGCCACAGCTGTCTCTTTGGTAAATATGCCTGCGGTTTTTATGTCTCTTGTCCGCATGGTCATTCCTTCAGTGGGTAGTCGTAGTGCCTCTGCCACTATCTCTTTTGTGATCACTACTTCGACCTTGTTCCCTTAGGTGTCTGATATCTGTGCGGTTCCGTCTTCTTTGATGGTGGATAGAAGCTCGTAAGTTTTGTGAAAGTCCACTCCGCAAGGCTCTTGTTCGTAGAAATCCCTGAGCCCCAGCATGCGGTTAGCTTCCTTGGTTTCTGGTTGAGCAGCTACATCATAGACTTCTTGCAGCCAATGAAACTGTAGAGTGGTGTTCTTCCAGCTGTTTCCTAAAAAGGTAGGATGCCTTTGCTGCTTTGACTAACTTGAGGTCTAGTTGATACGCGGGCTGTTCTTGTAGTTTCTCTTTTTGGTTTAGCTTCTTCTTGGCCCTCTCTACTGCTTGAAATGGCTCCTGTTCAGTGAATAGAGTGCAAAGTTAGCAGATTTGTCAGAATTATCTCTGAAATGTCCTTTAGGCTGAAATGCTGACAATTTGGTCCAATTTGCTTCAAATCAATTTTTAAACAAGCAAAGATGCATAAAAACATGCAAGGAACAAAACTGTGTGGTCAAAACAAAAATCTGTAACCAAAGTAAATACTCGGGATTGTTTATAGCTGAGAAAAATTTTCAACTTTTTGCAAACTTGGCTTTATAGGCTTGAAGTATATACCAAATACATGCTCTTAGTGAAATATGGCCTCATTTGGATGCACAAGGTGAAAATGGTACCAGATTTTGGCTTTACGCCTCTGAAACAGTAGATATAAAGGAAATTTGAGATTTTGAGCTCCAAATTGATTCAAAATTGGCTAGTGGTCTTCACATCATGTACTTTGGATCTATGATGGCAAAATATCAAAATTCCCCAATTTTGACCAGAAAGTAAATAATTGCGATTATTAACTTTTCTTCCAACATTGACATTTTTTGGTACAAATTGGTTCTAGGAATTGTATAGACCTTGTATATGAGATATGAGGTGATTTGGATCAAGAAAAGTTGTCCATAACCCAAATTTTGGCTTGCAAAGACTTCTTTGCGTTTTTTGGCAATTTTATAAGTAACGGGTGGTTATTTTGGCTCATACTTGATTTTTGGCATATAATAGGTGTGTACACATGATAGGTGAGGTGATTTGACAATTTCCAAGCAAAACAGATGCAAAAGTAAATAATCGCGATTATTTACAATAGTGACAAACTTTGCAAAACCTACCAATTTGGACCGTCATGTTTCATACACCTAATACAGGTCCTAAATTGAATTTGGTCAAGTTTGGTTATGCCGGCATTACTTTGTTTTCTGTCGACTCTGAAATCACCATTTTTTGTGACTACTCTATTTGCTAGGTTGGTTGGTCAACTTTGAGGCTTTGGACTTGTCTGCAACATAGTCGTGAAGCAACCTGTCCAATTCTGATTCATTTGGAGTCAATTTGAACTCGTATGTCGAATTTGACGCTTTGTAACCTTCGAGCTGTTTTTTGCTTTTCGAGGACTTTTCTTGATCGATCTCACCAAACCAATCATATACATCGTATATGGACTTCATAAGCAAGCCGTCTGTGGAGTCAAGTCGGAATTCTGGCATTTGCTAAAAACCTAACTTTTGTATTGGGGACCCCCTAGACCCCTACTGAATGGTCATTTGATGGTATAGAAAGGCTCTATTATGCTAGGGCATGCTATGGTTCAAATCCCATCCGATTTGGTCAAGCTGGCACGCCGCTATGGTCAGTTTTAGGTTGTAGGTCTTCGTGCACTACTCGATTTCTAGGGTTTTTTCTAGGGCTTTAGACTAGCTACCAGCCGTACAAAATGGATCATTGTCAAGTAAAGAACTTACCCCTCATGTCTCGTGTAAGACGGCGTTGAAAATGGTCAACTGTGGGCTCCGGAAAAGTCGCACAAAAGAGGTCGAAATCTCTCTCTACAAAGGCTCCAAGTGGAAATGAGGTGGTTTTAGCCTACCTTGGATATCTATACCGGGACTTCCCGAACCAAATTTCCCCAGATTCCCCCGTTATTCCTACTAGGCCGTGAAATCTATGTTATACTCACAAATTTCCGTGATCGAATTCCTGTAGCTCATTTTGCAAGAATTTTGCAAAAGTAGGCCTGGTCGCCTAATTTAGGCTTCCCGCTTACATCTTTTGATTTTATTGAAAATTTTTGTGCTTGTCCGCCTTGTCTTTTTGATCACCATCCTGTCTTCCATTTTTCCATCTGAGCTTCCCTGCTATTTATTATTAATTTTTGACTTGTTTATTTGAAAAAAATAAAAGAAAATAGCAAAATGCTCTAAAAAAGTAAAGTAAACATCCAATAATTAAGAAAATCATTAACAAAACTTTATTGTTTTTTGTTGGATTTTTCTATTTTTAAGCCTCATTATTAACAAAAATGATGAAAAATATCCAAGAAATGACTATTTTTAATGATTTTCTGATAGTATATACACTATTTACACTCATCGGGAAGATATTATCAATAAATTTTCCTTTGATGATGAATTATAAGGGCATTACTATGTAATTTTGCAAAAAATCACATGTTAACATCAAAATTTTTCCTCCCTCTTCAAGCGTTGCCCTTAATTACTTGGTACTTAGTGCTTAGTACCCTTCAACCCCTCCTAGATGGCGTAGTTAGGGATGATTGTGTTCATGGGTTGAACAATTGTATCTATGCATAGCCGTGATTGGCTCTACCATGATATGAAGATCAATGCAATTCAAACCAATATGTTGTGCAAGAGCTAGTTCTTGAGTAATTAACTCAAGGGTTTTTGGTGTCTAGGTTTGCTGCTGATGTCTTCCAAAGAGAAAATATTGTAGCTTGTGTGCTCTCTGTTTGAGTGTACCATCAGAATGCTTTAGCGTCCTGATTGCTTGAGCTGTTGGTAGCAATTTTGATTGTTGTCGCGCTTTTTCTCGCCATTGATAGCTTGGTCGGCTTGGTGTTGTATGGTTTGTTAGAGTCTTTTGAGACTTAACTCACCATTTCTTGATTGGTTTCGCGGTTTGTGGAGAAGATAAGTGCTCCTTTTTCTTCCAAACCATTTTCATGTAAGGTTCCTTGCTCAGAGATGCTCGTTTCTGTGTTCGAACCCTTGAAACCTTCTTTTGTTTCGTCGGTGACGTTTTAGGCACCCAGATCTGAATTGGTTTATCCTTAAGATGTGCTTTTGGTACCCAAAATTTTCCTGACTCCTTGCATGCTATATGTAGTACTTGATTGTCGAAGGGATGGAGAAGATTGACTACTTCGTTTGGTCTGCTGATTACACTTTTTCCATTCCTCCTTTCTTGGTGCAATTGGAACAATGAGTTGCCCTCCTTTACGTGATAGCTTCAGTTGATTTGCATCCCAATCTGGTATTGATTTGTATGTTCGTATCCAAGGAATTCCAAGAATCATCGTCTCATTCATGTGTCCATCAGGTAAGGATACAAATTGATGAGGACATGAACATCCATGTACTAGCACGTTGTCGTGCTGTGACACGTACATAGTGGGAACGCATGCTACAAGATTTATCTTGTAACTTTTTAGATACATAGTTATATTTTCTATAATGTATATATGCATATTTAAGTATAATAATATGCTTTCTATCTCATCCTATTATTTAAAGGGTAACCTATTCTTACTTTACCATCAGAAAATACTATGGAAAAAGCGTCAATAGCTCCGCCTCTTTAACTTGGGGCAAAAAGCATTGATTCTTTATTTCTACTATCTCATTATCATCTCACACCTTAGCTAGATCCTATATCTAGGGTAAACTCCAATATATATATATTCTATGTATTTTTCATATTTTTCTTATATTTCTTTCTAAATAGCTACTAGGAGGGAATCAAATCCTAGTGGGATACTAGGTGGCATGATTTCAAAGATACACTTATTTTAATGCATTATTGCAAGCATGATTACAAAACTTTGTCAAGGAGCAATGTTATGCTTTCATATGGCATGAGGTGTCCTTTGTAATCAAATGAAAGTCTAAGCTAAGGGGACCATAGGAAGACTTTTGCTGCCAGAAATGGACCCTATTTTGATGAATTTTTTACACAAAGTTCCAATCCGAATAGGAAAATTCATATAAAAAAGGAGTTGTAGGTAATGAGCTGAAGTTTTTGCCTTTTTTTTTTTTTTGGAGCCACGGTTGACGAGATATGATAAAAATACTGGACCCCGGTTTGCCCACATCATGCAGAAACAACTCATTTCCAACTTTTCCAGTTTTTGTTCACACTGGCTCTTCTCTTCTTGTGTAAAACCTTGGGGATTACCTTCACCTATAAAAGGGGACCTCTTCTTCCTTGAAAAGAACTCAAGAATTCAAGCCATTGATGAGAGAAATTCATGAGGGAGGGAGTAGTAATGCCAGATTGTACTTAGTCATTAACATAAGCCTAAGCCTACACTTTCTCCTAGAGGAAGACTAGCCATTCTTGCATGCTATCCATGGAAGATCAACTCTAATCAAATAAGGTCTTGGACTTGGCGTATCAATAAAAGTGGAGTTCTCCCCTCCTCTTCTCTCTCCATCAATAATGGTGCCAAAGGGTTTGTCAAGTAAGATGTGTTCTACATTGATGTTTTCTTGATTTCTTGTTATTTTCATTTTCATCTGTAATCCAATATATATATATATCTATCTAATCTCATCTCCTTAACCAAACCTATCTCTCTCACTCTTAGTAATTCATCCTCTCTACAAATTTTAGGTTCTCCTTGCTGCAGGTACATGATCTCTCCCCGCGGTATCCTTATTGCCTACGGGCAAGAATAGGGCTTGGGAGGGAAACTTCTCATGTCTTTACTTCTCTCATATCTACATTTCTCACATACTATCCTAGATGAATAACCCACATGATGATAATTTCTATCGCTTTCACTCTGTACGATCTATTAGAATTAACGTATGGATTAGCCGTAAAATACACTTTCAACAACGTATAGTGTTTCTCTTTGGCCTAGAAAGGCTCAATGAAATACTTCTATCACCGGATCCCATCATACTACCTCTCATAGACTATAATTTTTCTTTTGATGTAAACGTAGTTATCTTGCTATGAACCAAGAGGATTTGTACACACAATTAATCCCAATCAATAGACAAAATATATATATTATGGTAAGCACAAAACTACAATTCCAAAGAACAATTCGTAGCCTATTTGGTCAGCCGAGATTGAATGCCATTAACTCATCTATTAACCCTTTCATACTACCCATGATACGATATGACCATAGCCTTGATGTTTTCATCTTTGTGTTGTTTTGACATTCTCTTTTGTGCTCTTTCTTTGTGTGTGTGAGTGCAAGAGAGAAAGAGTGGGTCTTCTTTGATTGCACTTCTTTTCAAACCCTAGTCTTCATGGCATCTATGGTTTAACTCCTTCATATAGTTTTTGTTGAGTTCTCTCACAAACTCTCACAGCCATAAGCCCGGTGCTTTCCTAGCAAGATCGCAAATTTCTCGACATATTTTTGGTGAACCCGACGCAAACAAGCCGGGGTGAGAGTACATAAAGATGTCTAGCAAAGTGGAGCAGCTATATGCTGAATGAAACAACTTGCAGACAGATGCAAATGGCTTGAAGAAGAAGACCGGATTAAAAAAGCGATTGAAAGCGCTAGGCAATCCGTATATAATGAGCTTAATATATTCGAAGGCTATGATCCAAAAGGATATCTTGAGTGCTATGTGAGAGAGATGAGGCTTCAAGCAATTCCAGAAGCTTGGATGATTGCAGTATTTGTTGAACTTGTGAGTGATGATTTCAAGCACCAAGTTCAAGACTATGCAAGCAACTGGGGTGAGTTTTCTACAGCTATAAAACAGGTATGCTTGGAACATCAAGACCAAGAGATGGAGCAGAGTGGAAGTGGATGTGACCAGCTAGAGTTGGTGTCTCCTGTAAGCCATGTAAGTGTCAACACATCCATACAGGCTAATTTAGAAGCAGTAATAGATGCATATCTTTTGCAAGATGCAAATTTATTGTATGCAGATGAAACAGACATAGTGGAATCTATTTGTGCACGTTTGGGTCTTGTAACCTTTGTAAAGAATGAGGATGCAAGAGAGCTACACAAGGCAAGCACAAAGCACACAGAGATGGAAAGCTTCTTCTTCTTCTTCACAGAAAAGAGAGTACAAAATGACTAAGTGCTAAAGCTGAAAAGTAGCACATATGTACATGCGGTCACTAAGGGTGAACTCGCTAGAAGCGTACTAGGCTGGCACTATAAGTGTAGTCCAGCTGTAGAATCACTGGCAGAGATCCTCCGTGTCGGTCACCTAACGCGCCAGTGAGTAAATGCAGTAAGCGGCCAAGACCCGTAGTGGATGCCAGCTCAAGGTGTAGAGCTCGACATCTCAACACTCCCCCTCGAGCTCTGCATGTGGCAGAGCGCCAGTGAGTAAATGCAGTAAGCGGCCAAGACCCGTAGTGGATGCCAGCTCAAGGTGTAGAGCTCGACATCTCAACAACCTTCGTATCTCAAGATAATGACTCTCATGATGCTATCCAAGTGCCTGAAACGGCTCAAAGCGACTTAGAGGATGATGCAAACTCGCCGGCTATGATAGATGATTTGGACGCTCCTTTTGATTCGTTTGAAGATGCACATGGGTGTATATACAAGGATGAGGATGCTATGGTTTTGACAGAGGATGTGAAGGGAAAACAGGTGGAAGATAGCTATATTAGTGATGTGCTACAATATACTTTAGAGAAGATCCAGGAACTTTTACCAAGTTTAGAAGAGCCGGATGCTTATGCTAAAGACATATACCAGAATGAAGAAGTCATTATACATGCTTTCCTATGCGAGTTTGATGCATGTGGTACTACCCAAATGGATATTCCTAGCTGCGAAAGTGCTAATTTAGAGGGGGTGACTGAAAATCTCCTCCTTTGTGAGTATAGCTCTGCTAGTAGCATTGCGGATTGTAAGGTACATAAACTAGACGAGGTGGAAGAAGGGGAGTGCATTGACAGAGTAATATGTATGTCTTGTATATATGGGGTAGCAGATGTGATGCGGATGACTCATGAAATTATGCCTTATTTAGAGCTAGATGCAGCAAGCTTTCACAATTCCATGGTAGAGGAAGGTGTTATGCAAAGTTTGGAGTCTTTAGCAGCTGATTTTGGATTGCCTATTCATGATGATGATGTTTTTGAAGTCGTGTTTGCAGTAATGAGAGATGCAGATTCTCTGCATGAGGATTGGGGTTTTGCAGATGAAGCTATGAATCTTCAAGATTCACAAATCAAAGATAGAGAAGTGTTTAGGAATGCTATACAGGTTGAAGTGACATCAGAGGATAGAGTAGAAGAGCAAGAAACCTCTTCAGATATGGTCTATGATTGGGGTGATATTTCGGATCTGTGTGAAGATGCAAATGAAGATGCTTGCCATAAAGTGCCTACTATATAGGGTTCTAAGAATTTCGGTTGCCTGCACGTATGCAAACAATATGTGAGGCATAAAAGGGATTTAGGTCTTGTTTCACTAGGTATAAATTGCAACCAGGTTTGTGAGCATCTATCTGCTATGGATAGGAAGGGTATACATGGTGATGCCTTGAAGCAAGAAGAGGATGCTAGCTCTATGCTGATACTAGAGTCATGTAATGAAGAAGGGTTCTCCCTAGATGAGTGGAGACATGATTCAGTTGAAGATAATTTAGGGATGGGTCAAAAAGGAAGAAGGGGTGAAGATATTGTGTCAGAGACTAACTCCAAGGAGGTTTTTGAGCAGTCGGTTACAAGTGACCGGGAGCATACCTACCAGGATGATTTGGAAAGGGAATTAGACACCATTTTTGAGAGGTATGCAAAGTTTTATGATGTAAAGCTGGAGAGGTATTTGGTAAAAGGTGAGAGAATTGATGAGAGGTTTACCATGCATATTTCTGAGGTTTCTCTTGATGTTGAGAAAGGCTATCTAGAGGATCTTTTGAGAATGCAGATTCAGACTTCTATGGGAAAGAGGTACATATGGATTTAGAGGTTGGTGAGAAGGTTGAAGTGCAGTTTCAAAAATCTTTCGAGTATATTACAGGAAGCCTGGAAGTGTTTTTTGAAGAGGAGGATGAGGAACTTATGTCTCTTCGTCATGAAGATTCTGCGCATAATGGAGATTTGTTAAAGATGTTTTGGAGACAAATGTATATAACAATTCCTTCTGATCCAAGAGGAATTAAAAGATGCGGAGAATCTTAATGCTTAGTACAATACAAGTTTCTGAGTTAGCCATATGATCCTAGAGGAGGTCATGGGATGATAGGGGATACAATTGCTTTCACAACTTACCATGAGGCTTGCACATGCCAGATAGCTACTAGGAGGGAATCAAATCCTAGTGGGACACTAGGTGGCCTGATTTCAAAGATACACTTATTTTAATACATTATTGCAAGCATGATTACAAAACTTTCTCAAGGAGCAATGTCATGCTTTCATATGGCATGAGGTGTACTTTGGAATCAAATGAAAGTCTACGCTAAGGGGACCACAGGAAGACTTTTGCTGCCAGAAATGGATCCTATTTTGATGATTTTTTTACAGAGGGTTCCAATCCAAATTGGAAAATGCATATAAAAAGGAAGTCGTAGGTAATGAGCTGAAGTTTCTGTCCATATTTTTACTTTTTTATTTGGATCCATGGTTGAGGAGATATGATCAAAATACTGGACCACGGCATGCCCACATCATGCAAGGACAGCTCATTTCCAAATTTTCCAGAAAAGGGGACCTCTTCTTCCTTGAAAAGAACTCAAGCATTCAAGCCATTGATGAGAGAAATTCATGAGGGAGGGAGTAGTAATGCCAAATTGTACTTAGTCATTAACATAAGCCTAAGCCTACGTTTTCTCCTAGAGGAAGACTAGCCATTCTTGCATGCTATCGATGGAAGATCAAATCTAATCAAATAAGGTCTTGGACTTGGCGTATCAATCAAAGTGGACTTCTCCCCTCTTATTCTCTCTCCGTCAATAATGGTGCCGAAGGGTTTGTCAAGTAAGATGTGTTCTACATTGATGTTTTCTTGATTTCTTGTTGTTTTCTTTTTTATCTCTAATCCAATATATATATATATATATATATATATATCTAATCTCATCTCCTTAACCAAACCTATCTCTCTCACTCTTTGTAATTCATCCTCTCTACAAATTTTAGGTTATCCTTGCTACAGGTACATCTCTCCCCGCGGTATCCTTATTGCCTACGGGCAAGAATAGGGCTTGGAGGGAAACTTCTCATCTCTTCACTTCTCTCATATCTACATTTCTCACATACTATCCTAGATGAATAACCCACATGATGATCATTTCTATCGCTTTCACCTTGTACGATCTATTAGAATTAACGTATGGATTAGCCATAAAATACACTTTCAACAACGTATAGTGTTTCTCTTTGGCCTAGAAAGGCTCAATGAAATACTTCTATCACCGGATCCTATCATACTACCTCTTATAGACTATAATTTTTCTTTTGATGTAAACGTAGTTATCTTGCTATGAACCAAGAGGATTTGTACACACAATTAATCCCAATCACTAGACAAAATATATATATTATGGTAAGCACAAAACTACAATTCCAAAGAACAATTCGTAGCCTATTTGGTCAGCCAAGATTGAATGCCATTAACTCATCTATTAACCCTTTCATACTACCCATGATACGATATGAGCATAGCCATGATGTTTCCATCTTTGTGTTGTTTTGACATTCTCTTATGTGTTCTTTCTTTGTGTGTGTGAGTACAAGAGAGAAAGAGTGGGTCTTCTTTGATTGCACTTCTTTCCAAACCCTAGTCTTCATGGCATCTATGGTTTAACTCCTTCATAGAGTTTTTGTTGAGTTCTCTCACAAACTCTCACAACCATAAGCTCGGTGCTTTCTTGGCAAGACCACAAATTTCTCGACAACGTTCAAGCTTACTACTCCCAACGTTGGAGTTGGGTTCTTGTTGCATCCTTTGTTTGTCGCTATTCCTGCCATCAATGCTTGACTTGTTGCCTTCTTGTATGTGGAATAATTGACTGCATTTACTCTAGCTCCTGTGTCGACCAAAGCATTGGTGCTATGATTGTTGATTTGTACTTTGATGCGCTAGTCCATTCCATCTAACCAGTCATCATCTGTTGAAACTGCGTCTTTAGGTAATTCCCATTGTCGATCATCTATTTTCAAAGTGTTGATGGGAATCGGTATCTGTTGATTCTTGAGAGAAGCTTTCCGCTTGAGTACCCGAAGTCTACCTTTCTCTTGGGCTTCATCAATAACCTGCTATTGTTTGATCTTCTTTGTTTGGATGCATGCATTCTTTCTAGCAAATCATTGGTTAATGGAAAATTTTATTTCTTTAAACGACATCCACTTATTCAATTAGCCATTGGTTCACCATCTAGGGTGGACAAGTTTACTGCTCCACTTGGAGATACGTCTTCAATGGTAAACGGTCCATTTCCATTTTTCTTAAACTTGGAAATGTGTTTCTTAAGGGAATAGACTAAAAGTAAGTCCCCTTTCTTGAAGATTTTTGTGATTAAGTGAGAATCAAAAAACTGGTTTTGTTTTCGCTTTCCATATCTCATGAATACATACTCATACAAGAATGCAACAGTGGTTCTGGCATCATTCTTTTGAGTTGCTTTAGCCTCAGCCCACTTGATCAAATAGTCCGTAGCTACAATGATATATTGAGCTTGGGTTCTATAAGCAGGTGGCTGTATTGGTACAACAAAATCTAAACCCCATTTTGCAAAAGCTCTAGCCCCCATCATTGGTCTTAAGGGCATGCTATCTACTCGTGTTGGAATTTTTGCTTGACAAGCATCACAACTTAGAACATATTCTTTAGCATCTGTAAAAAGTGTTGGCCACCATATGCCTGCCATAAATATTTCTCTTGCGATGGTCTCACTAGAAAAGTGACCTCTAGCTAATCCAGCATGTGCTTGTTCTATAATCGGAATATAATTGTTTTCATTTGCACAAAGATGCAAATGTTGATCTTTACCTCTTCGATACAATTGGTTCTCAATAAGAGCATAGTCTATTGCTTCAGTTTCAATTGCTCTCTGACGACGTTTACTCATATCCTCAGGAAATGTTCAGCTGGATAAGTAAGTAACCGGATAATTACTCCACTTAAGAACAGGTGACATTTGAAACAATGTTACATGAGTAATGGGTGTTTGTTTTTGACATTGAGGGAAATCCTTTAAAAAAGATCTAACATATCTCCTCATATTTGGCCAAAATACTCTAAGTCTCAAAATTCGTTGCATAGTTTGGTCTTCCGCAAAGTGAAGTCCTACTATGGTAACATGTGCTTGACTTAGGTGCTGTTCTTTTTCTTCAGGGTTAATGCATAAGAGAAATATCCCATCTCAATTTCTTCTGTATAGCCTTCCAGCTAGTAATTGATACATAGCCGATTGCTCGATTAATCCGATTGTGATAGGAAGTGGTATTTGTGAATCCACTTGAGCTATTGTCATTAATGACACACTGTTTTCCGACCATCTAGGCACCATTTCCATGGAGAAAAAATAGGCGTCTGGTAGATCATCGTCTAACCCTTTAGGTGATTCCCTTGAAACAATCCTTGACAAATGATCTGCTTGTTGATGTGTAGTGCCCTTTTTTACAACTACAGTGAAATCCAATTCGAGAAGAATGATGAACCATCTCACTATTCTCCCTGTGCTGCATAGCTTGTTGACCAAATACAACAAAGCTTGGTGGTCCACAAAGAAACACAAACTTGTTGGCTAATAGATAATGTCTATACTTTTTAATGGCATAAATCATTACTAATCCTTCTCTTTTGGTGGTGGTGTAATTCTTTTTTTCCATGTTCAATTGTCGGCTAGCATAAGAAATAGGAAATTCAATTTTCCCATCTCCTGGTTGAGCTAGTATACAACTGATAGCAAAATTGGAAGCATCTACATGTACGTGGAATACCTTATCCCAATCTGGTGCTTTCAATATTAGAGCTTGTTGGAATTAGGGTTGCAGAGAGACACACACAGCTTGGAGAAGACGAAGGAAGCTCAAGGCACACAATAGAGAGTGTATTATTTAGTGTGCAATGAAAAGATAGATAGCCCTAGAGTGATGGGCGTATATACAATGCACGGGGAAAAAAAACGTCCTAAAGAGGGAAAAAATACCTCGACGGTCGTAGTGTGTTCACACACATCACTACCACATGTATATGGTAACAATCCCCCCTGGAGTGATGCGGTGAACGAGAGCTGTCACATGAGTAAAGGGAAGTGCCATGCCCTGAGGACATGATCAGTCCACAAAGGGGAGTAAGCCCAAAGCTTTGCGGAAAGCTTCAAGCTTCTCACGAGACAATGCCTTTGTGAAAAGATCTGCAAGGTTGTCCTGTGTTGGCACATAAGCCAAGCTAATCTCTCCTGCTGAGAGCCTCTCCTTGACATAGTGGTAATGCACCTCAATGTGCTTTGTGCGAGCATGAAAAACTGGGTTCCTTGCAACTGCCAATGCGCTCTGATTGTTAGTGTAGATAGTGTTGTCAGTGTCCTGTCCAACACCCAAATCAGCCATAAGGCGTCTGAGCCATACACACTCAACCGTAGCTATGAAGACTGCCCTCTACTCAGCCTCACAACTCCAAGTGGCCACAGTAGGTTGCTTCTAGCTCAACCATGATATACATGAACTGCAAGCATGAAACAAAAACCCCTTGTGGACAGTCGCGTGCCAAAACAACCAACCCAATCTGAGTCCGAAAAAGCATGTAAGTCTAGTGGCAATGATCCCCCCTTGTGATAAAACAATCCAAGATGTAAAGTGCCACTAAGGTAGCGGAAAATCCTCTTGACAGCCTGCCAATGCTTAGACCCTGGGCTATGCATAAATCTATTGACCTGTGAGATTGCCAACTGAATATTCAGCCTCGTGTTGCATACATAAATGAGGTAGCCAACAACAGTTTGGTAAAGAGGGACATCAGTAGGATCGCCAGCATCATGTAGACTCAACTTCAAACCTGTTTCCATGGGAGTGGAAATAGGTTTGCAATCCTCAAGTCCAAACTTACATAGCAATGTCTCTATGTAACTTTTCTGACACAAGGCAATACCACCATCACACTGCTTAAACTGTATACACAAGTATGATGCAACAACCCCAAATCTTTCATCTTGAAAGTAGCATTCAAATCAGCCTTAACTTCAGCAATATGTCTCTCATTTGGTCCAGTGATCAGCAAATCATCGACATAAAGAACCACAATGAGAAGTACATCACCCTCACGCTTTACATACAATGTGCTTTTGGTTGGACTGTTAGGAAAGCCTTGTTTAACCAAATGAGTGTCAGCTTTCTCATACCAAGCACGAGGAGATTTCTTCAACCCATACAAAGCCTTCTTACATCTTCACACTTTGTCCTCTTGTCCTTTTATGACAAAACCGCGAAGCTGCGTTACATTAACTTCCTCAAATATGTCACCATTCAAGAAAGCAGTAACAATGTCTGATTGATGTACATCCCAACCAAAATGAGTGGCCAATGCACATAGAAAACGCACAGTAGTCATACGACAAGTGGGAGAAAAAGTCTCTTCATAATCAATGCCTTTTTGTTGTGCATAACCCTTTGCAACAAGTCGAGCCTTATGGCGATCGATCTCACCATCCGGCTTGCATTTCAACTTGTAAACCCACTTCGTACCAATGGCCTTTTTGCCACGAGGCAAATCACATAAAGTCCATGTGTCATTTTCTATAAGTGCATCATATTCTGATTGCATGGCAGCCATCCAATTTTCTGAATTCTGTGCTTCATCAAAAGATAGAGGCTCCTCAACATCATGTAAGCTAGACACAAACAAAGCATAACAATCTGATGCATAAGATGCATGGAAAGAGCCTGAACGAGTACGACTAGACAAAGGTGCATCCAATTTACTGTCACGTAAAGTGTGCACCAGCCATTTTGGCATACCTTTAGCCTGCTCATTTTCAGCCCTTTCCTCATCAAGTACACCAGGTACATCTGCATCAGTAATAGGTTGATCTAAAACATTTTCAAAAACCCCCATAGGCTGTACATTTGCCTCATTGGAACTTACATTCGTATTTCCACCACTGAAAAGAGGCAACAAAGTGTCATAAATGTCGTGTGAGCTTACATTACTGTCTCTAGTACATGACAACAAGGGCTGAACAGAATCTTCCACAAACACTACATACCATGAAACAAGAATACGTTTTGTTTGCGGATGATACAACCTATAACCTTTGCTTTCAGCACTGTAACCAACAAAACTACATTTGACAGCCTTATCATCCAACTTTCTGTGCCGCACTTGTGGCACCAAAGCATATGCCAAACAGCCAAAAACACGCATGTGCTCAATAGAAATCATGCCATGCTTCATATGGAGTAATAAACTGCAAAGGTTTTGTAGGACACGTGTTAAGTACATAAGTGGCACACATGATGGCCTCAAGCCAAAAAGAACGCGGCAAAGCTTGACTTTTGACCATACATCGTGCCATTTCCGTAAGTGACCTGTTTTTCCTCTCAGCAACACCATTTTGTTGAGGTGTATAAGGCAATGTACATTGGTGTTTTATCCCACAACTAGCCAGAAATGCATTAAACTCATGAGACATATACTCCCCCCCTCGATCGGAATGGAGGGTGCCCATAGTACATTTCGAGACATTTTCAGCCATAGCCAGGAGTTGTTTGAAGCACATAAAAACTTTGGACTTCGCTTGAAGCGGAAATACCCATGCATGCCTGGAGTAATCATCAATGAAAGTCATGAAGTACAGGTAATTGCCCAAGGATGTGCTACATCAGGAGCATGGAGAGCCCTACAAAATACTTGAAATAGCACATAGCAAGCCATAAATCGACAAAACGGTATACCTGGCAATTCCCACAACACATAAACCACGACATATGCGAATAGAGAGAGACTGAGAGCAAGACAGGGCGAAAGAGAATGTGCAAGCTCACCTCCTAGAGTGGAGTGCTATGCGAGCACCGTGAGAGAGAAGAGGGGAGAGGAGAGAAGAATACACAGACACTGGGTGCAATCTCCCCCCCGTGCAAGAGTGACCATTTCCCTCTTGCACGTATTTGTTTTATAGATTTCTTGAATGGTCAAATTGGTTACAAACTGGCCGGCCGGTCATAAATGGCTAAAGCTCATAAAAGAGCACTTGAATAATAAAATGTACAGGATATACAAATCCATTCTCATAGGCCTAGCTCGGTCTAGTCTTTTCCACCTGTCAACAACTGCAATAAATCATAAAATATCATTTCTATAACATACCTCTCTGTTGGAAAGCAACTGTCCTCAGTTGCGAAGATAAAAATCTCCAAACAATACTTGCCAAAAACAATGATTAGAAATCTATATCAAATAGTAAAAGAAAAAATCCATAAAATTAAACACATTGGTTATGCCTGTTGTCATCCACATACTACCTATTCTAGTGTCCCATAACACTAGAATAAGCAGTATATGTCATACCTTGATGAATCAAGATATCATTGGTCACACTCATCATCAACCTCATAATGTCAAGTCTCATCACATAAACACTACCGTAATAATCACCAGATACCAATTTCCAATCCAATTTCAATTCCACAATATAAGTCCAAATCCAAATCACTTTCATTATGTACTCGGGTAACAAAATCATACCAGTTGCAGTGGTGGCTAGCCATTGCAGCATGATTTTGTGATCGGTGTTGCCTAAATCGACGAATCTACACCAATAAGACGTGCTGCCTAAATCGGTGAATCTGCACTAATGCTACCTTAATCGGTGAATCTGCATTTGATATTGTTTAAAAATCAGGAATTTTCAATTTATCAATGTGCTGCCTAAATCGGTGGATCTGACACAAAGATAAATATCTACACATTGCCTAAATCGGCGGATTTGTGTGTCCGTGACCAATGGACTAGGCTAGGCATAAAAATATAAAAATTATCACATGTGTAAGACCAATTTGGAGCATGTTGGAGGAGGGTACTTACAAATTATTGTTCACTATCCACCTTAGCTCACATGAGTAGCTATATACCTTATGGATAATCATATCAATAAAATAAAAATTTCATGCAGTGCAAGTAGTAAGCCCTGACCGTAGCAGGGTTGGAGTATTCAATTGATACGACAATGCAGATAAAAAATGTTTGATGTACTAGAGGTACATACTAGTAGACACATCCGGAGGTTGTCCCAATTGTAGAACAGAGAGTTAGCATACTTAACAAATGAAGCGCTTAGTAAGAGATTAGGTTAGATAGTACCTCCTAAGTCCATGAGTCTTGGTCCTTTCTATACAAATACGAACTTGACATATAAAAGTAGGAAAGGACTTATCTTGCTCAAGAGGGTAGTCTATGGTATTGGGCAATGGTTGAAAAGGCTAGCAGTATCACTACTTGTAGCTTTTGAATCATGAAATAACTAATGACAATTATGTAGACTTTGGCGAGATTTATCAACGCAAACCATAGAAAGTTCAAAATATATCAGTGTTAAGAAGTTTTTGACTATCATTTGTAACAAAATTTAATAGAAAACCACTATTTGTGCCCATCAAAGAGAATAATTGAATGTTTAAAAGATTTAGGAAAGACTACCATGGTCATATTCGATCGTAATTTCATTCGAACGTTTTGGCTGAAGGTCAAGCACATATGTGGTGATATATTATAGACTTAGTAGCACAAACAACGAGAACATACCAAGGACTAAAAAAATTTGTGTTCATTGGTGACTACTTTCACTAGGGTCTTCAAAAAAAAAACTTAAATATTACAGCTAGAGTGTATTCAAAGCCAAAACAAAACCACAACAACGTCAAAACTAATAATATTTCATTTTTCATTAGATGTGTGTCTTATCTTTTCTATTGCATCATTTCCGAGCTGGTTCATACTATCTTTGGTGGCACGTTGAAATTATCCACTTCCTCCATGGCAGCTTGCAACTTACTTGCAATAGGTGTACATGAGGATGCTCTGAAGCGACCAGGATGTAACTACTGTAGTGATGCAAGTTGAGGGATTTCTTTGGGTGCAGATGATGAGGGGATATTAGATAAAGTATGTGAGTTAACATTGGTTGCCTTTGCACAGTGACAAGGTTGTGTGTGTGTGTGTGTGTGTGTGTGTGTGTGTGTGAGGATGTCATTGCATGGGGCTCGTGATTTGGGCGAGTTGGAAAGAAGGGAGACGGCGTGATAAGAATGCATGCCATGTAGCTTTCATATTGAACTTCAATTTCCCTACCATAGCCGAATAAACAAGTTGAGTGTCCCTCCAGACGAGTCATGAAAGGACATGATTAAAATAGATAAATAAGTAAACACAGGTTGGAAACCCTTGTCAATTATCGCTTCACAAGGTAATGTATAGCGGACCTGGAATGGCTTGGCTTGCAGGCATCAGGGTGCAAGTAGCCCTTGGTAGGGAGCATGCCTAGTGGTGAAGATGAGGCCGGACATGGGCGGAAAAATAAGTAGATCATAGAGCATGAAGCTTGACAGAGATAATGCTCAGCTCATTGAAGATTTTTGCCTCCAGAACTTGAATCAAAATGCAGGGTCTTAGAAAAGCCAACGACAAAGCTTCTCGATCCACATGTGGACATAATGGCAGACACCGATGGTCTAGGATCTTAAGAACAAACAGTGCATGTTAAAGAATCATGTAGTTGCTGATGTTGTTGAGCATGGTGCTGCCACTGCGTGTACCGCTTTGCAGGTTATGCTGGTTAAAGACTCAGGGTTTGATGGTGCAATCACTCAAGGTCATTGCCATAAGCAGAGTGCTGAAGCTAAGCTCTACCAAGTGGTGCTGTTGTATACAATGGATTTGGATCAGCTCTACCAAGTGGTGCTGTTGTATATAATGGATTTGGATCAGAGATGAAAAACTCACGTTCCTTGAAGTTTGATAGGAATCAAGGTAGAGATTCTCACGAGGGCCACCATCGACATGAATCTAGTTGGCGAGATACTGAGGATATACATACATTGCAACGTTCTATCATCAGATCGAGCCCTGCATGGGCCTTGGCTATCTCGGATGATGTAGCAGAAAGGGCAAAAATTGGTGAAGAAATGCATTTTCTTGACAGCAAGGACCGTCAGTTCATGCATAGAAAGGGGGCTCGTGACCGTTCTTGCATAGCAAGGGGGCTCGTGACCCTCGAGGTGGAAAATAAGGCCCCCGAGGCCGGCTATAGGGGAGAGAGGTCGACCAGGACATACAGAGAGAGAGAAGCTGTAAGCTGCCTTGTGGAAGGGCTATATTAGAAGTGTTGCTGTAGGTTGGGGAAGCTTGGCAAGCAGGTTAGCTCAGCCGTGAGTGTGTGCACTGTTGAGGTACTTAGAACAGAGTAGCAATTGGAGGACTCAAGTGGTCGACCTATGGGTGGTGTTGAGGACGAGCTGGTAGAGATACATTAGTACTGCAGAGAAACCGTCGCTGACTGTTGTAGCTTACGATCTGGAGAGAGAGAGAGAGAGAGAGAGAGAGAGAGAGAGAGAGAGAGAGAGAGATGAATGACGATTGAACTAAGGTAGGGAGAGAGAGTTCCATTTTCTCTAGTGGGGATGAGACTCACGATAACTGACAGAGAGTGAGAGAGAGGGAAAGAGGTGGCCACTTGCGGCTACATGGGGAGTTAGGTGGTGGGTGAGTGGAGAGGGTTTAGAGATGGTGGTAGTCAAGTTGGAGGAGAGAGAGAGAGAATGGGATGGAAGCCTCAAAATATGGGCACCAGTGGTTGTTGAGGGAGAGAGTGGGTAGAAGCCGAGCGAACTGCAGCGAGAGAGTGAGATAGAGCCAAAGAGGGTCTGTGATGAGTGAATGTGCGACGCATGCATAGGTGATCAATAGTGAGGGCGGCTCGTGTTCAAATAGAAAGAGAGAGTGGAGTGGTTGAAGTTGGTGTGTGCTAGTGGCTCGCAGAGGGAGAGAGAACCGTTGCATGGTGGCTGACGGGTTGTGCCACTCCAGCTAGTGTATGCAGCCGACAACTTTGTGTGTCTGTGGTTGGCAGATTGCAGTGTTTGGAGCCGCAGAGGAGTAGGAGAAAAGAGAGAAAGACGTCGCATGCGATCCAACAAAATAAAATAAAAATAAAATGAGCAGTTGTTATAGCTTGCACCACCAATCCTTGAGAAGTCAGTGCCGTTTGGTGGCGGCTATGGCATGCAAAGGGCAGCGGGTAGGTGTAGAGAGAGAGAGAGAGAGAGAGAGAGAGAGAGAGTGCTGGTTTAGTAGAGAGAGAATGTGTGGGAGAGAAAGAGTTGAAAACTCCGAGAGAGAGAGCGGCTGGTTGTGTAGTTACGTGAGTTGATTGGGACATGCTGCCGATTTTGAGCAAAGCTATAATATCTTCTATTGTACGTCCTGAGCAGTAGACTTACTTGATTAATGTATTTATTTATTTCTTTTGCAGGTTTGAATTGTTGATCACCCTTTGTTGGGGTTGGTTCTCGCTATGACTTGATGCCAATTAAGTCGGCTCAAAAGTTTTCAATCTAAGTGTTCATCAATCCAATCTCTCGAACTTCCTCAAGCCCTTGAACTCAATTCCCTTAAGGTCTCTTTGGATTACTCCTATTTTGCTAAAATCTCTCTACTACCTTCTTCTTCTTCTATAGATCCCAAACAAGGACTATATACATTCTCCTTTCTGTATTGTATATCTTCACCTGATTAGTTTTCTCTAAAATTTATAGAAATCATAACACGAACTACTTTAAACACCAGATGCTTCATATGCTTGATTAACATTAATACTCTAATTATTATACTGGCTCTAATCAATAAAGTTAATAGTGAGCATGTACAATCACAACTCAATCAATCAAAAACATATCCAAGTAGAATAAATAGATTAAAAAAAATGATTTGCTTAGCTTTTGATTATCGAGATCCTTAATCTTCGGAGCGTAGCCTGGCCTCTGATACCACTGCTACATTGGGAGCGCGGAGAGCCCTACAAAATACTTGAAATAGCACATAGCAAGACATAAATCGATAAAACGGTATACCTGGCAATTCCCACAACACATAAACCGCGACGTATGCGAACAGAGAGAGACTGAGAGCAAGAAAGGGCGAAAGAGAACGTGTAAGCGCACCTCCTAGAGTGGAGTGCTACGCGAGCACCATGAGAGAGAAGAGGGGAGAGGAGAGAAGAATACACAGACACTGGGTGCAATCTCCCCCCCCCCTGTGCAAGAGTGACCATTTCCTTCTTGCACGTATTTGTTTTATAGATTTCTTGAATGGTCAAATTGGTTACAAATTGGCCGGCCGGTCATAAATGGCCAAAGATCATAAAAGAGAACTTGAATAATAAAATGTACATGATATACAAATCCATTCGCATAGGCCTAGCTCGGTCTAGTCTTTTCCACCTGTCAACTGCAATAAATCATAAAATATCATTTCTATAACAGGATGGAGTTTGCATGGGCCCACAAACATCACTATGCACAAGCTGCAACCTGCATGTGGCCCGAACTGAACCATCCTTTGGAAACTTAGAACGCTGCATCTTACCCAAAATACAGCCTTCACAAACATGTTTGACAGGTGCTTCAAGAGGCAGCAAAGAAGCAACCATATCAGATTTCTGCAAACGCAGCAACCTGGCAAAATTCAGGTGACCAAAACGTGCATGCCAAAGTTTGCATCTGAAATAGCCCTTGAATCTGCAATAGCATTTGTAAAATTTTGTCCACACTTGTCATACAAAGTGAGCTTATACAGCCCACGGCACAAAAGACCAGATGCAACAATTTCATCACCAAAACTGAGATCATGAACTGTACATCTGTCATCCACAAATTTGACTACAAGTCCAAGTCTAACAAGTGTAGATACAGACAAGAGATTATTCTTGATCCTAGGTACATAAAGTGCATCAACAAGTGTGAAGGAACTGCCATTTGCAGTAGTAAGCACAACCTTTCCAACTCCTTGAACTGGATAAGAGGCATTGTTGGCACAAGTGACAAAATTCCCATGAGGGACAGACTCAAGAGAGGTAAACAATTCACGATGTGAGGTAATGTGATTTGTAGCACCACTGTCAAAATACCACACATGTGAATCTACAGCAACTGACAAGCATGCATCATGGATAGCAGAATTGTAAGTGCACTCTGCGTTAAAAGCCCATTCTGCATCATCATCAACATCACAGTCTCCTTTCACAGAAGACTCAACAATGGCTGCATTTGTAGTGGAACCAGCATTTGCAGTGGAACCACCCTCTTTCTTCTTAGCTTCTTTGGCCTTTAAGTTAGGACAGGACTTGATAAAGTGATCATTAGCTTTACAATAATTGCAACGCATCTTCTTTTTTCCCTTATCACTAGAATTGCCAGACGAAGTGCTGCCAGTAGAAGCATTAGGAACAGAATTTTTTCCACTCGCAGCGGAACCATAGGAAGTGGCTGCATTACTGTTACCACCCTTTCTTTGAGAAGCAATAAAAGCCTGTTCAACTGCACGCTGCCTAGTACTGTTTTTTCTAGAAAGTGACTCTTGCAACAGCAATATGCATAACACATCAAACTTGACAACTTCAGAATTTCCTTGGGTCATTAGTCTCCAAGTACTAGCAAAAGTCTAGTAGGAATCTGGTAAGGCATCAAGAACAGTCTGCACAAGGGAACTGTGTGAAAATGACTTCACCTGCAGAAATAAGTTGCTCATTGATATCCTTGACACTAGCAAGGAAAGTGTCCATATCATCTTCCTCATGCATAATCCTTGACTCCAGCACTTTACGCAGCAAAGAAATTTTAGCCTCATTGTGACTTGCATAAAGACCATAAAAAATATCCCAAGCCTGTTTTGCATAAAGACCATAAAAAATATCCCAAGCCTGATACAAAGAAATTTTAGCCTCATTGCGACTTGGATGTGAGGAACAATGGTGTGCTTCACAGACAACGCAATCAATGCATGAGCTTGCGTATCCTTTACATCCCAACAAGCTTGTTCTGTCGTAGGCAAAACAACTCTAATAGCAGCAATCCTTGCCGGAAGACCTGCAACATTCTCAACATCGCCTACATCCTCAGATCCAGGACGTACATCAATGCCCTGCACAATGTTCCAGACGCCTTTTGACACAAGAACATGTTGCATCGTATAAGCCCACATAGGGTAGTTGTCCCCATCCAACCTGTCCTCAGCAACAAACATCTTGAACACATTTGTGTTGTTGTTGTCAGCCATGGTAAATGCTGCCCCTGATGTGAAAACTGCCGAAAAATAGGAGAAACGGAGTGGGAACAACACGTGCTATATAGCACAAACCCTAGAAGACTATAAGGCACCTGTTGTGCAGAAATCGACACTAACGGAAATTTTGCACAAAATGACAAAATAGCATGTGCAATACTGCCTATAGTGGAAACGGAGGCCGAAATGAGCCCAAATCACAAAAATATGAGCAGACCAAGCTCTATGAGCTTACCCAAAATATTTGTTGACCTGCGAACGCTCGCCAAAGCTCACTGAAATCGAAGAAAGTGAGCAGGCGTGTACTAGAGGAGCTGGTGACTAAGCTCAGGAGGACGCAACTTGCTCTGATACCAATTGTTGAAATTAGGGCTGCAGAGAGACACACACAGCTTGGAGAAGATGAAGGAAGCTCAAGGCACACAATAGAGAGTGTATTACTTAGTGTGCAATGGAAAGATAGATAGCCCTAGAGTGATGGGCGTATATACAATGCACAGGGGAAAAAACCTCCTAAGGAGGGAAAAAATGCCCCGGCGGTCCTAGTGTATTCATACACATCACTACCACATGTATATGGTAACAGAGCTGATGTGAGATCTTTCTTGCTTCATGAAGGATTCTTCACATGCCTCGGTCCATTCAAAGTGTGTAATCAAGCTATACATGGGTTTTGCAATTATAGCGTACATGTAGATGAACCTTCGGTAATATCCACAATGCCCCATGAAGGCTTGCCCCCCTTGATTGTTGTTGGTCTAGGAAAATCCGCTCAATGTCAGTAGCTATGCCATTTTTAGACACTATATGTCCAAGAATTTGTCCTTGTCTTCCCATGAATGTGCACTTTTCAGGATTTAAGCAAATTGTATAAAGACTACATTTTTCAAATACCTTTTTGAGGTGTTCAAAATGATCAGCTCGGATTGATGAATGTACCGATAGATCATCCATATATACTTCTAAGAATTTTTGAAGATATTCTTTGAAAGCATGGCTCATCAACCTTTGAAACGTGGCTGAAGCATTAGTTAACCCAAACGGCATAACCCGATAGGCAAATATACCCCATTCTGTTGCAAAAGCAGTTTTATGCTGATCTTTTGGGTCAACCAAAAGTTGATTGTATCCCGAAAATCCATCTAAGAAGCTGTAAGCTTCTTTTCTTGCAACTCGTTCTAATACATGCTCAGTTATCGGAAGAGGAAAGTTGTCTCTAATGGTAGCTACATTCACCTTTTTGAGATTAACACACACTCGTAATTTTTCATTCTTCTTGGGTACTACACCAATTGGAGACACCTAAATCTGTGTGTTCAATTTCGTAAATGAATTTGGATTCCTTTAGTTTTTCAATCTCTTCTTTTATCTTCCTAGCAAATGTTTCGTTATATGTATATGGTCTCTGTCTACTTGGTTTCGCATCATCTCTCATGGGTATGGTATGTTGATAGATTTCTGGATCAACACCCTTGAGATCCTTGTAAGACCAAGAGAAGATGTCTCTGTATTCCTTTAATAAGCTCAGCAAAAGATTTTCTTTTTATTCTGTTAGGTCATTCACAATGTAAGCAGGTCTAGGCTCTTCTCTTGCTTCAGCCAAGTCTATCCTTTTAGCGTTTTCAGGCCCTTCGTAAGATTCGACTTGTTTCCGTAGTTCCCTGAGAGGTTGTTCAACTATGATTTTTCGATCTTGGAGAGTATACTTTTTGTAATGAGATGGAGCATGCATTACATCCTTACCATCCTCTTCCGTGGTTTCCATTTCGGTTGTGTATATCTCCTTTAGAGCTTTTTTATACTCTTGATATTTCTTTTTCTGCTCGACTCTGGTCAAGTGGTTTCTTATCCTGTGATTTTTCTTGAGTACCCTTCCTTGTTTTTCTCGATATTTGAGACATTTCTGAGTTTTGGTTTGAAGGATATCTGCCAGTTAATTTGTCCTTTACACAATCATTAGCATCTATCTGCATCAGGAATTGTGTTTTATTGGAGACTGATGGCATAGATCGTGTTTTCACAATTTTGGTGTCTCTTTCTTGTCTATACCATTTTTGTCTTCTTGATTTCTGGTTTGGAAAGTCATACAACTTTTCCTTTTCTCCTTTTAAGAGTAACTTAGCTCTCGTATGCTCTTTTTCTGACCCCGAATCTTTTGAGGTAGTTGAGTGTTCATCTAACTCATCAGTTGCATCGTAATAGAGGTTTGAAAAGACTTGTTGAGCTTTCATTAAGTCCTTGGGTTCCTCATCTTTGTTTTCAATGTTGAGGATTGACATCATTTGGATGGGAATTATGTCGTAGCCATCCTCATTGCAAAATTGAGTAGGCATAGACGTATTCACACATACATCCATGGTGGCTAAAATTTAAGTCCATTCGAATGGCTCAAATAAATGCTCTAGAAAGGGTTCAGGTACGTAGGCTTCCTCAGTGTAGTCCCTTTCTCGGATACATTCTTCTCGTCTTAAGCTTCCGTTTTCTGAAGCCCCACACATCCAAATACTAGTGTCTTTGTTTAACCAAGATGGGATTTTAGTTTCAACCGAAGGACTGAATCAAACTCTTGGATGGGTGTTTTCAAGACATCTCTATAAGTGTGATCTTTTAGATTGACTCTTGTTATAGATCCCACTTTGTTGACAGGCCAACCTTTCAACAATGCTTCCACAAAGATTCCATGAAGATACCTCAAAGATTCTCTAAAGATTCCAAATGAAAATGGTGATGAAGTGACGAAGATAAAGATGGATTCTGTAATGTGAAGATATAAGCTTATGGACATCATCGAATATCCCGTTATTATCATTTTGAGCCATTACGACCACTTTTGTAATGTTTACAGGAACTTCATATTTTAAGTCGGCAATTGTATTTTGGCCGTAGATGCTTATTGGATGAGTAAAGCCAGCTCACGGTGTTGTAATTAAGCTCTATAGAAGCCTAGGGACAAATTAGGTCATTTTGGCCGAACATTAGGTTTTCTAAGGCTTAGTATATAAACCAAAACCTAAAGCTTTGTAAAGGGACTTCTAATAATCTTATCTTCTGTGTCGACTAGGAGACTACGAGAGAGTGAGAGAGAGTGTGTGTGTGCTACAAGAGCTACGGTGGTCGGAATCACAAACGAAGAGCAGCAACGTATTGCCAACGAGGAGAGCTACGCGTTGATGCTTACATCAGGCGCGTTCATCTGCATTTCAGTATATCTACGCGATCAGAGCGAGTAGAGCTACGTATTAGGCAAAAGCTGTCAGACATCCTACGTGATTCTTCATCGGGTGTTTTTGGGTAGGGTTTTGGGTCACGGACATTAGGGAGAGTGACCTATTGGTGTTGATAGGATATCCCTCAAGTTTTGTAACGTTTCGAGAACGTCTAATGGGCTTTTGGCTTGCGGTAGCATCATAGGAGACTCTCACATTCACAAAACCAATGGCATGTAGATTTGATATCTCTGTAGGAAGTAGTCATTAGTCGGTCGAGTAGAGGTTGACACCCTTTGCTTGCTTCCACGCGCCTGTGTATTGAGCTCCGTCCTCAATTGACATTATATGTTAGGTGAGTTCTCGCTATGCTGACGTCTGTTGCGGCGTACCCGTCAACATTGGTGCCGCTGTCGGGGACAAGGGATCTAAGTAGGTGAGCGAGACTAGTCATTGAGATAGAGGTCCCTCTGGATTTCCAGAGTATATTCATTCTTTTAGATAGGATCGGAGAGTGGTGGAATCTTTTGGTCTTAGAGGGAGTCTAGGGAGCGTGTGTTTGGCCTAGATCCTTCGGCTTAGGTAGTATTTGGTAAGAGGATAGGCTGTGGTGAGAAGAGTGGAGTTGGAGAGGTAGATGCGGTGAGAGGTTAGCTTGAGAGTCTGCGCAAGGCCAGAAAGCAACTTAAACACCCAAAATCACCATCCCTGTGATGAGTAGGAGTAGAGTAAGTAGGACGTGTTGATTTTGATCTTGAGCATATCATGCATGTCATATTTGCTACTAGGCTCGTCAAAGTTGTGAAAACATAAAATCAAGAAAAAAGTAAAATTGCATTTGGATGCTTTCTTGATGATTGATAATTGTTGTGAGTAGTCAAAAAGGGGTTGGCAGAGCTTAAGAGAAAGTTAGAACTGAAAAAATCACAATTCTGTCATTGGGGACATCCTACACGTAGGATGTCTCTAGAAGTAAAACTGTCAAGATTTTAAAATTTTTTAGGTCACCAGTGTGTTCAGTGGGTATGTTTTACCCTACGAACATGTTGAGTTGAGTGTTTTTACATGTTTTTGGTGTCCAGAAGTCAAAAGGTGAAGCTAGAAAGCGAGAAAAATTCATAAAGTGCTTGTTTTGAGTGATTTCTGTGATTTTTAGTGTTGATTGCGATTGATATCAAGTGTAGAGACCATGAAGAAACATCAGAAATACTCCAGACATTTTGGGGAAACATTTTGCAAAACTAATATCACCAGAGTGTTTCTAGGATCTAGGGGATTAGGTGGGACAAAAATTGGATCATTTCCAGCAGATAGACATCGTACGCGTAGGGTGTCTCAAGGCTAGATTTGGGGGCCCAGACAAACTTTTGACCAAACCAAAGTGTTTCTTAGCATAAAAGAAGCCTTCACACCAAGTTTGGAAAAAATTGGAAATTATTTGAATGGGTAAACAGCTTGAGGAAACCCTAGAATCTAAAGCAAAATCTTGAGTGTTTGACTAGCTCAAAGTTGTCAAACTCACCAAATTTGGACATATTGGGAATCAACACACCAAGGAGAACCTCTGGACCAGATCTTACTTCATTCTGAGAAAAACAAAATTTGGGCGTAGGATGTCTCTAGGGCCATTTGGGGCAGGAATTTGGAAATTTTGAGGCTACCAGAGTGTTCATTGGGTGGTTTTTACCCCATGTACACCTTGAAACGAGGAGTTTGACCTTATTTCGGCTTCAAAAAGGCAAAAGACGGTGAATACGAAACATCCTACCCATTTGATGTTGGGGAGTGATTGAGAGACCTAAACCATAAGCTAACTTCATACACATGTTCTAAAAGTGTTTCTAAGGGTGTCTACCAAGTCTCATCTCATTTGGACACTTAAACTGGGGTGAAGTGGACTTTAGCGTTTTTGGAAAGATTGTGTCTGGAAGAGCTGTTTTAGATGATTTTGACATCTGATTGAATTGTTGAGCATATCACTGTGTTTCTAGTGACTTGAGGAGAATCTATGGACCAAATCTTGCTTCATTCTGAGCAGAACAAAATTTGGGCGTAGTATGTCTCCATGGGGTTTTTGGCAAGGAATTTGGGAATTTGGAGACCACCAGTGTGTTCAGAGGGTAGCTTTTACCCTAAGAACATGTTGACTTGAGCGTTTTCCCATGTTTTTGATGTCCAAAAGTCAAAAGGCGAAGTCAGAAAGCGAAAAATTCATAAATTGCTTGTTTGGAGTGATTTTGACATTCAAATGAAATTCTGAGCATACCAAGGTGTTGCTAGACTCTCTTGACCAAATCTTGCTTTATTCTGAGCAGAAAAAATTTTGGGCGTAGTATGTCTCCAGGGGATTTTTGGGTAGGAATTTGGGAATTCTGAGACCACCAGTGTGTTCAGAGGGTAGGTTTTACCTTTGGGACATGTTGACTTGAGTGTTTTCCCATGTTTTTGATGTCCAAAAGTCAAAAGGAGAAGTCAGAAAGCGAAAATTTCATAAATTGCTTGTTTGGAGTGATTTTGACATCCAATTGAATTTATGAGCATATCAATGGGTTGCTAGACTTGAGGAGTATCTCTGAACCAAATCTTGCTTCATTCCGAGCAGAAAATGTTTTTGGGCGTAGTATGTCTTCAGGGGGTTTTTGGGCAGGAATTTGGGAATTTTGAGACCACCAATGTGTTCAGAGGATAGGTTTTACCCTAGAAACATGTTGACTTGAGTGTTTTCCCATGTTTTTCATGTCCAAAAGTCAAAAAGGGAAGTCAGAAAGCGAAAAATTCATAAATTGCTTGTTTGGAGTGATTTTGACATCCAATTGAATTTCTGAGCATATCACTGTGTTGCTAGACTTGAGGAGAATCTCTGGACCAAATCTTGCTTCATTCTGAGCATAAAAAAATTTGGGTGTAGTATGTCTCCAAGGGGTACGATGTTCATCCCTTGGAATTGTTTCTGGTCCTTGCCCCAATATCCAATCCTGTAAGGAATATCGTTGGTATTTGGTTTGTTCTACCTCCTCATAACAAAGTTGTTGTTATAACAATCCCTAAACAAGTAGGTTGGTAGGTCTATTGATCCATTATCTTTGATCTTGAAGATATAGATGATCTTCATGGCCGTTAATTGTCCTGGTTTGGCATGAGAAGTCCACAAAAGATCTTTTATGTTTCTATCTTCCTAACAATAGACTTCGATCCTAGGATTATCCGTATTAAGCCATTTCAAAGGCTTCAAATCTACTTGATCACATCCCTCAAATTCTAAAGTTGGTGGTCCAACTCAATACCATGGTCATCAATGCGAATAGCATACTCCTCGTTAGGGTCCAAGTAAACCTGGGCTCCGTGACGGTTAGTCTTGAAAAAAGATAGTATATGCTTATAGCGCACTGTCGTCCTGGTTTTCGAGTGAGTCGAGTAAGAAGACATTTCAGATGTTGAATCTGAAAAAGTGTCTGAGACTTCTTCAGGAATCGTGTGCAAGGAATTGCCTTGATTCATGCTTTCTTCAGTGGATACTCTGCTGGAGGTTTCTCCGAGTATGCCCTGATTTCCTAGTACACGACCGGATCTAAGGTTCATATAGAATTGTGAAGCCCTCGATAGAGTAGTCACCTTTGGATTGACTTGTCGTCAATTTCTACCTGATTCAATTGCAACTTTCTGTCAAGCCACGGGTTCCGCGTCTGCAACCTGATTCCTGTACAAATTTGATCAAGTTAGCTATTCTTCCCTAAGGACAGTACAGTTTTTTCTATTCTCGTGATTGATCTCTATGTATCACTTCAAATGGAGCTATGAGAGTCAAAATTTGATTTTCAAATTCGACTTTAGCAAAAATCCAAAGGTTTGATCTGCAACCTGAAAATTAAGTGTACATGTATCAATTTTGATCCGATTGAGCCCAAAATTGCCCTATGGATTTTTATTATATTGGTCTATCACTGCATAAGTTCAAAAGCCAAAAATAGTGTCTCTAGATAGCAGAAGTAAATAATCATGATTATTTACTTTTATCAATTTTTTGCACTTTTTTGATAGGTTTGGCATACAACTTGTTAAAGTCCTTGGACAAGTATCAACAAGTTTGGACAAAATCTGATCAAGTTTATCAACTGTTTGGTGTCTGCAGATTCTGATTTCGAGAATCTAGTTTAAGTCTCACTTTTGGGATCCAAATTTCACCAAACTTGATTTGTGAGGTCTACTTGATGTGCTTGACCTTGTGGTATACTCAAATCTGCAAAATCATCAAGTTTTGAAGCAGATGTAAATAATCACGATTATTTACTCTAGCTATATTTTTGCAAATTTTTATCCCAACTTTGACACACTGTCTGTTAAGCACCTTAAGTTAAGGTTACTAGCCAAGTTTCACCAAGCTTGGATAATTTTTGGTCAAATGGTCATCAATTATGTGTCCAAACTTTGCAATTTTATTCTCAATTTTCAATCCAGTGATCCAAATCTTACCAAGTTTGGTTTGTGGGCTTATTACAACATGGGGACGCTAGTGGTATGGTGACTTGGTCAAAAAAGTTGAAAAATAGGACAAATGTAAATAATCGCGATTATTTACTTCTGACAAATTTGTGCAAATTTTTGGTGAACTGAGTATGTATACATGTTTATCACATCAACATAAGCCTATGGAACAAATTTCAACAAGTTTGTATAATTTTTTTCCCAATTTATACTCAAAATTCAAAAAGTCAGTACAAACTTTAGTTTTTATCCAATTTTTTGCCAGTTTAGTGATCCAAATCTCTTGGGTCTTTACAAAAGTTGTTTGTACATATGCAATGAGTCAATGGTATGAACCTTGGCTAATTTAGAGCAGAAAGTTAATAATCGTGATTATTAACTTTAGACTTAAAATGAGCACTTTTTTGCAATTTTCTCAGAGACAGTCTTTATATGAGCTATTTTAAACCTATGAATCAAGTCACAACTTAATTTGGCCTAAAATGTCAAAAAAAAGTAAATAATCTGAGTTTTGGACAACTCTTGAAATTTTTACCTCGAAGTGTCTTTGAGCTTACCAACTGGTTGAGACAACTCTTAGGCTTACTCTCGAGTCGGATTGAGTGGATTCAAGTCTTTTCGAGCTTTTTCTAGCTATAGACCTATAATTATTCAACTTCCAATAACAACTTACACTTGATTCTTTCAGAGAGAGCAATGTTCTAAAATCCACCTCGGATCCTACTTACCCTATTCCTAGATTCTCATGCAATGGAATTGTGGAAAGTGTCCACAAACACTCGTTTTCAGGTGTTTTTCATGTTTTTCAGAGCCTTGATCTTAAGACTTGTCTCATCTACCAATCATTATCCAAATCCTAATCTGAATCCACAGTCCTACAATCCTAAAGGTACTCAGTAAGTACGATTACCTCCAAGCTACCTCTACACAGCAAAAGATGACAATCTTAAGCTATGCAGTTTCTAAAAGAAAGTTTTGAACTCTAGGCGAACTTAGAGGAAGTTAAAGGAAAACTATACAAAATGCTCGTGTTTTTCCGTAGTTTAGGTCTCTTTGATCCCCGGCAGCGGCACCAAATGTGGGACGCATGTTTAACCTCATTATCCTATCTTATTACAATATTAGCGAAAACCACAATTAATTTAACAAACCATGGGATGAAGCTGACTCGACTAGTGCATAGATGCTACAAGAGGTTTTCAATCTCTTGGAAAACAACTAACAACTCGCATCTAACTCAAGCTACACTCAAGTGACTGAAATCACCAAAAGCCAATTGCTCATCGGCAAGCAAATCACATCCGTTATAGCATCAAATGACGTCCAAACGTAACAAAACTTCTAGGACAATTTTATAAGACCTAAGAACACATGCCTATGGTCTCAAACCCCACTTTAGGTCAAGTTCCAAAATCGCGATTATTAACGGCAGCAGTGGATTTTTGACCCAGTCGTTTTTGACCCAGAATGCATCTAAAGGCTTAGCAATGATGCCCCAATACCCCGCCTATTCTTAGTTTTCGATCTAAAAGTGTAAATTCCTAGTTATGATAAAATTAGGCTGCGGGTCGGCGACGCCAAAAGCTACAAAATACTGTGAATGGCTTATGTCAATGCGTACGTAGAGCTCTTACCTACGGTTGCAATGCAACAAACACAATTTCAATGTGACAATTGGAGAGGGAGTAGGAAGCGCGGGAAGGAGACATGTGAGTGCCGTTAGCTCATGCTGTGTATTTCTTATCCAAAAACTTATAAAAAACTTACAAAAAACTTACAAAAATTGGCTTTTATACCTTAGCTAAGTTTTTTGGGTGGTCAAAACTAATAATCTGGAGTTCTAACTTCTACCAAAGCTGGAAAATGACTGTCTGATACAATCTGAAAGCTTGTAGCCCCGGCTCATTAATTACAAAGTTTATCTGAGACAATAGGAGTTACAATATTCCTGATTTATCAAAATAATAAATGTTTTACAAAGAGAACTCCAAAAAATGGTGTCTGTGTTAGCTTGCTGCTAACACTACAGAAGGACTGCAATCGTCACTATATGTGTCGCTATTTAGCGGTGCATATAGCGATGCGTATAGCAACATTCTCGTAGCGACGCTTGTAGCAACGGTGGTAGGGACGCCGGGGAGTAAAAAAGCCCAATGTATTTCCGTCACCAAAAGCGTCACAAGTACACATAGCCTCTTTTAGTGATGGTGTGAGCTATTTGCCTCATTGGTATCAGCCCAAGCTCAATTGTATATAAGCATCAGAAATCTTCCTCCTTTGAGCTGATTTGTGTGTGTGTGTGTGTGTGTGTGTGTTGAGTGGGCAAATGGATAGTCTCTCTCCTCTCACTCCATCGGTGTGTTCCTTGTCTCGGCCAGGTGGATTGTGTAAGCCGAGTGGTGCCCCATAATGTGTGTGTATTATCCCAAGAGTGTGTGTTGGGTGATTATAGAGGCGTTGTGTGTGTTTCCATACCGCTCATATTCTTTTAGTGCCCCTAGTGAGGATCTTCTTCGAGTACCTTCACATTTGAGATTACAGACTACAATTTGTTAGAGGGTACATGTTACAGGTTACAGCGTACAGGTAAAGGTACAGGTGATTCACATATGTACATGTAGCTGGAGTAGAGTGATATACTACCAAGTAGGAGTCACTTGCAGTTTCCGTGGGTATGCATAATTTGGCGCCTATTTGAGTGCATTGTCTTGTATTGTACGATACTTGTGGATACTGCCATTGTACGCCTTTGTGGAGCCATACTTAGTTTTATTTGGTAGCCCTAGCCATTTCTAAGACTTGGTTTGGAAGATAGTCATTTTTGAGACTTGACTATACGATATTTTCATAAACCTTTGTGAGGGGGTCGTGGTGAGGTTTTATTGAGCTGGGGGATTCTCAAGTGTGAGATCCTTTCGGTGATATGGGTGGCTGGAGCACCCTTTTCATGACCTTGTCATAGGGTATGTAATAGTGATTCTTACTTGATGTTTTGATACCATTGTTGGTAGATTATGCATACATATACAGTCAATAATTTTGGTTTTTACTTCTCTAATTTTGGAAAAACTCAGCCAAAATTTTTCCAAGTTGTGATGGCTAGTTTTTTGGTCTTTTGAACCATTTATGTTGTTATGCTGCTGAAATTCTGGAAAAATCAGAGGGTAATTAGTCAAGTGTGCTTTCTTGGAAGCTGCATGGATGGCTTTTGATGGATAATCACGACGGACCTCATTTCACTCCTTTTCATTTTGCACAAAGAATCCAGATAAATGTTCATGTGGACAGGAAGATTTTTGACCAGCAGCGCATAGTATTTATGTTTGGGCCAAGAAGATAAAGAGAGATACCCTCTACCTATTGTAGTTCCGACGATGAACTATGAAAACTCATTTGATGTGCACGTGTTCATCCTTTTCTAAATCTTGAGCTCCATTGAAGTTTTTTCAGATTGAGTCAGTAAAATTTTTTGGGTTCTTGTGCTTATGTTAGAAGGGGTTCTCAAAGCATCAAAACTTGGATAGCCATGGCTTTTTCTTATCCGGAATTTCATGGAAGAAGTGATGAATATGTGGATAACTTTTTGAAAAATATGGAGGTTGCTTGCATTAGCAACGAGATTCATGATACAGTGTAGATATTAAGTCTTCTCCAGATTTTTTTGAAGAGTGATGCACAAATTTGGTCCAAATCATTTGAAGAGGAGTTGCATGCGGCTGATCCACCTGTGAGATTAAGTTGGGACAATCTAAGGCATGCATTGGAAGTGGAGTTTGTGATGACAAAAGATCCTGACAAAGTGTGGCAAGAAGTACAGGGTTTGATGCAAAGGGAAGGTGAGCCAGTAGATGAGTACATACATAATTTTTCAATGACATGGGAGTGGATGTGCAAGGCCTTAGCACCACAGGTACCCCCATCTGACATGATGAAGAAGGACAGGTTCTTGGATGGTCTTTGGGAGAATATACAATGGAGAGTGCAGGTAAAGAAGCCTAGAACATATGAAGATGCACTAGATGTAGCGAGGAACAAAGAGTGAAAGCTGAGAAGAATGAGTCAGCTAGGAGTAGAGTCTTTGCGCAGGAGGTCTGAGTTTCAGCCTATGGATCCTTGCATGCCAGGGGTTCATCATGAACCAGTGGTTTTTTTTACTCCTCAGGTTATGCCAGCAGTGGTCACTACAGCAGTGCAAGATAATGGCCTAAGGAAAGACATGAAACAAGTGGTAGACTTAATGAAGAATCTTAGCCTAAATATGCTAGGTAATGTGGGAAATAATCGAGGTCGGGTAAGGTTTTCAAATCATCCAAGACATGAAGAAAAACCCAGGAATGGTGTTGGACAAAGCAATGGTAGGGTCTGGAGGCAGACTCCCATATGTTTTAACTACGAAGAGTTGGGCCACATGATCCAACAATGTGATAAGCCACCAAGGATGGGGGAGACATGTATCCATTGACAAGACATGTGCTAACTAGGTCAAATGATTATGGAATTGAAATTAAGGAAGAAGAAGGAACCAATGGATTAACCCAAGAGGAAAAGGGAAGACAAAAGTGATAAGTGTGGTCACCTTTGAAAAGGCAGCAAAGCTGGAGGATACATTAGTGATGCCTATTGGGAAGAGGACCACACATGATAAATAAGGAAGAAGTGGCTCAGGTCCTAGTAAGAAGAAGGGAAAGAGCCATGAAGGAGAGGATGTCAATGCCAAGAGGAAAATAAGGGCTTGTCACACGTTTCATGTTTCAGATTTTCCACTAGGGGATGGGCAATTAAGCTATGACTTGAAGGAGGATCTGAGAAGCAGGAAAGAAAATGTTACTTTTGGGCAGCTTATAGAAATGGTGCCTAAGATAATGGTGGATCCCAAATATGTGTCATAACACACTCATGCGTTGAGAATATGGGTCTTACAGTGACTGGGGTATCATGTTTTCGGATTAGATTTGCAAACCATCATAAAGTAAAATGTTTGGGTGTTGTAAAGAGCTTAGAAGTGGAGACGTATGATGCAAAGGTGGTGGTTGATTTTTATGTGATGCCAACGGGGTTGGGAGCATATCCTATTATACTAGGCAAACCATGGTTACGCGCAATGGGAGCTGTTCAAGATTGGAGATGTGGTACGATTAGACTCTACGAAAAGACGCATGCCAAGAATCTATATAATATGGACACAAGGAAACTATTGGAGGAACTTTTTGAAGATGAGGATGAGTCTAGTGATGAAGACTATTCCACAGTGTCTGACGAGGACAATGATAGTACTACTAGCAGTGAGGAGGATGTTGATGTTGTATTTATTGTGATGGACAAAGAAATCCATGAGTCTAGTTTAGTTGCATTTGCAAATGAGATTGAGGATGAAAGTGAAGGGCCTTATGAAGTGATTGAAGGGTTGATGCAAACCAAGGTTGAATTGTCAAAGAAGCAGGAATTGATAACACAAATGATCAGTGGAGACCTCTCAAATATGGAGAAGGAGATATGTTTGCACATGCTCGCTAGTTTTCTTGATTTTTTCATTACTTCATATGAAGAGATTAGAGGGTTCAAAGGAGAAGAAATGCATATAGAGCTGAAGGAGGTGCTAAGCCACTGCGGCAAAGGCTAAGAAGGATGGGCCAAGAGAAGATGGAAGCCTTGTGGGAAGAGGTGGGCAAGTTATTGAAGGCAGGGTTCACAGCCCCTGTGGAGACCACATAATGGGTGAGTCCATTAGTAGGCAGTCCAAAGAAGTAGGGAAGTGGAGGATTTTTGTAGATTTTAAACCCTTAAATGCAGCCACTAAGAAGAACCCATACCCCCTTCCATTCATTGATTAGATCTTGGATTGAGTGGTGCAGGTTATGAGAGGTACAATGTGTGTGATGGTTTTTCATGCTCTTTTCAATTGAAGATTGCTCTTAAAGTCCGAACAAAGACAATTTTCATTATGGCATGGGGTTGTTATTGCTACATGGTATTTCCATTTGGGTTGTCAAATGCACCATCTATCTATCAAGAGAGAGCAAATTGGGTATTGGCACCATTCATTGTTAATAGTTGTGCTAAAGATTTTATGGATGACTTTTGTGTCTACAGCAGTAGGACTGAACACCATGAGAAGATGCATATGGTATTGGCTCGATATGATGAATGTGGAGAACAACTAAATCCAAAGAAGTGTCATGTAGCACAGCCAAGGGTGAAGTTATTGGGCCATATGGTGTAAGAAAATGGCATTGAGACTCCAGAAAAGGTTAAGTCTATTATTCTTCTTCCATCACCTAAGAGTACAAAGCAATTGGCAACCTTTATACAGAAAGTGAAGTACATGGTGCAATTTATTCCATTGTCTTCACAACTCCTTTATCCATTACAACAAGTGGCAAAGCATGATCCATTGCAATGGGATGACAAGTGTGAAGAAGTGTTTCAAGAGGTGAAAGAGGTGTTAGGGGGGCTGTCAGCCATGCAAGCTCTTGATAGGGAGCAAGTGTTTTATGTAAATCCATCAGTAGGGGATGATTCCATTGGAGTCATGCTATTTGAAAAGAGGAAGGACAACCATTATATGAGGCCAGTGTATTGTGCAAGCCAAGTGAAGTTGGTAGTAGAAAGAAAATTATAGGAAGTAGAGCTAGTGATGGCCAATGTAATATTTGCTTGTCGACAATTTTGTCATTACTTGCTACCATGACCTTTTGTTTTCCTAACGAGCTACGCCTTTTTTCCACAATTAATTAACAGGAATAACATGTCAAATGTGGTCAAGAAATGGGTAATTGAGTTGCAAGAGTGTGAGTTCTCTTTTTTAGTGGAAGACAGTACAAGAGCTATGCTAGCTGATTTTTTGACTTACAAGGAGAATCTACTTCTTGTTAAGGAAGAGGTGGTGAAATAGGTAGTTGAAGAGGTGTCATAGATCAACAATGCACATGTGTTTTTCTTTGATGGCTCATACAGAAATATCCATGATGCATCTTTTGGGGGTATAGCACTTTACGATCCAAAGGGGAAGCTAGTATGCAGCAAGAGAGGGTTCAAATTGGATGCGCATAGTAACAACGAGGATGATATGCTACTTTGAAAGCCGGATTACACATTTGTTTGAAGCATGGGACTAGAAGATTGAGCATAAAAGGTGACGCCTTGTTAGTTGTGAAGCAAGTCTTGGGTGTGTGGAAGAGCAAGAACACCTCATTGAAGGAAATGTGTTTCAGAATTAAAGTCTTGTTAAAAAAGTTCAAAGCGACATGGAGCCTCAGACACATTGAACATGCTATGACTAATTTACCTCTTTATCATGGCTGAGAAAGTTTGGCTCAAGAAGAGGAGGTTTTGCTAACAGGAATCATTGCGAAGGACATTCAAAAGTCTAAGAAGTACGGTTTTGCATGTAGAGCATCCACGTACAAATTGATTGGTGATGTCTTGTACATGAAAGGGGCTGATCTCATGTTGAGACGTGTACCTTGGCGGGAGGAGCTTTATAGAGTGTTGGAAGAGAATCATGAAGGTGCATGTGGCAGACATTTTTCTCTAAAGATCACCTTGCATAAGATCTTGCAAGAGGGGTATGTATCACCTAACACCATATTAGTGAATTTGGGAATTTTTCAATTCTCACTTTCAAAACAAGCTTAAGGTTTGACCACATGGCCAAATTTTAGCCAAATTTTTGAGAGCATTTCTCAAAAGATCTTTCGAAGCACTACCTTGTGGAACGCTTTGGCCTTTTAAAAAAAATTAAAATTTGTCCATATGGCCAAATATTGAAGACATTGGTGATTCTCAAATTGGCTCTAAAGTCTCAAATTATCTAATATGGTGTTGCCTAGTTTGCACAAGGATGTTCACCATTGGTGTAGGTCTTGCAATAGATGTCAAGCATTTGGGAAGAGAGTGTTGAAGTCAAAGCAACAAAAAACCATTATGGCATTTTATTTGTTTGAAAAGTGGGAGATTGATGCAATAGGCTCGTTACCTATCACAAGTAGGGCAAAAGCTATATTTTTTTACTGCAGTGGACTATCTCTCTAGATGGACAGAGGCTACAACAGTAAAACAAATCACTGCAAACGGTGTGGAAAAATTTGTGTATAATGAAATATGTTGCACATTTGGGGTGCCACTGGAGCTACTTCCGGATAAGGGGCCATGATTTAGAGCTAAACTATTAGACTTTTTATGCGCGAAGATGAAGATTAGGCACTAGTATACCACTCCTTATTATCCACAATGTAATGGCCTAAATGAAAGATTCAATGGTGAATTCGTACAAATTCTTTCAAAAGTGACAGAGCACCAAGGAAAGAATTGTGATTTGGAATTGCCTAGTGCATTATGGGCTTACCGTACTTTGGTGAAGATAGGTATAGGGTTTACTCCATTTCATTTGGTATATAAAAAGGAAGCACTATTGCCTATGGTCAAGATGTTAGAGAGCTGCTTGGGCAGTCCAGTGATTCATTCAAAGAGAGACTTTGACAATTACAAGAGGTTCAATTGGATAGGATGGGCGCATTGGAACATTATGGACATATGCAAGACAAGACTTTAGCAAAGATAAATGAAAAGGTCAAAAGTAATGGTATCAAGAAACATGACTTGGTTTTGTGCTACAACAGGCAACTGGACAAGACATTCCAAAAGAAGTTTCAAATTAAGTGGGAAGTCCCTTTCAAGGTAGTGGAGTGTTTTTTAAATGGTACAATTCAGTTGGCTAACGTGGATGGGATTCTACATAAGTCAAGGGTAAATGGATTGCGTCTTAAATTATATCATGCTAGATTAATGATGGTTGAGCAAGATGAGTTGTATGCAGAACAAGTAAATCTGTGAGGGATGAGGAGACATGTGACGGCGCGATGAGTCTCATATATTTTTTTGCTGCTGCATGCTGATCATAAATGATCTAGCAGGCTAGGGGATAGGAAAATTATGTTAGGAGCTTTTATTAATCACACATATGTACATACACATGCATGGTGCATCGAATAAAGAGTTTCCCATTGTCCAAAGCCAGGTGGTTATGTGGGGCCCACATGTGTACAGGTAGGACAACGTAGTACATCAATTTTCATGACCACCACTATTAGTGTGTTTTTGTATAATAATGAGGATTTGGTAGAGTATAAAACTTATCAAGGAAGCTATCAGTGGCCGATGCCATGAGGTAAGCAGGTGCATCAAGTGGTATCCAATCGCATTAGGAGGACGAACGGGATGAAGACTTGCACGTGGATAAGTGAAGACACAACGGGAGTATTTTCTTGTGATGAATTATGCAATAAGGTCATCATGAGAACTATATTTGGGGGCCACTTCACGTCATTACGGATGCATTGTTGAGAAAAGTTGAGTGCCAGTTGTGCGGATGGATGTAGAAGGGTAACAAAAACGCACTGCGTGGCCATTTTTTGGCCTGTTAGGGGTCTGTTTGGGGTCAATCAAAAGGAAAAAGGCTCCCAAGGGATAAAGTGAAGTGTGGACACTAAAAAACCTTAGAAAAAAGCATAGAAAACATGGAGAGAAGAGGAGGAACAATTGCAACTCAGTTTTTGTTGTTTTTGGAGCTTGTTTTGGCCATAAACTGCTCATCCAAGCTCGGATTTGAGCACTTTGATATTGTAGACTGGGGTTTTTGGCCATTCCGGATGCAATGGCACTGTAGATTTTTCCAAATTACTCACTGTTTTCTTTCTATTTTGGTTGTGTAAGTTTCTCGTGTGAGCGAAGCCTCTGCTCAAATTTGTGATTGTATCTCGTATATTTCATCCATATGGTGTGAGCTATTTGCCCCATTGGTATCGGCCCAAGCTCAATTGTATCTAAGCATGAGAAATATTCTTCCTTTGAGATGATTTGTGTGTGTGTGTGTGTCTGTGTTGAGTGGGAAAATGGATAGTCTCTCTCCTCTCACTTCATCAGCGTGTTCCTTGTCTCGCCGAGGTGGATTGTGTAATCCGAGTGGTGCCCCATAATGTGTGTATGTATTATCCCAAGAGTGTGTGTCGGGTGATTATAGAGGCATTGTGTGTGTTTCCATCCCATTCACAACGTCATGGGGCCTTCTCATTATCTCCCACCCATCACCTGCACATAAATGACCATTTTCAGGAAATGATAATTTCCTAGGAAAACAGAACTACTCCAAAGTGAGCTTGTTTTATGAAAGTTTTAGAGCCATGCATATTGGTAAGCAACATTCTTCCAAAGTCACTCACAAGGCAATGTAAACCAGATCAGTATGACTTCAAGTGCTCCATGCGAATGCAAAGCTTATTTGATCAACAGACACCCACAGCTTGAAGGTCTCTTGTGCACTTCACTCTTGCTGCATAAGAACGGTGGAAGGTTTTTTGATGTGGAAAAGTGCATGTTCTACCCATATTTATGTGCAAAGTCCCTTGCAAGAAAGCCCCATTCATTTCCCCCCAATATCCCACCTCAACACCACAATTAGAGGAAGCACAAAGTCCAGTGTTCTTGGCTTTTGGAAAATATACGAGATTAAAAACATCTTACACATCACTATTGTAAGTTCATATCATTTTTTTTTAGTTCAGTTCATGATTTACATTTCTGTTGATCTACTTATGAGTAATTTTCTGTCACAAACTCTTTTATGAGAATTAATATTAAAATTTTCCTTGTCTGACAACGAGTCATAATTAGGAATGGCAAAGAGAAAACCAGCGACTACAACCACACTACCAAAGTCCAAAGGCAGACGTCTGCATGAATCCAATCTCAGACAAAATTTCGGCATCACATCTCCACTAAGAAAATGTAAGAAGAGAGTGAGATTCACACCTTCGAGGGGGAGCGGTGTCACATTCAAGCTCCAACAAGGGTAAATTTCCAAAAATTGAGGAGAGGTCATTTTGACATTTTAACTCCAACAAAGGAACATGGAAGCATCCAAAATTACCTCTCTTCCATCGAGCAAGAAGGGGGCTCATGCGATGCTGCCTGGCAGTAGTAGAGGAGGCGAGCATCATAGAGAAGGCATCAAGACAATAGGCTAAAGGAGCAAGCCGCCCTGCAAGACAGGCATGACATAACTGGGATGGCCTACTTAATAGGAGAGTGAGGTGGTTGAAGTTAGAGAAAATCGATACACGTGCTGCCACAAGAATGGCTCTCTAACCAAGCATGATGGGGTCATGATTCATAACTACTATGCGTTGCAAACGCTACCTACCGCACCAAGATTGAACCAACCATGAGGCTGGCAAGGAACCAAATCCCTCCTTTCCACTCCCATTTTTTAAACAAAGAAATGTTTGTTTTTCATCATTAACCCACCTTCGAGAAGCAAGGAGTGAGAGTGACAAAGGTGGGGTCGTCTTTAGGTGTGCCTGTAGTGAGCATTGCCCTCCAAGGAGGATGTGGATGCCATCGAGCTTGAAGGGGACTCAAGCAAGGGTGCGGGGCAATAGTAGAGGAGGCGAGCAGCATAGCAAAAGCATGTCGACAATAGGCTAGAGGAGCGAGCAGCCTTGCAAGACAGGCACGGCGTAGCTGGCATTTCCTACTTAATAGGAGAGTGAGGTGGTTGGATTTAGAAAAAAATGATACACGTGCTGCCACAAGAATGGCTCTCTAACTAAGCATGATGGGGTTATGATTCATAACTGCTATGCATTGCAAAGACTACCTACCGTACCAAGATTGAACCGACCATGGAAAGCTGGCAAGGAACCCAAGCCCTCCTTTCCACTCCCATTTTCCATACAAAGAAATGTTTCTTTTTCATAATTAACCCAATTCTGAGAAGTAGGAAGTGAGAGTGAGAAGGGTGGGGCCATCTTTAGGTGTGCCTGTAGTGAGCATTGCCCTGCAAGGAGGTTGTGTATGTCATCGAGTTGGAAGGGGACTCAAGCTATGCTATCTCAAAATAGTAGAGGTGGTGAGCAGCATAGCGAAGGCATGGCCACAGTAGGCTAGAGGAGTGAGCAGCCCTGCAAGACAATCATCGCATAGCTAGCTTTGCCTACTTAATAGGAGAGTGAGGTGCTTGAAGTTAGAGAAAATAGATACACATGCTGCCACAAGAATGGCTCTCTAACCAAGCACGATGGGGTCATGATCAATAACTGCTATGCGTTGCAAAGACTACCTACCGCACTAAGATTGAACGGACCATGGACAACTGGTAGGGAACTGAAGCCCTTCTTTCAACTCCCATTTTTGATACAAAGATGTTATAGAAATGATATTTTATGATGTATTGCAGCTGACAGGTGGAAAAGACTAGACCCAGCTTGGCCTATGCAAATGTATTTATATATCATGTACATTTTATTATTCAAGTGCTCGTTTATGAGCCTTGGCCAATTATGACCGGCCGGCCAGTTTGTAACCAATCTGACCATTCAAGAAATCTATAAAACAAATACATGCAAGAGGGAAATGGTCACTCTTGCACGGGGGGAGATTGCACCCAGTGTTTGCGTTGTTCTTCTCTCCTCTTACCTCTTCTCTCTCGCCGTGCCGGCGTAGCACTCCGCTCTAGGAGGTGCGCCTGCACACGCTCTCTTGCTCTCTCCCGCTCTCTGTCTCTAGCATGTAATCATCGAAGGTAGTAATCAGAGAAGTGCACCAACAATCGGATTAGCAATCGTCAAAATCGTAGCATCAGCAGTGAGCAACGACCTAGGTGACGACGGTTTGGCGATTGATGGCGTCTCCTATCTCCCAAGCACTTACACCGCTTCTCACCACCCACAGCAAGCTCACAACAACGCTGAGGGCGGCTGCCTAGCAGCTTCTCTATCTCTCTCTCTCCTCGTTCGCTTGTGGCATGCAGATCCCACCCAATCTCTCTCTTTATTCGACAGCCATTATCTCTCTCTCTTCGACCGCCACACTATCTATCTCTCTCACTCGTTTGCGGCACCAAGTGGACACTCACTCTCAAACTATCTCCTCCATTTGTTGCCATGCAGTGTTATGGCTGTGGTCACTTAACAAGTGACATCAAGTCTCTCTCTCTCTCTCTCTCTCTCTCTCTCTCTCTCTCTCTCTCTCTCTCTCTCTCTCTCTCTCTCTCTCTCTCTCTCTCTCTCTCTCTCTCTCTCTCTCTCTCTCTCTCTCTCTCTCTCTCTCATAGGTAACCGCCACTGCCATCCCGAGGCTCATAACGGGTGCCCAAAATATCTCTCTTGCGCCTCGTGGCACCCACACCATCCACTCTCCCCCTGCCAACGATCGGCGTTGCCATCAACTCGAGCTGCCAACCAACTTACTTCTCTCTTCTCTCGCTCTCTCAGCAACATGCAATCCACCAACTACAGTCTTCCAATCGTTGTCGATACCCCCCCCTTCGCCAGTTGCTTATGCGGCACAATACACTCACTGTCTAGGCATGGCAGGATACTGAAGTTCCACGGGCAGTTTGTAGTAAACCCCGCCAACCGTTTCAGCTCGTCAAAGAGTAGCGGTCCTCATGACCTATAATTTTTCTGCCAACCATCTTCATGCAGAGGGTTGACATGCTGCCACCACGTGTGTGTACACCATCCCCTCCCCTCCTCTTTCTCTCTCTCTGGATTTTGAGCCGCCATCCCTCTCTCTCTCCCTCTCTCGTTGTCACCCACACCATGCATAGGGGGTCAAACAATATCCCTCTCTCTATCCCATTTGAGGATCGCCCACATACCCTCACCACCCGCCAATCTGTCCCTCTCTCTCTCCTTCTTTTGCAGACACATCCGCTCTTCTTGTTCTAGTTTCGCTACATCTTGTGTAGACAAGGCACCATTTGAGCACGTTAAGGAAACCACTTGCCTTGTTGATTGAGAACGCTCTTCAGCACACGGTACAACTTGTGGAAGCTCTTGCAGTGGGTCTTGACTCACTACCAGACATTGACGAAGATCTTTTTGTGCTCACCACCCCGATTATCACGTGGTGCTCCACACGCCAACTTCTTCACAAGTGCTTCGATTACGTGTGTCGAATCATTTTTTTTTCATGGCTCTCTACGACATTAGGATTTCTATTCTGGAGGATTACGCCATCGGCAATGACATCTGCTGGGGTATCGAAGTCTGTCGCTACTTTCCCATTGGTCGCTCAATTACAGATTATTTGGTACCCAACACTCTCCGCACTTGGCATGAATATGTTGACGGGCAACCAGAATTTCGTGGCCTTCCGGACCTCGGCACACCTCGCCCCGGAAACATTGAGTGGGCTAAAGCAAAACTTCACACAGGAGAAATCCGCATCACCAATAAAATTCTTTACATTAATGCCTTTGACTTACTGCACTCGCCGACGGTGGAGACCACTCGGGCTCATAAAGCACTCATCCTCAATCAACAGTGGGGCTGATTTCCTATTGTTATGTTTAAAGTTTGGGACAGGTCTGTCAAGCATAATGTCTATCAGTCTTTTCATTGTGTACCACCCGACCACTTCCACAATGTCTTTGGTAAAATTCTATGTAATAACCCCCACAATATCCTCATCATGTATGATACTTATCAAAAACCACGTATGTTTGCGGATTTTCGCGACGTTTGCATTGGTAATCAATGGGATGTTCATTCAACCTATTTCTCTGACCATCTATTAGAACATAGAGCTGAAATCCACGCACGTGAACACATCCCCACTACCAATCTTACCCTTCCCGATGCTTGGTACGATGACCATAAACCTTATTTTTCTCGCCTCGAATATGGCCCGTGGGGCAGTCTCAAGAACCACAACACAACCGCTCTGACTGGAAAGAAATGACCCCAATTGCTGCAAGTTACAACTAGGAGGCAGAAGTTCACCGTATCTATGGTGATAAAAAGCCCATCTAATTTATTTATTTCTTTATTTATTCCTTGCTTGTCATTTTTCTAGATTTTCTAGTCTATGCCTACACTACCCCCGACATAAAACTGCAATTTTCATCACAACATCCCCTGCTCAACGTAAAATCATCATCTCTTCTCCGACCGCCAAAGAGAACCAAAAATCTATATTCTCATCCCTAGCTCTAGCTCTACTTAACACATAATTTGTCATAATAAAGCCTTCTAGGCAAAGGCAGTTCAAGATCAAATTACTTTTGGGTTGTTTGTCCAATCAGTCACAATTAATCATCGTAGACGTCTGTCAGTCCTCAATGTAATTTTGTCTCCCACATTGCACTATAAAATCCAATTAGATCTCTTGACTTACATTTTTTTTTCTGCCTTGTTCATGGTTTTTGTCTATCTGTGCTATTTCCATAGGATTGCAACATTTTCTCGCATGTCCATTTTCACAGGGCTATGGCTAACTTTTAATTTGTGTTCCAGATTCATTTAATTTATTTTGCGATTGCTGAATCAAAGTGCTAACACTGTATGTTCTAATAATATGATCTCACACTAATCTTGAATCGAATTCTCAACAGACAACATAGTCTTTTATTTTATTTCAAATTACTAACACAAAATTAACATATTTTGGAATCGTTAATTATACTATGGTGCAATTTTGATAGTCGCAGTTCTCCTTAGCTTCTACAAATCTGTTTAACACGCCTCAGATGCAAGTTACGATCATATCTCTCTCCACAAACACACTGGCTCATATAATTTTGATCCAGTGTACCCTCAAGGTATGTACATTAACCTCACTCCCCTTTTTCATGATTGCTTTACCGACAATCTTTTATAGATTAGGCAACCCAACATCTCTAATGTCATCACTAATACTTATAAAATGGAATCTCAAATACGTCATTCCTATTTTTAAATTTCATTTCTCTACATTATCTACTCACTGAATACTCCATCAAATGCTCCGATCATGGCTTCTAATTGTACTACAAGTACTTTTTGTAAAGATGATTTGTCAATAAGCCTTGCACCTACTCATGTGAGCCACAGAGTTTTGGGATAGTGCACAAAATTTTTTTAAGTGCCTTTGATATACTGCACTGCGATGTCAACATAGTAACTATTTTTATTTTCTCCGTTATGCCTTGTCTAGTCCATTGGTCACGGACACACAGATTCGCAGATTTAGGCAGTGTGTAGATACTCATCTTGGTGTAGATCTGCCGATTTAGGCAGCACATTGATAAATTACAGATTCATGATTTTTAAACAATATGAAATGCAGATTCACCGATTTAGGTAGCATTAGTGCAGATTTGCCGATTTAGGCATCACATCTTATTGGTGTAGATTCGCCGGTTGAGGCAACACCAATCACAAAATCATGCTACAGTGGCTAGCCACCACTGTAACTGGTATGATTTTGTTACCCGAGTATAGAAAATGAAAGATATTTTGGATTTGGATTTGGATTGGATTTGAATTGGTATATGATGATTTTCTATCGCGACAGTCTTTATGGTAGTGAACTTGAGATTGATGAGAATTGATTTATACAATGATGAGTGTGACCAATAATATACTGATTCATCAGGGTATGACATATACTGCTTATTCTAGTGGTATGGGACACTAGAATCGGTAGTATGTGGATGAAGGCAAGCATAAGCTAATGTTGTTTACTTTCATAAATTTTTCTTTTATTATGTGATTTTTTTGACACAACATACTAATCACTGTTTTTGACAAGTATTGTTTGCAGATTTTTATATTCGCAACTGAGGACAGTTGCTTTCCAACGGAGAGGTATGTTATAGAAATGATATTTTATGATTTATTGCAGCTAACAGGTGGAAAAGATTAAACCCAGCTTGGCCTATGAAAATGTATTTGTATATCATGTACATTTTATTATTCAAGTGCTCTTTTATGAGCTTTGGCCAATTATGACCGGCCGGCCAGTTTGTAACCAGTTTGACCATTCAAGAAATCTATAAAATAAATACTTGCAAGAGGGAAATGGTCACTCTTGCACGGGGGGAGATTGCACCCAGTGTCTGTGTATTCTTCTCTCCTCTCTTCTCTTCTCTCTTGCCGTGCCGGCGTAGCACTCCATTCTAGGAGGTATGTCTGCACGCACGCTATTGCTCTCTCTCGCACTCTGTCTCTCTCTCTCTTCGTATTGTGCTCGATTATGGATTTGTGCGAGTTGACAGTTATGTAATTTTATTTGTTTATGTCTTGCTATCGCTATTTTGAGTATTTTGCAGGGCTCTCTACGCTCCCATCTGGAGCAAAAGAAACGTTGTTTTTCATAATTAACCCACCTCCTTTAAGTGAAACACTTTAACCTTCTTGTCTCATGTGCATTGAGGCATGGAGCTCCTACCCAATACTCTAAACACCTAAAAAAACTCAATTTGGATCCCTAAACCATACTCCCGCCTTAGGTGGCCTTAACTTGGCCCCTTTAGCCTTAAATTTTTCAAGGAAGGAGAGACCCTCCATATGTCACATTCTGCTCCATTTCAAAGGTTTTGCTCCATTTCAAAGAAAACCTGTAAGAAACATTTAATTGAAAATGCAAAAGTAAAGGATAGCTACTAGTGCTTGACTTCAAAGTTGGCAGTGGAAAGTTAAAAAACATTAGGTCTCCATCTAAATCTATAATACTTAAGCTTATAGTTTTTTGGAAGGCAACGTAGTTTCACTCATGTCCTCAATTTCAATGTTGGCCACTAACTACTTTTATTTTTTGGCCTGCTAAAGGCCTTAGTGCACTATGGGCAAAGGTCATTCCGTTTTGTTTGCATGACAAGTGTCCCAAGGAGGATCCAAAGTCTTGTGAATGAAAAATAATCATGATCTTTTTAAATGCTATTTTCTAAAGTATTCATATGAGTTTGATCCACGATGTAAAGTCTTGATAAAGAGCCCTTTGATGTAATGATTTCATGAAGACTTATTTCACAAATTTGTTTTATAATATTTTATGTTTATTAAATTTGCATTTTCTTATAAAAACACAAAAATATTTTTTGTTTTAAATTTTACTTTTTAATTTTATTGTTTTTACTTTATTTCTTTCTCACTTTATTTTATTGATGTGCAATGTGCATCTTTCATATTGTTTAAGTGGGTCCTTTCATAATTTAAAAACCATTTGTGATTATATATGTATAATAGATAATCTTTGCAACTAATGGCACCCACAAAATAAAATTCATTACCTTTTAAGATTCCCTTTCTATTCCAGCTCCTTTTCTCATCACCTCGCCTTCGTGCGTGCATTCCCTTGTCTCTACACTCGTCCTCTCTCCCACTAAGACCTCCTACAACAGTCATGACAAGCAATCTCTATGTGAATTTCGTGGCCCTCACAGGTTCCCTTGCATGCGACAAGTTTTGGGTGAAACCTTAGCTTTCAAAGGTTTTTGAATCACCTGCACCTCGTCTTGCCTCCTTCCCCAATCACTGCCCCAATCGCAAGCTTGCACTCAATAGTTTGGAGATGCAAAGATTGCAGGTCCATACACACGCTTTGAGGCATGACATGATGAGAGAGAGAGAGAGAGAGGGTTGAAAGAACAAAACAATGCGGACTGGAAGCGGCGATAAATAAAGAGAAGAGAGATAGAGACACGTGTTGTCTGCAGGTTGGTGCATACACGAGAGAGAGAGAGAGAGAGAGAGAGAGAGAGAGAGGAGATAATTGCAATCATTTTCGGCAACCCTAACAATAAGATAGTCTTAACTAAAGAATCTTGTAAGATAATTAAATAAAATTATTATTTTTAAACAAGTGGTACCTCATAATAGATAATATAGTTTTATATTAAAACACAATAAAAATTCCATGTGATTGTAGGCACACATTTAAAGTTACCATCCTTCATCTCCCCTTAACTTAGCAGGACTTCGTGCCTCCTCACCTTGGTAAAACCATTTGAAGGGTGGCTTTCCTTTACATTTTAAAGGCCATACAAAATTTTCCTCCATGTCACTACAAGAGGTTGTGTGCTCTTGTGACGCTGTTAGCGACGAAAATACACTGGGTTTTTATAACCCCCGGCGTCGCTAAAACCGTCGCTACGAGCGTCGCTATATGCGTCGCTATAGGAGTCTCTATAAGCGTCGCTATATAGCGACGCTCATAGCGACGCCTATAGCGACGCATATAGCGACACCTATAGCGACGTTTACACAGAAGACTATAGTGACGCTCATAGCGATGCTACAGAGCCATAAATAGCGACGCTTATAGCGACGCCCGAGAGAATTTTTTTTTGGTGGCAGGGCATTGAATGCCCTGCCACCCATCAACCATATTGTACTTGATTCAATTTTTAAAAAAAGTGCAAGGGTAGATAATAGACCCAAAATAGTCACCCACAAGACGCATTGTTTGCAAAATTGACAATTGTACACATCATAGGCAAAATGAATTGATTGGCAAATGTAATAATGACAATTGTACAACATCATAGGCATAAAGAATTGATTGGCAAAAGGAACTGCGGTGACAAATGTAATAATATACATGGTTCAAAAAGACGTATAAAATCCGTCTCATGATACATAAGCTATGAGAAACCCTAAAATAATGCTATCTAGCTACGGCTAAACTGACGTCGTTTAGTCAGACGTCTCATCGCGTCCAAGCGGCGTATCTGTCGGATTCTGCAAAAAAAGACAATAAGACAGCTTTCAGTAAGTATAAACATATAACGATATTTATAAAACAATACAAAAAATAAAAAAGAGTAAACCCTAATACTAACCATGCCGCCGCAAGAACTGAGAATGTCCATCAGGGCGTTTAAGCCCTTCCTGCATGCGTACTCGCGCTCGTACGGTGTGGGATCACGTCCTGTCATCGACCACTGTCAAAACATACAAAGATTTCATTATGTTAGAACTAAAAAACTCATAAACCCTAAACTATCGAACATAAAGAGCAATGTGAAAACACTTACAAAATCGGCTTCAAATGATGCCCATCCACCGCTCCCCAAGTGGTGCGAGCTCCCTGCCTCTACTCGCGCTCTGGCTGCATCCTTTTGTTGCTTCCACTTGTCGGGATTCTCGCGCGCTGCTTTCTTCGCATTCTTCCAATCTTCTTTGGCCAGCCAATCTGGCCTGTTCCACCCATTCTTGATTGCTTTTTGCACTTCGGAATGCTTGTGTTTGCAGTATTCGCGCATTCGAATCTTCATCAGGTCTTCATTGAAGCGCTGATCCCGTGTTGGAATAGGAAACTCATCATGAAGTATGGTGATGACTTTGTTTTTTAAATCACTTGGTACTTCACTCCATTTGTTTAGTATGTAGTGTCTAAACAGCTGAGAGCAAAGACCACGCATGTGCGAGATCACCTTCTTGCCGTCATCATCCATGATGATGCCGCCGCTGATGTCGACGGAGTAAGGCAAGCCCTCTGGCTGGTGACGCATGAACCTGGGTGTCCCGGCAGGGGTCTCTAGCGGCGTGTCGATGGGGGTACGGACGTCAGGTGTCTCCACCGGCGTCTGGGCCCCGAAGCGAGGAGTGTCGAGTGGGGTGGCTCCTGGCGGAGTAGGTAGAGGTGTGTAGCTTCTAGGAACAGTCAGCCGTGCAAAACCTGGCGTAGATGGCGATGTTGTGGCTGGTGTGGGGGCGGGCAAAGAAGGGGAGGGTAAAGATCCTCGTCGAACACGAGGCGGTGTGGAGGCATCGGTGGCGGAATCCCCACAACAACCGCCACTGCCACCACTAGAGCGCCGGTGTCTAGACGAGTGTGAAGCTCGTCTCGTCGACGCCGAAGCTTCGGAGCGCGCCGAATGCTCCGAAAGAGAGGGAGATGCGGATGGAGTAGGAACGCGCAATGATGCGCCAGAGCGATGACGCTCCACGTACCACTGTCTCTGCTGCGGTGACAAAGAATAGAGAAACTCCTCATCATCCATACCTGCATTAAACACACGAATATTTAAACTTAATATTGAATGAATAGAGTAGACAATGACGCAAAGACCATTAAATACAATGACGTAATGACGCATATAAATACAATGACGCAATGAATTGAGTGATAGAAGAGGCAAGTCGAAAGCTCAGAATTTTCAATCAAAAGATGTGAGCGCGAGTAGAAAAGAGCGTTATACACCATGGAAGGTACTTAGAGAGCCAGAGCTTTTACAACACGGAGCAAAATTGTTCAAATACAATATTTGTGGCTTTAAGAGATCTCTCTCTCATCCTCGCATAACTCAGCATAACTTCCTATATCTATATAGAGCTCTCCGTTTAAACACATATCCTCTGTTTCATTTTGTAGCTCCTCTGCATGCACCCCATATAGAGTAGTAGCATCTTGATGCTCGTCTGGCACCACCGCAGCGGCTTCTGATTGAGCATCTTCTCTGATCTCCTCCATTGATGTCGTTGTGATTGGCACATGGTAGCCTTCATACGTCCTTGCACTACGAGGGGCTACCTCTATGACGTACCACCAGTTTGATGTAGACTTTGTAGGATGAAATATTACCTGCCAGAGCCACATAACTTACATGAGAGCTTTCAAGCACATAACTTGTAAAAGGGGGATGTTAACTATTTACATACTTACTTGTTCACAATGCTCGGGTAGTACGAAAGTGTCTCTTAGGTCAGTCCATTTCTTAGTAGAATCCACCTCAAGAAAACCAGACTCTCCTCTACGCACAGTAGCGTTGTGACCCTCCATGATTATCTTGAATCATTGCACGTCGAACAAGTCGACAAAAAATCCTCTGTAATCGATCCTCAAAATCTCTTGCAGGGTGCGGGTGCCGAAGTAAGTGAGTTCCGCCACAACAGGATCTGCATCAGAGGAACGTCGTCGACTAGACTGTTCAAATTTTTCCATGATTCCACAATCTTGAGTAAAACGCTTTTTGTCGATTCGTTCCACCCTAAAATGTCGACCTTTACACCATGCTGCTGTGTATGACTTATACTACAACGAACAAAGATTATGAGTGGCCGTTCAAACGTTTATAAATAAAGTCACTTGCTAGTCGTACATTGCAAACTTACCTTGGTCGCGCAACCCCGAGAGTACTCCCACTCTTCTTCAGTCACTTCGTCACCGCATTGTTGTGCGCTTTTCAATTGGTTGTGCAACCATCTTAAGCTCATGAAGGTTGGTAGGTTGGTGCGCAAGATCACCTTCTTGCCGTCATCATTCATGAAACGCTCTAAGAAGAACATCCATCTGGAATGAACTGTGCCAGCTATTTCCACCTCATCAACTATGTGAACAAGAAGATGCACCTGAATGGTTAGCATTGTAGTAGAAAAATATTTCTCAAACATGCACACAAGCTCCGCAGCATTTAGTTTGGCGAATGGTATGGAGTCTACGTTGATCTCCTTTTGTGAGATCCATTGCACCAGCTTTGCAAGTTTGTAGATTGTGTTACGGATGTCGAGAGACAAACATCCCTCAATGGCAACCGGTAAAATAAACTGTAAAGTATGTGCAGCAATGATATTAAAGTCCACATTTTATGCAATGATATTAAAGTCCACTATGAACGTACCTGACACATTTTATGCCAATCGTGTGACTTCAAACCGGTAAGCTTTCCTTCTTTAGTAAAACACATTCGGAGCGAGTGCATTACGCCAGTGGGGGTCCGCAAAGATCGAATGGTCTCTTTTACTTTGCGTTCTTGGGCTCCTGTGAAAATCCATGGTGCTTTAGGGAGTTTTATCGATCCATCAGACGCTGTTTGCGGCCAATATTGCTCCATACGATCCACATTTCTAAGGTCAACTCTGGCTCCCAAAGTATCTTTCTTGCCGGTCAAATGGTCCCATAGTAGATTACCCACATTCTTGAATATGTGCATTGGATCGAGCAAGTGATTGATCATGAGTCGGGGCCAGTATGGTAACTCGTACCATAGAGATAGTCTCTTCATCCTTGGAGGCAATCCGTCATCGCACATCTCCTTCTGCTCTAACCATGCTTGTGCAGACATCCTTGGTGGCTCTCTTCCCAAAAAGCCATGGCGTAACACATGATTCTCTGGAAGATACGCTTGATGACCTTCGTAGATTTGCTTCTTCAGTGAGGGTGCCCTACGTGCATTTAGTCTAGGTCCACATGTGACACATGCTCTGTATCCGCTTGTTTGAAGCCCTGCATGTATACACATGATAATAGATCAACTATGGGAAAAAACAAGATTTACAGTGTCTGAGTGAGGAGTGTCAATAGATCACCTGAGCATTCTGTTAGCCCGGGATAGTCATGCATGGTCCACATTAGAATGCCTCTGATCAAAGCATTCCGTCGTCCTGTGTGTCGGCTCATATCCACCACCTCTATGCCAATCCACAATTGTTGTAGCTCTTCCAATAGTGGACGAAGATACACATCCATATTCCCCACTTTATATCGCCCTGGCACAATCAAGCTTAGCCATAGGTGCCCCTTCTTCATAGTCAACCACGGGGGAATGTTGTAGTTGACGATGACAACGGGCCATACACTGTAAGATGTTGATCTTTGACCAAATGGATTTACGCCATCCATAGCCAGGCCTAAGCGCAAATTTCGAGCTTCCCTGGCAAAATCCGACCATGTTCCATCTATATGTTTCCACGCTACGCAATCTGCAGGAATTCGTAGCACACCATCCGAAGATTTATTCTCCTCATGCCATGATGCTAGGGCGGCCATGGACTTACATTCGAAGAAATGCTTGATGCGAGGAAGCAGAGGGAAATGTCGCAAAACCTTTTGTGGAATTTTTGTCCCGTGGAGATCTACTCGATATCTTTCGGAATCACATTTCGGATACTTCTCCATGTCTATGTATTCCCCTCTGAAAAGAATGCAGTCATGAGGACAAGCGTGGATAGAATTGTAATCCATCCCCAAGTTTCGCAAAATCTTTCTTGCTTCATCTCGGGAATCTGGCATCACATTGTCAGCTGGTAGTATGTGCTCTTTCAGCAATCTACACAACATAAAAATATGATACAGTCGTGTAAAAATCTATCAGATCATTATACATTTAGAGTTCTATTAAAGTAAACTAATTGTAATAGATCACCCGAAAAGCGTTGTGATGCTAGTGTCACTCCATCCAAACTTTGCCTGCATGTTGAGAAGAACCAGGAGTGCTTTCAATCTAGACATACGTGCTCCATTATACAATGGCGTATCGGCTTCACTTTTCATATCATCATAGATAAGCCTTTCTGAATCCATGATCGTCTCGATCATTTCATCAATCTCCGGCTCAAACATTGCCTCGTTGGGAATGTGCTCTGCATGATCATCCCCCGAGCTATCAGAGGCTACATCTTGTGGCCTCACATATGCTGCTTGACCAAAGCGCCTGCGAACACGTCTATTGGGTTGCAAGATTGCTGCTTGTTGGCCAGCGTCAGAGTCCGACGAGTTATAATTGGCAACAACTCGATCTATAATAGATAGATCGAACTCGCCAAATTCGCGAACGTGCTGCAAAGAAACACGTCTTGTCCGTCGCACAGCATGCTTGCATTGATTACAAGGACATAAGACCCTTGTTGAGAGATAGGTGTTTCGGTTGGACGGTCCCACATCCTCGTCGCTACTCATAATGAGGATAAAAAACTTATAAACTGGACAACAAATTTAATATTCTATTGGCATTCTTCCTCTTATCTCTCTCTCTCTCTCTCTCTCTCTCTCTCCCTCTCTCTCTCTCTACCTCACATTCTCTAGTCATGTCCAATCCCCGCACACCTCGGTCTAGAGGTGCACGGAGATCAGAACCACTGGGTTATAATCTTGTCTTTATTGGTTAATACCTATATTTGTGGGTACAAGAAATCTACACACCCACGTCTACATGATACTGCATGTAGTGGACAAAACCCCTTTGCCTCTTCTCTAGCTGTAGCACTTCACAGCATCTTAACATCTTTTCACTGTTCGTCTAACTCTAAACCCTAAACCGTAAGTAATTCTTGCGTGGACTCGATCTAACGTAAATAAGCGTAAATCTAAATAAACGTAAATCTAACTAAAAATAAAGCTAAATCTAATTTAACGTAAGTCTAATGACTAGAGGTTGTCTAGATGGTCATTGTGTCGGGGATGTAGTGACTCTTGCCGCCCTGAAGATCCACCTTCTTCCCTATCTTCTGAAGACATTTCACCAGTACTTTTGGATCGACGGAGCCCACCATGAGTGAAGGCAGCAATACCCTATATTCCATTGAGGGCTTTCTTCACCCGCTTCATGCAGGCATCGCAGTCTATGGAGACCTAAATCTAATCTAATATAACGTAAATCTAAATCTAGCTTAAATAAACGTAAATCTAGTTAAAAATAAACCTAAATCTAATTTAATGTAAGTCTACATATAACCTAATCTTTAACGTCTTTTAAGATAGTTTCCTACGACGTTATAACTCTCTTCTTCTTGTGTGTGTGCGCGTGTGTGGATGTGTGTGCCAATAAAAAGAGATAAATGGCATAACCTTTCTATCACCCATGCCAAGTATGATAGATTGATTATGCCATTTCCCTCTTGAATAATAGGTCTTGAGTTCAACTCCTCGTCGGCTAGATCTTTAGGTCTTTTAATTTTAATTAGTTTCCTACGACGTTAAATTAGTTTCTCTCTCTTTCTCTCTCAATGTGTGTGCGTTTTTTTGGATCGTATGCATGTTTTCTCTCTCTTTTCCTCTCTCAATGTGTGCGTTTTTTGTTTATGCATGTTCTCTCTCTCTTTTCCTCTCTCAATGCGTGCGTTTTTTGTTTATGCATGCTCTCTCTCTCTTTTTCTATCTCAATGTGTGTGTGCATTCTTTGTTTATGTATGTGTGCGTGCGTTTTTGTTTTTGTTTGTACTCTCTCTCTCTCTCTCTCTCTCTCTCTCAAAAACACTATGTGTGTATGTGTATGTGTGTGTGTGAGAGAGAGAGAGAGAGAGAGAGAGAGAGAAAGAGGGGAAGGGAACATGAGAATGAGGAGAGGGAAGGAGCATACCTGGCTCTCCTTCCTCTCCTCGTGTGTGTGTGTGTGTGTGGAGAAGAAAGAGAGAGAGAGAGAGAGAGAGAGAGAGAGAGAGAGAGAGAGAGAGAGTGAGGGAGAGCGTTACCTGCTCCTTGCTTGAGGGCGCCGAAAAACTCAGATCTGAGATCTGAGTTTTTGGGCGCGCTCGTTTATTTTTTTACCCCAGCCGGCGTCGCTATGAGCGTCACAAATTTCTTTGTAAATTTGCGACGCTCATAACGACGCCGGGAATTTTTTTTTTGAGCGTCGCTGTGTGAGCGTCGCTAATATGAATAGCCTCTTGTAGTGTGTGTTGCTCAATGAACCTCCCTTCGTAAGTTTTCACGAATCTTCCATGTCGTAAATGATCTTTGAGCTCGACGCTCAAAGTTCAAAAGTTGGACACATGTATTCTCTTTTTGTGTGTGTGTGTGTGTGTGTGTGTGTGTGTGTGTGAGAGAGAGAGAGAGAGAGAGAGAGAGAGAGAGAGAGAGAGAGTATATAAGAGACAAAGTTGGCGTGCCATTCCCTGAGGTGTTGGAGAATTTTATGAAGGATTTTCACATTTGCATTGCATTAATGAAGTACAGTAAGATCAACAATTTAGTGAGGATAGGAGTCAATCATTTTTCAATGGACGTTCTTGTATGCATTGTGTGTGTGTGTGTGTGTGTGTGAGAGAGAGAGAGAGAGAGAGAGAGAGAGAGAGAGAGAGAGAGAGAGAGCCATTCACTACAGCCTTGTGAGTCTGTGTGTGTGTATCTATGTGTGTGTGTGTGTGTGTGTGTGTGAGAGAGAGAGAGAGAGAGAGAGAGAGAGGAAGGAGAATAAGCATCGGTTTTACAATCATCAATCGACAAAGTAACAATTGATGGAGTCTGCAATCGAGAATCAGAAATAAAAAATCAAAAATTGAGAATCGACAAAATTGAGAGTTGACGTAGTTTAGAAAGTTCAATCCGAGAATCCAAGGTAGAAGATGTGCAATCCCAAGGTAGGAGCACACCTCAACAAAAAGAAAAGGTGGATGACGAGAGGCAACTCCGACAATTCTCGGCTATTTTTTAAATTGTTTACGTTATATTTCTTTCAGCTTTGTGAGTGCTCTCGCCTTCGGGTTCACTTCGAATTCATAGGTGGGACTGCACTAAGCTTAAGTTTTCTTGGGCGTTTAAAGGAAGATTATATTTTTAAGGCAAATCTCAAAATTTTGTAATGGGGGTTACACTAAATCCAGTTGAGGCATAGTGTTTTCTCATAAAAATTTAGAAAACTTGAGTATGAGAAATTTTAGGGACAACTTGATTATATTTGAATTCAGTTTCTCTATACTTTGTAGGTTTCCTCACCTTCAAATCTAGAATTTAAAGATAAATTTAAAAATCTCTAGGTGGAATTACACTAAATTGAGGATTTTTCAAGCATTTGACTATACCATACATTTTTTCAAACATTTTAGAGGCAAATTTACTATATTTGAAGGTTTTGGCACTAAAATTCTCCACACTTTGTAGATTCTCTGAACATTAATTTATGTTCTCTAACCTTTGTAGTTTTCTTTTTTCTTTGAAATGCTCCTAATGGCTTGATTTGAATTAACTCAAAAAGAATACATGCACACCCCTGTCATATCCTTTGCACATGGGTCTCCAACCTGTACAACATATGCACACTATGACCCAAAACATACCCGAACATCTCCATAAGTATACTATATTTTCATCAAGGACCTATCTTCTTAGTCTCAGCAAGTCACTTCCTCCTGCTTGTTAAAAACCATTTGCAATTAGAGATAAATCTCAAAAAAATTAGATTGGATTATACTAAACCTAAGTTTTTTCCTCGAATTGTTGTGGGTGTCCTAACATTCAAATTAAATCTTCCTTATGCCACATGTGGAAAGGGGCTCCAAGGTGCATTAGATATAGTTGAGAAAATTTGTAGGTGGGATTATACTAAACCTAGGTTTTTCTTAAGCACTAGAGTTCACAATAGATTTTTGCTATTATTCAACATTCCATTATCTATACTCTTTATAATAGAGTTTGAAAAATTAGAGGAAGGAGAGGACCTCCACGTGTTGTTTTTTGGTTGATTTACATGGCATGTTGGATCAATGCCGAAATTGAGTTGTTGAGTCCCTGTTGGGTTGTCCTGCTTACCCTAGACACATGAAAGATCCCTTGAAAATTGAGTGCAGATGTTCATGCGATTCCATCCTTTTTCAATGACGTGCAATAGTCAAAATCGTATGCTTGACAACCTGTTGTCAGCATGTGTGTTTGTGTGTGTGTGTGTTTTTGTGTGAATGAGAGAGAGAGAGAGAGAGAGAGAGAGAGAGAGAGAGAGAGACCATGTACACTGTGAAAATCCACCTTTTTTCAACAATGTGCAGATTGTAGTTGTCAAAACTGTGTTTGTGTGTGTGTGTGTGTGTGTGTGTGTGAGAGAGAGAGAGAGAGAGAGAGAGAGAGAATAATTTTAAACAGCATAAGAATAATCCAATAGGGATATTGGTGTGTTTGTGTGTGTGTGTGTGTGTGTGTGTGTGTGTGTGTGTGAGAGAGAGAGAGAGAGAGAGAGAGAGAGAGAGAGAGATGGATTATTATCTTCCTAGAGTGATTCTAAGGACTACAATTTCATTCTCCTCCCACGTGAGCATGTAGATACACACACGCCTACCTATATAGGACTTCGTGTGTGTGTGTGTGTGTGTGTGTGTGTGTGTGTGTGTGTGAGGAGAGAGAGGGAGAGAGATCCAATAACCATGCTTTTCTTGACTATAGCAACGTGCAGGTTGCTGCATACTAATTGAGAAACTAAAACAAAAGAATATTTTGAAGCTTTCTTTTTTAAAAACAGGTCCCATTGGCATTAATTTTGTTTTTTCAAATAATTCAATGAAATGGATCCATTCGAAGCTCTTAAATGAAAGGATTCTTTTAAAAAATAAAATGTCTAAAAAATAATAATTATTCAATACTTCAGATCGAATTTGTGCCTAACTTCCTTTTTCACGAAGTCTTGTTTTAAAAATCTTGTGACTTCACTAGGTGAAGTAGATTTAGGCCGGTCTAAAATATTATTGATCTTTATTGGAGGCTAGCTAAGCTTTCTTCTAGAAAATAGCATATCCTAGGTAACTTTGGAGGTAAAAAGGAAACTTCCTTTAGCCTAAGTGTGTGCTTACATAAAAGCGTTAAATTTTGGGGACCTAACCTTTTATGCTCTACTTTTGACTCAAAGTAGATCAAAATACGTTTCAAGAAACCTAAGATAAGCATGCTCAAGTATTGCTTGTAGATGTCTTTTATTAGGCCGTTGAAGCATAAGGGTGACCTTATAATGGCATAGCAAGTAAGTAAGTAAGTAAGTAAGGGGGGTATGATAGCTATTGGGAAGGGGTTAATTAGTGAGAATCTCACAAGATGCCCACCTTCAATTAAACAAGGAAGGAAAATGGGTTGCCAAATGGAGAGCAAGGCAAGCAAGGGAGGAACATCTAGGCATGTGGCATAGGAGAGCAGCATATGTGTTGACATCATAGCAGCATCCACAAAGAACCCACATGGCTGGACAAGGGTAGAGGGGTAGAGGGTTGATAGGTAAGTCTATTTTTTTATATTGAAGGCTTAATGCAACTCGTAGCAAAGTTGATGTGGTGGTTAGTGCACAAGATCTGAATCTCACATGTTATGTTGTGAGTTTGGTTTTGACTAGGGCATGACAATTTTATTCTAAACTATGCATAGCAAGGAAGGAATCTAAAGAAAAATTCACATAATAAATGAGCACTTTGTTTTTTGCAAAACTCACAATCGTGAGTGAATTGTATGATAACCATCAAAAGAAATACAGAATGGCCTCAAGCTCAAACCGAGCCTTGAGGTTCGGAAGATAACAAACTGGATGCCTTTACAACATATTTGAGCTAACCTTCTAGGATTTACCTTATGGGTGCCAACATGGCTTTGATAGTCCTAGACCAATCACTCAAGTCTTGTTTGCATCCAATCATGCACATCGTTACTATGCTCTCTTGTATAATCTCCGAGAATCTTGCTACAACCATTTCTCCTTCAAACACCCGACGGTTCCTCGCCTGCCATAACTGATGGAAGAAGCAGTACATGACTATTTGAGTGCATACAAGAAGAGAAGGACTTCCCAACCTCTTGCCACCAAAGAATAAATCAGACTTGCAGAACCTAATTTGCCATGTCCTTTGGATCCACTTGTAGATTTTCCCTGATAATCCTTTGATTGCCTGGCATTCCGTGAATAGGTGGATCAGATCTTCACTAGCTATCCTACAACCTAAGCAGCGATTAGATCTGATTCCTCTTTATCTAATCTTTACGCCTGTCGTCGGCAACGCACCCCACAACACCTTCCACAAGAAGATCTTCATGGAACAGGGGCCATTTTGGCTTCCAGATGTTCTTTATAATTACTATCCACCAATCTTCTGACCATTGTCGCTTCCATACTTTATTCAGGGGGCTAAACCAGTTTTCCTCGTAAATAAGTGCATGGTAGATGGCTTTAGTTTGGGGTTTCCAAAACAGGCTACTATCGGGCCATCTCCATGCATTCCACTCAAACTTGGATTCACAGATTGGTATAACCACATTATGAAGTTCCTTTATCACTCTATTGGCAAGCAACATCTCAAAGCCATTCAGTTGATGCTGAATTGCTAGAGAGTTAATCGATTTCCAACACTTATTGTTTCCATCCCAAAAGTGCTCAAGCCGAATTATACCCTTATTATTCACTTTCTTGGCCATTTCTATCCAGAAAGGGCTTTGAGGAGGCTACCTATAGCGACGCTCATAGCGATGTTGCAGAGCCTTATATAGCGACACCCGAGAGTAAAAACTTTTGGGTGGCAGGGCATTTGAATGTTTCAATAATAGAGTAAACCTACATGAATCCAAGATAAGCCCATATTCACCTTTGAAAGAAAGTGCAAGGTATAAACCCAAAGTAGTCACCCACAAGACAATATAACCATTAACTCCATCATCCATAGTATTGTTTGTAGAATAAAGATACAAAATTGACAAAAGTAAATTGATGAAAGTAAATCAATGACAATTGTACACATCATAGGCAAAATCACTTGATTGTTAAGCTTTGCAAATGTAATAGTTACAACACCATTGTCATTATTGAGAAAATATACATGGTTTTCCAATAGCTACAAAAATATGTATACATGTCATCTCATTATACATCCTATGACAAAAGGAAACTAATGCTATCCAGCTACGGCTAGACTCAGGTCGTCTAATTAGATGTCTCATCGCGTCCAAGCGGCGTATCTATCGGATTCGGCAAAAAAAAACAATAAGACAGCTTTCTATAAGTATAAACATATGATTTACAAAACAAACAACCAATAGAAAAGAGTTAACCCTAATACTAACCATTCCGCCGCAAGAACTCAGAATGTCCATCCAGGTGTTTAACTTCTTTCTGCCTGCGTACTCACGCTCGTACGATGTGGGGTCACGTCCTGTCTCATCGACCACTATTCAAAACATACAAAGAATCCATTATGTTAGAATTTAAAAGTACAAATAGACATAACTGCCAAACCTAAAGAGCAATGCAAAACCACTTACAAAATCGGCCTCAAAAGATGCCCACCCGCCGCTCCTCAAGTGGTGCGAGCTCCTTGCCTCTACTCGCGCTTTGGCTGCCTCCTTTTGTTGCTTCCACTTGTCAGGATTATCACACACTTCTTGCTTTGCATTCTTCCAATCGTCTTTGGCCAGTCAATCTGGTATGTTCCACCCATGCTTTATTGCTTTTTGCAATTCAGAGCGCTTGTGCTTCCAGTATTCGCACATTAGAACCTTCATCAGGTCTTCATTGAAGCAGCATGTTGATGACTCTGTCTTTTAATTCACTTGGTACTTCACTCCAAGTGTTTATTATGTAGTGTCTAAACACCTGAGAGCAAAGATTGTGCATTCACGAGATCACCTTCTTGCTTTCATCATCCAAGATGATGCCGCCGTTGAAGTTGGCATAGTCGGCAAGCCCTCTTGCCTGTGATGCGTGAACTTGGGTCTCTCTGCAGGGGTCTCTAGCAGCATGTCGATGGGGGTACGGATGTCAGGTGTCTCCACTGGAGTTTGGGCCCCAAAGTAAGGAGTGTCGACTGGTGTGACTCCTGGAGGAGTAGGTAGTGGCGTAGATGGCGATGCCGTGGCTCGTGTGGGGGGGGGCAAAGAAGGGGAAGGTGAAGAGCCTCATCAAACATGAAGCGGTGTCGAGGCATCATCGGCGGAATCCCCACAACAACCACCGCCGTCACCACTAGAGCATCGGTGCCTAGATGAGTGTGAAGATCGTCTCGTCAACACCGAAGCTTCGGAGTGTGCTAAATGCTCCAAAACAGAGGGAGAAGCTAGAGGAGTAGAACCATATGATGGTGCTCCAGAGCGATGACGATCCTCGTACCACAACGTCTACTAGGATGACAAAGAAGAAAGAAACTCATCATCATCCATACCTGCATTAAAGACACGAACATTAAATCTTAATATTGAATGGAGAAGAAAACATGGACAAGTAGAGAGAGAGAGAGGAGACTCATAAAGGGGGAGGGATTCTTGTGTAGAGAGATTCCTATGAAGTTCTTGTGAATTTGTCTCCCGTGTGCATTCTACGTATCTTGTAAAAGCACTGCGCTCCGAGCTGCAATCGTGAAGGAGGTGATTCGTGTCTTCTCCTAGATGCTGCTCGCCCCTCCACTAGATCTAGTTGATCGGGTGAAAGAGACGCTAAGAAGAAGTAGTAGTGCTTCTTAGCGTCTCTTTCATCTGATCAACTAGATCTAGTGGAGGGACTAGCAAAATCTATGAGCAGAGATCAGTCACCTCCTTCGCGATTGTAGCCTCAGTCTCCATCACACTCGGAGCGCAGTGCTTGTCGATATATCAGACTTTCACGACACATCGAGGAGTGTCCCTGCTTGTGAGAACATACCTGGAGCATACGTACCTGGAGTGGATGCAATGATGATTAAACACAATTTAAATTTCTCAAGTATAGCCACGTGAATACAATATATATTATAAAACAGAGAAAAATTGTCCAAATACAATGTTTATGGCTTTAAGAGGTCTCTCTTTCATCCTTGCAGAGCTCAACATAACTCCCTATATCTATATAGAGCTCTCCGTTTCGGCATATGTCCTCCGTTTCATTTTGTAGATCCTCTGCATGCACCCCATAGAGAGTAGCAGCTTGATACTCGTCTGGCACCACCTCAGCGGCTTCTGACTGAGCATCTTCTCCAATCTCCTCCATTGATGCCACTATGATTGGCACATGGTAGCCCTCATACGTCCGTGCACTATGAGGGGCTACCTCTATGACGTACCACCAGTTTGATACAGACTTTGTAGGATGAAATATCACCTGCCAGAGCCACATAACTTACATGAGAGCGTCCAAGCACATAACTTCTGAAATTGGATGTTAACTACTTACATGCTTACTTGTTCACAATGCTCGGGTAGTACGAAAGTGTCTCTTAGGTCGGTCCATTTCTTAGTTGAATCTACCTCAAGGAAATCCGAGTCTCCTCTGCACACAGAAGCGTTGTGACCCTCCATGTTTATCTTGAACCATTGCACGTCGAACAATTCGACAGTCCTGTAAAATCGATCCTCAAAATCTCTTGAAGCGTGCCGAAGTAAGTGAGTTCCACCACCACAGGATTTGCATCACAGAAACATCGTCGACTAGACTGTTCAAATTTTACATCACTGGATTGTGAAGCATGCAAAATCGATTGATTTTAGCCTGTAGATCTTCCGTCATCTTCTTCTCAACACCGAGATTGCACATGACAATCCCAGATATGCGCTCATCATCTATGGTTTGCCAGAGCGTGTCCCGGGCTTTATCAAATCCATATAGCCACTCTCCAATGTAAACTAGGGACTCTGATACCAGCCAACCTTCTCTCATGCTACCCTCCGGACGTGCCTTATGACGTACATATCACTTAAGTGTTTTCATGAAACGTTCTAAAAAGAACATCCATCTGGAATGTACTATGACAGCTATTTCCACCTCATCGTTTATGTGAACAAGAAGATGCACCTGAATGGTAAGCATAATAGTAGGAAAATGTTTCTCAAACATGCACACAACAATGCACATATCACTTAAGTGTTTTCATGAAACGTTCTAAAAAGAACATCCATCTGGAATGTACTATGATAGCTATTTCCACCTCATCGATTATGTGAACAAGAAGATGCACCTGAATGGTAAGCATAATAGTAGGAAAATGTTTCTCAAACATGCACACAACCTCCACAGCGTTTAGTTTGGCGAATGGTATGGAGTCTACATTGATCTCCTTTTGTGAGATCCATTGCACCAACTTCGCAAGTTTGTAGATTGTGTTACGGACGTCAGAAGAAAAATATCCCTCAATAGCCACCGGTAAAATAAACTGCAAAACACGTCTAGCAATGATATTAAAGTCCACACGTGAATTTGTTACACAATTCCCACTATTATATATTCCACTTCAAACATACTTGACACATTTTATACCAGTGTGTGACTTCAAACTGGTAAGCTTTCCTTCTTTAGTGAAACACGTTCGGTGTCAGGACAAGGATTCTAAGCCTAGGGTGTTAGAAGCTGGACAAACCCCATGGAGACTAACTACTCGGAGGATTATCATTTCTTTGTAATTATTCATTTATTGAGGAAACCTGATTTTTCACCTTGTAAATATTGGGACTTATAGAAGTTTCCAGATTGTATCCCAGTTTTGATAGATAGATGGAGTAGTTAGTTGATTTTGGAACTTTAGGGTTTGAGAATTGTAAGGTATATATACCACTTTTTGACCTTAATGAAAAACCTTTTGTCATTTTTAAAAACAAGTTTTGAAGTCTATGAGTGAGCGTACTGTGTACGAGAGAGAGTGTGAGCTTCATCTTGACGCTACGTGAGCACCGGTGGTCGGAATCGAGTGCAGAGAACTGTAGCGAGTTGCCCCCGACGAGAGCTACGCGCCGATACCTACATTGCGCGCGTATGGTCTAGTTTTGCAAGCTCCTTCCACAAGCTTCATTTGGTGATTGGGTGAGCATACGTTGTCCGATTTTGCATTGCAGCATATCCACGCGTTCACATTGATTAGAGCTACACATTAGGCACTTTAGATTTTGGAAATGAAGACTTGCAGATTTCGGCCGGACATCCTACGTGATTTCGCACCGGGTGTTTTGGGTTGGGATTTTGGTTCATAGACCTTAGGGAGAGCGACCTATTAGTATTAGTAGGGTCTCCCTCAAGTTCTATGGTGTTTTGAAATTGTTTGATGGGTGTTCGGCTCTAGAAAGCGTTGTAGGAAGTTTCCTCTTATGCACTCTTGAAGGATGTGACTTAGACAATTGTTAGAGACCTCTGTAGGAATTAGTTAGGAGTCGGTCGAGTGTAGGTTGACACCTTATGCTTTCTTCCACGCGCTTGCGGGTTGAGCTTTGTCCTTAGCTGACATTATATGCTATGTGTGTTCTCGCTGTGCTGACGTCCGTCGCGGCGTATCCGTCCAACATTGGCGCCGCTGCCGGGGACGAAAACCTTAGGTAGGTGACCGAGACTAATCCTTGAGGATTGAGATTTTTGGCTTGCCAAGAGTCTTGTTTTACATTTAAATATGATCAGAGGGTGGAGGACTCTCTAGGTCTTAGAGGGAGTCTAGGAAGCGTGTGTCTGGCCTAGATCCTTCGACTTAGGTAGACTAGGTAGACCAATATAGTTTTAGGTAGTAGTCGAGTTCTTGAGTAGGAGTTGGAGTGGTAGAAGCGGTGAGAGGAAAGTTTGAGAGTCCGGGAAGTCCCAAAAGCAACCAAAACACCATTATCACCATTTCACATGATGAGTAGGAGTAGAGTAAGTAGGACATCATGATTCAAGATCTAGAGTATTTTATGTATGTATACTTGCTTGGTAAAGTCATCACAAGTTTGTAAAAGACGCAAATAGACGCAAAAGTGTGTTTGAAAGCCTAAGTGAAGTCCAAAAGTTATTGTGAGTGTTTAGAGCTACAGAGCATCAGGAGCATTTCTGTCAGGAAAAAAATTAATTTCAAGCTAGGAGACATCCTACGCGTAGGATGTCTACATGCTAATCTGGTGGGAATTTTGGGATTTTGAGTTGACCAGTGTGTTCAAAAGGTGGGGTTTATCCTAATTTCAACTGGAAAGTGGAAATTTGACCATATCTTGACAGGATAAGGCCAGATAGACTGAAATTGCCAGACATCCTACCCAAATTGTGCCAAAACATTATTTTGAGACCAAAACCATAAGATGGTTACATGAGCATGTCTTGCATGATATATTGAGTGACTGAAAGGGGTTTCATCTCATTTGGGTGAGAAAATTGGGTTCACAGCAGACTTTAGCACTTTTGACTGAAAAAGGCAAGAACAGCTAAAATTGGGGACTTTTGAAATCCAAACCAAAATCTAAGCATACCACTGGGTTACTGACATCAAGGGGAAGCTGTGGGTTAAGTTTGGGGTCAAGCAGGCCAAAAAGACATTCTACGCGTAGGATGTTTTCTGTGTGATTTTGGACTCCAAACCAAATTTTGAGTATACCAAAGTGATCAGCAACCCAAGAGGAGCCTGTGTTTTGAATTTGAAGCCATTTTGATGAAAAAACACATCCTACGTGTAGGATGTCTAAAGCAGGAAATTGAAGCCAGACATTGACTGTGAGCATAGCAAGGTGTTGTATAGCCTAAGGCAAGCCTCCTGGTCAATTTTGGTCCAAATTGGAGTTGATTAGACTAATCAAGATTAGCAATAGGCTGTCGGAATAGATTTCTGACTCACCGACCAGCTAATAGGTGTCCAAATCAAAAAGTAAAAACAATTGTGGGCCCAGCACATCAAGGGGAAACCAGAGTGCAAAAATCCAGGCAAAACAAAGAAGGAGACATCCTACGTGTAGGATGTCTATTGGGGCCTACTGAAGAGAAAATTTGACTGGGTTTAGATAGTGAGATTCCATTTGGCTTAAGGGTTCCAGAACTTCTTTCAGAAGTGAATTTGGACCTTGTTTGTCCATTTGACGAAGCAAAGATTGAATTCAGACTTTTTCGCGTAAACTGACCAACATCCGAGGGAAGTACAATTCCAGATTGGCAGACCTAATCCAGAACATTAGCAGTGTATAAAATACAGTAGTGGTTGAGATTAACTCTCCAGTTATACCAATCATTACTAGGATAACCTCTAATAGATAAATGCTTTGATTCGATTGCCGAAATTAAACGCTTGTGTACAGGTATATTCAGCAACAAAGCAAGAAGTTGTGCGTAAACTGATCCTTTGCCAGGTGAGTGGTAGGAGTTGTGATAAATTGCATTGATAAGTTTGATGAATTTAAGATCAGAAAAATACATTGTTAGAGACCAGAAGGTGGCAGGTGACCAAGGTAGCTTAGTGTCCAACGAGGAGAGTGTAACTCAGGCAAGGCTAGATCCACTAGCACCGATTATTGAGGATGGTAGTGATACTGACACTTCGTCAGACAAATCTTTCTTCATGATGGGTAGTCAACAGCCAGGAGGTTTCACCTATGATGGACCAATGCTAGGAGGAAGCACCTCCCAAAATCCTTTGAATGATTCCAAGCTTACCGTGATCTTCTTAGAGGGAACAAACTCGAGGGGAGCCCTAGTTTATTCTGGCTATCGAGGACGCAAGTGCATTTGTATTGAAGAGAGGCCATCACAGATATTGGAGATAATCCGAGTCTATGATAATGGAGATAGATTCCGAGACGAAAAGGGGAATCACTATTTGATAGTTAGTAACCCTGAAGATTCTAATAGATATGGAGATAATGTGGCGAAAGGGAAAATGGTTTCAGAAGCTCAAGAACCGCCACCAAACAGTGATTGGCCTGGAGCTATTTTTATGTATGATAAGAAACAAACCAAGGTTCCAACTTATAACGAGAACGTGGGAATCTACAAGCATGAGAGTGAGGCTATAGTCACTTACTTTCGTACCAAAGAACCTTACGTAAACGAATTAAGCAAAGACAAGGTTCTTTACTTATTTTCTTATGAAACTGCTATGGGGAAGGGTATAGTTTTTGTTGATAGATACGGGCGAGAATACCAACGTATTCTCCCAGTGGAGGTAGAAAGGGCAACAGGTCCAGGAGCATCAGCATATGCCCCTAAGGAAGTGCCAAGAGCCACCTACACCCCAAGAAAGTCGACGAATCTTTTTTCAGAAGATTATGACGCTACCTCACATTCCACCCGACTGCAAGCATTCAACAACCAAAACAAACCATCAAACCAGTCGTCATTGCAGGCATGGCTTTGACAGAGTGCAACATTGGAACAAGACCAAAGCCAAGAAGGTTATCAAGCCATACGAGGGCTAAGGGATTTTCAAGAACCCCCACTCTATTCAAGGTATCAAGGAGAGAGTAAGCCAAAGACTCAAGGGTCAACAGAGCCTGGAGGGCCACCCATAGAACGAGTTCGAAGAGATGAAGCATCTTTGGCGAGAACTGTTAGAAATTATGGCTTAGGAGCACCACTGGGAGAGGAACCAGCCTACTATCGAAGACCTAAGGAGGTATATCGATTAGGACGTGGGGATCCAATGATGAGGTTTGTAGACCATCGGAGAATTAGACCTTCTCAAGTGCAAAAATGGGTAAACAAGAAATACACAGGAAGCAGAGACCCAAGAGATCATGTAGAAGCCTTTGTGCGTGTAATTAGAGCCGAAGAGGTGTTAGACTTTCCTACCCAATTTGCAGGGTTTGGACTGACCCTAGAGGATGATGCTGCCACTTGGTTTGACTCTGCAGAGCGTAGAGACTTTGAGTCTATGCAGGAAGTGTTTGACAAGTTTATTGAGGAATTCTCACAAAGAGGGATAGCTCATAATACCGTCTCACAAATCCATAAATTCAAACAGAAAGATGGGGAATGTGTACAAAAGGCAGCCCTAAGACTAAAAAGATATGTTAAGTTCTGTCCTGTGGAAGAACTGCCAACTCAGTTTAGACTCATGCTGATATTCATCCAAGGACTAAGGAATGCAGATCTTTAGAAAGACTTACATATGAAAAGAAGCACGACGTTGAATGAGTTGACCAAGGAGGCTCTTTACCTTGTGGACAATTGTGCGGTCTACAAAGAGGGGGAATTCAAGGACCTTGACGATGATTCATCTTCACAACAACAAAGTGGAAGCAAGTCTTCTAAGACAACACCGAAAGGAGAAGTAGCTGTAAACCAAGAGCAGCTTGTAGATGAAGTGCTAAAAAAGATTAACTTGTACGCCAAACCCCAGGTTAAACAGCCCAAGTGGTGTGCTATTGAGAAAAAATAGACAAACCATGGGACTGAGGAATGTTATTATAGCAAGGGATATGTGAGAGAGAGACCTTACGCTCCCCAAGCTCCGGCAGCTTCTCCTCACGTTCCACTGATGCCTAGGTATCAAGCAGGTAACCTACCAGGACCTGTAGATGTAGAAAGACCACAACCGGTGTTGGGGCAACAGCCCCTCCTACCAGGATTACGACCAGTCGTTATAAGATACACACCAACCGTAATTGAATCAGAGGATAAGACGTTGGTGCCTATGCATGCATATTATGAAGATCCCAATGGATATGCAGCAAACTCTGTCTATTATCCACCGGAAGAACCCTCGACACCAGAACCATGGAGCATGATAGGAAGTACAGGGCCACCAACAGCTGCACAGGCAGAAAGAGAAGGGAGATATAGTTTAGATGAATGTTGAGCCAGCAGAGGATCACACCCACATTTTTGCTCACACTCATCATTTTTGTAACCATTGATTGTAATAAATGTCTTTCCGACATTGATTTTGAATGGAGCCATTCATTAAGTAACGGGACTCAATTGAGTTTCCAGCTTGTAATCCCGAAGTAATTTCACTCGCTGATGTAATTAGTTAGAGATGTTCTCACCTCCAAGGCTGAGGTATATAAGCCAAAGTTTTTGTAACCTAAAAAAGATTCAGTTTTATTAATCAAAGGTGAGTATTTGAGCGCCGTGACTGTGTCTGAGAGAGAGAGAGAGAGAGAGAGAGAGAGAGAGAGAGAGAGAGAGAGAGAGAGAGAGAGAGAGAGAGAGTCTTATCTACTTGCTACGCGAGCTACGGAGCCGCCATTTGAGAAGCGACACCGCCATTGTGTTAGCAACGGCGAGAGCTACGCACTGATACCAAGAGTGCGCGCTATCGGCTTCTATGTGTGGTAAGTTCCTACGAGCTTCGGTGTGAGTTTTCTTCCAACTTGTGTGTCGGAATAGAGCGTGCAGCATATCTATAGAACCACAACGAGTAGAGCTACACATTAGTACCATCGGGGTCAAGTTTCGGTCACCTGTATTTTTTGGCCTGTCTTCATACACGTTTACCGCACGGAGTGGTTATAGGTTGATTTTGCAGTTCAAGTCTTTAGGGTGTTGTTCTTACCTAGTGCATAGACTTCCCCTTGAGTTTGAGATCGATTCAATGATTCTAGATCCTGTTTCGTATAGCATTCGTTCGTAGTACGGATTTCAGTCACTTGCGTATTTTAGAACTTAGATTCGATTTCCTTAGTAGTGATTGTCTTTAGAAGGTCGAGTAGGTGATTTGACACCCACCTAGTTGTTTCCATGCGCCTACGGGTCAAGCTTCGTCCTCGTCTGACAAATTCTGTTGTTGGTTGAGTTCTCGCTATTTAGCTTCCGCTAGCGGCGTAACCGCCTTAACATTTGGCGCCGCTGCCGGGGACGAGAGCCCTAAGTAGGTGACCTTAAACTAATCCTACGAGGTGAGTCGTATAAACTACTTTGTATACTTTAGTTAGAAAAGATCTAGGAGTGGTGGACTACGAAGATCTCGAGAGATACTAGGAAGTGGGGTATTCCTGGGTCTTCCGTGTTGACAGTATTTTTAGTTTAGCTTAGATTTGTTTGTTGTTTTGTTGGTGTTGAGTAGTTGTTGATAGAAGAAGAATTTTCTAGTCCGTGAGTGGCAGTGGATCTCTTTAAAATCACAATTACCAAACCCATTTTATGATTAGGAATAGCTTAGGTAGGACTTCATTTGATCCTGATCTAGAGCTAGTAATCATTGGAGTATTTGCTTGATATGGTTGATTGCATGTTAGATCACTAAACCGTCGAGTTGGTAGTGAAACTTGCAATAAACAAAAGTCAGAGAAATTTTCTGTGTATCTGGGAGTTGCTGAGCACTAGAGAAAGCTTTAGGAAGGATTCTGTGCCAAAAAACTGGAAATCTGCAACTTAAGACATCATACGCGTATGATGTCTAAATGACCAAACAGAGACCAAAACAAAAATTTTGACTTTACCAAAGTGTTCAAAAGGGGGGTTATACCCTAATTTCAACTTAAAACAAGAGCATTAACACTCAAAGAAACCCAAAAAGACAAATCGGAGTCCTAGAAACGCAAAGAATAGGAAATTTTGGATTCAGATCTTGTTTTTACATTCAAACCTGACAAAAAAACTTGAAACTCGATTATAAACATTGGAGAAGGCTTAAAACCAAGAAGACCCAAATTGATGAAAAAGACATCATACGCGTATGATGTCTTTGACCTAATTTTGGACATATTTTGATACTTTGCCAACACAGATCCATTGTAATAGCTGTCTAGAGGTTATATTTCAAGTTTCATCCCATTTGGATCACAATTGACCCAAAACAAGTCAAAAGCGGAAAATTGCCAAGAAAAGCCTAAATTAGCGATAACTTGCTCAAACAGAGTTCAAACTAAATTTTGTGAGTGGACAGAGCATAAGGGGGCTACTGAGAGTGAGCATAACCAAAATAGTCTAAATCTATGAAAAAAGACATCATACGCGTATAATGTCTTTTTCAGCATAACTGCAACAAAATTCTCACTTGATGAAACAGAAGTTGTCCAACTGACAAGATTAAACAATTGACAAAGTATCAATCAGTTTGGATCAATTCTGACCACAAAAACTTGGGGAAAACAAATTGCCGAGACGGAAAAGTTAAAGTACTTTAGGAGAATTGATGAATTTGAGATCGGGCAGGAATCTCCAGAATAACCAACCAAAACAAGGGGAACAAGCAAGTGTCATATCAACCGAGGGAAGTGTAAACCAAAGCTGGGTGCAACCATTAGAGCCGATCTTTGAAGGAAGTGTCTCTGATACTTCTTCGGAGAGATCTTACGAGATTTTCACCGAACACTTGGAACACTTGAACCCGAACAACAGAGAAAATATGGCAGCAGGATCATCAAACCCTTCCGCCACAATGAAGCTATTGTTCATAAAATACCAGTACGACAATGAGCAAGGTGCCAAGATCTACAAAGATGGAATGGACCGCTATTGTGTAAAGATAGAGGAGAGACCTAGTGAGTTCAAGGACTTAGTGCCTGTGAGCTATAGCGGAGATAGATATCTAGATGACGAGGGTACCATGTACTTGGTAGTCCTAAACCCTAACATTGTGGACAAGTGGGGATTGATGGGCACCAAAGCCAAAGTAGATGAAGAACTTGAGGAGAAGGCACCAATAATGAACTTCCCTGATGCGAGGTTAAGAAGAGAGAATGAAACTACAAGGATCAACACTGATAACATCTATGTGGGGCTATACAAATATAATAATGGGGAGCAAGATCTCTATTATAGATGTGAAGAACCCTACACCGGAGAGTTGACAGACCAAAAAAGACTTTATGTCTTTACCTACACAGAGGGATCGGAAGTGAAAATTGCTGCTTACGACAAGTATGGGAGGCAGTACTCAACAATGGGCAAGAAAGAATTAGAAGGATATACATACTTTGGGGGACCACTACATCAATATTATGTTACTTCTAGCTCACAAAGACCAGCACCAACAAATGGAGTGAAAAACCCAATGACAACAGGAGGACAAAGAACTCAGGTTGCTGACTCTTTCAGCCAACCTCCATACTCGAAGCTTGGACCAATGGGATCATTACATTCCAGAGAGTCAATGGATATGAATCGAGGTAGTGCAGTTCCAATCCCCACATATACCACCCCAGGTCCAAGGTTCGAAGTGGAACCATCACATTTACCTCCTAGTAGTAGATTCAGGGTAGGGGAAACGACAAGGGTAACCCATGAGATCCATGATGCTAGAGAAAGCTTTAGCCGGGACACAAGAGCAATGAGATTGGTAGCAGACCATAGACGTATGAGACCATCTCAAGTAGCCAAGTGTATGCCAAAGAAGTATGGTGGTTCAGGAGATCCGTATGCACATGTGTCACTCTTTAAGCAAGTCTTAAGAGCTGAGCAGATAACCGATTTCCATACACAATACGAGGGATTTGGTCTTACTCTAGAAGGTACGGCATTAACATGGTTTCAACCACTGAACATAGGGGGATTCCATGACATTGACCATTTGCTAAGAGAGTTTGCTGAGGAATTCTCAAAACGAGGGATTAAGCACAATATGGTCTCACAAATATATGCTTTTAAACAGAGAGAACACGAAAAAGTGAAGGAAGCTTCACTTCGCTTCAAACAATACATTGAGAGATGTCCAGTATGTGAACGACCACAAGATGACAGACTATCTGTTCTCTTTATTGAGGGACTGAGAAACGACACTCTCAAGAAGGACTTGCACTTGAAAGCTTATACAAGCTTCAAGCAAGTAACGAGAGAGGCATTGTACTTAGTGGATAACTGTACGGTTTATGGAGAGGTGTCAGCGGATACAGATTTTGCATCCAGTAGCTCCTCCTCCATAGCGAACGAGACTACCACTAAAAAGAATGTTCAAACAACAACCATGCCAAATGTAGAGCAAATGATAGAAGAGGCTCTAAAAAGGATGGCACCATACCAAAAACCATTGCCAAAACCGCTGAAATGGTGTGCTATTGAGCAAAAATGGACAAATCATCCAACAGAGGAGTGCTATTACAACAAAGAGTATGTAAGGGAGCGTCAGTATGCACCTCCTGCTCAATTAGCACCACCTTAGGTACATCCAGTACCTCGATACCCAACGGGAAATGTACCAGGACCTATGGGGATAGAAAGATCGCAACCGGTATTGGGACAACAACCACCTTTACCAGGAGCAAGACCAGTGGGCATTAGATATGCACCAACCTTAGAGAATCAGGAAGAACAAGCCTTAGTGCCTGTTCAAGCCTATTATGAAGAATCTGGTGCACACATGTCTCCAACTGTGTATTACCCACCAGAAGAACCCAAACAACCAGAACCATGGGGCATGATGGGGAATGTTGGAACCCCAACAGTTACAAGTGCTACTGATGAAGAGAGATACAATTTGGACGCAAGAACATTGATGTTCATAGCTCATGGAGGGTTAACAGGACAAAAACCATCCTATCCACAAAGGACGAATCAAATGGGACCAAGACCAGCACTAGGACCCTGTTACAAGTGTGGAGGTGACCATGTGATGAATGTTTGTCCACATACGGAAATCATTAGAATTAACGCTTATTGCACTAAGTGTGGGGTTACTCACTTCATTGAGGATTGTTCAAAGAATCCAAACAAAGTGCAAAAGACGACATTGAATATGCTAGAAACTATTCCTACCAGCAGTGGGTCTGAAAATGAAACTCTGATACCAACGCAAGTTGTTACTAGAGCTCAAGCTAAGAAAACCACGAGAGAACCTGAGAATGGAAAGTTAGCGACTGAAGTGGTTAGTCAAGAACTGCGGAGTCAGAGAAACACATGGAAAGCTAGAAAAGCACGCATGAAGTTGAGAAAAGAACGTGAAGACGCTTTTCTAGCCGAGGAACTAAAGCAAACGAAAGAAAGATTAGAAAAACTTGAGAGTCAAAACGAGAAACGAGAGATGAGCCCGGAAAGAACGAAACAAAAGAGTATCAAAGAAACAACGAGCTTAAGCTCAGGGGGATCAGTGCTAGTCGACAAAGTACACGAACCATTGGACGCACTGATGAGAGCTTACGAAGCTAGGTTAAAGAACAACCAAACACAAGAACAGAGGTGGATGACATACCCAAACGCGGAATTGGAAAAGCAGAGACTTGAAATGTGCCAGAGAATGATCGAGACTGCACAAGCCTTATTAGCACCACCAAAAGAAACAATGAATTGTGGAACGGAAAACCCAATTCAGCAAGAGACTATCATTTCACGGGTAGCTGAAAAGACTCCCAGTGCACAAAAGCCTGAAAATACACACAAGGATGACCGCATAGTGTTGAACACAACCGATCAGGAGATAGAGAGTTTTCATCCAGTCATACAGAGGTCTTACGGAAGAGATGAGGATTACAATGAATTTTGGAAACAAGTGAGAGAGGCAAACTTTGCAAACGAGCTAAGTTGCCAAGCTAATCAGACAAATTGGGAAAAGGACATCAGGAACCCTCCCATAGTGGAATTTGAGGCAGGATCTCAAGTGGACTTGGATCTGCAATCTTACTGGGGAGATGGGGGCTCTGTTAGAACAATGGAGAGCAAACCTCACTCACTGAAAACCTTACCTTCATACTTAGGAGAGTATGAAGCAAAATCCGAGATTGGAGCACTTCCCTCACGAAGAATCTCATCAGAAAAAGTCATGGACTCGCAAGGATTGATAGAGATCTTGTCAACACCAGTGACATGCACTATCACTCTAGCTGAGCTTTTGAGGCTAAGACCACATATGTGGACCACTGTAGGAAAATGCTTGGAGAAATTCGGGATAAAAGACCCAACATCGAGACTGAAAAAGGGTATACAAGAGCTGAGCAAACCACAAAAGAATGCTAAGCTTATACCCTTAAACAAGGTCGGAGAGTATTGCGAAGGTGAAGAGGGGAATACAACCTTACCAGTTGAATTCCAAGGAGTAAACACGATGGCAATACTAGACAGCGGAGTTGGGGTAGCCATTGCTACAAAAGAAATCTGGAAAAAATGGGGGAAACCAGCAATAAGGAAGACTAGGTTGAAACTCCAATTAGCAGATGGACACATGGAGAAACCTATGGGGTTATTAGAGAAAGTCGTAGTGACTTCTTGCGGCATTGAATACGAACATACTTTTGCTATTGTCGATTTTGGCAAGGAGAATAACTATGATATCATATTGGGAAGACCATTCATGAGACAGTTAAAAATGGTCCAAGATTGGGGCTACGATCACATATACCTGAGAAATATGGAAACCACTATACGTGTGAACCTGAGAGACCATAGCTACAAAGATGTGAACCGAACACCGGTGGAGGAGTTTGATTCAGCTACTTTGGCGGGATCCGAATTTCCAGCTTGGTTAGGTAAACCCAAGGAGTTATGGATGTGTGGAGCTTCGAAATGTGGAAGTCTGAAACGAGAAGAAGGTGTTTTAGAAAGGGCTATCGAAGACGAAACTTATATAGGAGAACCCTTTCCAGAGGACACGCTTGAACCATTAGAATGGACACACATTCTAGCAACCCTAGATGTTTGTGCAATTCTGGATGGTCCCACAACAAAATTTTGCGACAAGGACGGGTACGATGTGGTTCCGTACTTCATGTTGAGAACTGTACTCGAAAAAGAAACTGAAAAGAACGATACACTGGAAAAGGAAGATGAAGAGGAGGTGTTTCACGACATTCCCGATCATCCTGAGTGGGGAAATGAAGCAAACAACGAGTCAACGGACAATTCAAGCGGAAACGAAGAAACTATAACAGATGTCCAATTTTATGATTTTCCAAACCAAACTAAACAACGCCAGAAACGCTATAGAGCAAAGAGAAAAACAAAGGGGGTTAGAACCAATCCGATGCCTATAATAAGAGGAAAAAATCAATTCTTAATGCTAGTAAAGGCGGAAGATTGTGTTAAGGACAAGGTTTCTGGAAGAATGAGAGGCAATGATCAAAAGAGCTTACGAAAAAACAAAAGAGGCTCAAGAAATCGAGTTCAAGGGAATGGAACGAAAACTGAAATTGAAAAATCAGAAAAGAACAAGCGCAACAGAGAACACACGGAGTCCAAGCTAGAACGTAGAAACAAGTACAGAGAGCTCAAGAAAACTCTGAAAGAAGTTTGGATGACAGAAATTGAGAGTGGAGAGGACGAAAACGCCAAAATCAAGGAAAACATGGATGTTCCCTCTCACTATAGGAAATTCACAATAGAGGATAGGAAGGTGGTATTAACCCCACCTATTCGAGAGAGAAAGGAGAACGAATCTTATGACGGACCGGAGGATGCAAAAAAAGTTGATTTAGCAGCTCCAGGTGAGACACCTAGACCGGTGTACATAGCCACAGATTTGTCTCCAGGTGAGGAAGAGAGACTTTTGAGTCTTCTCAGAGAGTATAGGGATGTGTTTGCATGGTCTTATAAGGACTTAAAGGGAGTTGACCCATCGATATACCAACACACAATCCCACTGAAACAAGACGCAAAGCCTAGTAGACAGAGACCATACACATATAATTATACGTTTGCTAAGCGAATCAAAGAAGAGATAGATAAGCTAATGGAAGCTGAATTCATATACGAGATTGAACACACCGATTGGGTATCTCCAATTGTGGTAGTACCCAAGAAGAACGGAAAACTCCGAGTGTGTGTCAACTTAAAGAAAGTGAATGCTGCAACAATCAGGGACAATTATCCGCTGCCGATAACTGATCATGTTCTAGAGCGTGTATCAGGGAAAACAGCCTACTCCTTTCTTGATGGTTTTTCAGGATATAACCAGCTAGCCATAGCACTGGAAGATCAACATAAAACAGCTTTTGCAACTGAGTGGGGAATCTATGCTTATAGGGTTATGCCTTTTGGTCTAACCAACGCTCCCGCAACCTTCCAGAGGCTGATGACGCATGCTTTCAAAGAATACTTAAGGTTGTTTCTAGAAATATACATGGATGACTTATGTGTACATTCTCTTCTGAGAGATGAGCATCTAGAACACCTAAGAAAAGTATTTGAGAAATGTAGGACATATCACATTTGTGTCAATCCTGAGAAATATGTGTTTATGGTCCGACAGGGCAAAATTCTGGGACATATTGTCTCACAAAACGGAATATCCACGGATTTAGAGAAGATAAAAGTTATAGTGGATATGCCTAGACCAACCAATGCGAAACAAGTACAGAGCTTTATGGGACATTGCGGATATTATAGACGATTCATTTACATGTACGCTATAATAGGCCAACCACTTTACAGGCTAATAGTGAACTTTGAATGGACAGAGGAGTGTGAGGAATCGTTCAAGAAATTGAAAGAGGCACTCATTACTGCTCCAGTCTTGAAATCACCAGATTGGGAGAAGATATTCCATGTGCATATAGATGCTTCGGCATATGCAATAGGATGCATTCTGGCTCAGCCAGAAGAAGGAAACATGGATTTTCCTATCTGTTACGCCAGTCGACAGCTCAACAATGCAGAGAAGAATTACACCACAACAGAGCGAGAAGGATTAGGAATGATATATGCTGTGAAGAAATTTCGGCATTATCTTCTAGCCAACAAGTTTGTGTTTTTTACGGATCACCAAGCCTTGCTCTACCTAGTGAATAAACCATGCAATACTGGGAGAATAGTGAGATGGTTCATTATCTTACTGGAATTCGACTTCACGGTAGTAGTAAAGAAAGGAAAAACAGATCTTAGAGCTGATCATCTTTCGCGATTGACGAATGGAGAAGACCCTATAGGAGTAGATGATGACATGCCAGACGCGTACTTGTTCAACATAGAAATGATACCGAAGTGGTCTCAAAATGTCGTTAGCCTATTAACCTATGGAGGAGAGTTTGATAGAAGAGAATACAACCAGAAACATATTGCTATTCGGCAATCCAAGAATCTTCAATTGGTTGTAGGAAGGTTGTATCAATTGGGAAATGATCATATTTTACGACTATGCATCAATCCTGAGGAATATAATATATATCTGTGCGAAGCACATGTTCAGGAATGTGCATTTCATTGTTCAAGAAGGAACACATATAGGAATTTGTTACAATTGGGAGTCTATTGGCCAGGAATGAAAGAAAGCGTACATGAATATGTCACTGTATGTATTATATGTTCATCGAAACCGCCAGCAGAGTATTCGACATTATATCAGATAATGATCGCTCCAGATTGGAGTCAGTATATTGTTGAATATCTCACAAATAGAACTTTCCCAGAAGGAACGTCAAAAGCTCGTCAGAAATCTGTAGAGACAGAAGCTAGAGATTACGCTTTAATAGGAGATCAACTCTATAAGAGAGGTAAAGACAACCAGCTTAGGATTTGCGCATCAGAGTCTGAGTATGTGATAATCCTAGAGCAAGATCATGGAGGAGTAGATGGAGGCCATTTCTCAGGTGATAAGACAACAAAACTTGTCTTAGCCGCAGGAATATGGTGGCCAACATTACATATGGACGCTGAGGAATACGTTAAACGGTGCGATGACTGTCAGCGGACCAAAGTACCACTTAAAAGAGATGATATGCCGCTTAGACCAATGATGGGGGCAAGAGCTTTTGCAAAATGGGGGATTGATTATGTCGGACCCATTTTACCTCCTGCATATAAGACTCATGCACAATACATCATTGTGGCTACAGACTATCTAACAAAGTGGGTCGAAGCAAAGGCAACTCAAAAAGCAGATGCCAGGACCACGGCACAATTTCTATATGAATACGTCTTTGTACGATATGGATTGCCAATAGAAATTGTGAGTGATCGAGGCACACATTTTATAAATGAAGTGATAGAGATCCTTCTAGATGAATTCATGGTAATCCATAGGAAATCAGCCCCGTATCATCCACAAGCAAACGGACAAGCTGAAGCAACAAACAAAACCATATGCATGGTCCTCACGAAGATTGTATCTGAGTCAAGAACTGACTGGGACCAAAAGTTGCATTCAACATTATGGGCATATAGGGTAGCATATAAAACATCAATAGGAACGACCCCATATAACATGGTTTTTGGGCTAAATGCTATCTTACCAATAGAATTCTTGATTTCAACCTTAAGGGTGGCTAAGGATCTAGAGTGGACAGGGCACGAGCTTTCTGATAGAATAGATGACCTGGAAAAGCTAGATGAGCTTCGCCGAAAAGCAGTAGCTTCTATCTACGCTCAAAAAAGGCGACAAAAAGAATTTTTTGATAAGCATGTGCGGACTAAAGAGTTTAAGGTTGGGGACTATGTCCTAGTTTACACTCTGAAACAGCATGCTAAGAAGCTTAAAAAGCGAGGGATGGGACCTCTGGTGATTAAAGATCTATCACCAAGTGGAGCCGTCAAGCTTGCTACATTAGACGGGGAAGAAATGCCCAATTAGATTAATGGATGCAGAGTAAAAAAGTATCTTTTGCCACTAACCCAAGACATGCTTCTCAAAATACATCAAGAAAAGCTGCGTGTCCAGAAAAAGAAAATGATTTTGGAGGAAGCGCAAGCCGAGGCGAAGGAAAGAATGGAGAAAAGAAGACTACTACGTCAGAAACAGCGCAATGAAGGAGCAATACGAATAAACGCAGTCATTTAACAGAAATGGATAATGACAAAGAAGAACCCATCATTGAATGCAAAGTAGGAACTGTTAACCCTCACGGCACACGGACACCCTATGATCTATAAACGTTGTATTATGTATTTGGTAGAGTCAGGTACCGGGCTTGTCGGTCCAATAGGGAAAGGTAGAGTGATCGCCGATGAGAGGCGCACTTTAACTTGGACATTCAAGGGATTAGTTGGTTAAGCATGGGCGCCCAAGTGTGAATGGGGTGAGCTCCTATAAAAGCCAACTAAACCTAATTTTTACTCATTCTCTCATTTGTGCAATTGAAGAGTGCTCTTGCTCCATCTCCATCTTCTTCTTCTTCTTCACCTCCTTGTGTGTGTGTGTGAGAGAGAGAGAGAGGGAGAGTGTGTGTGCGATCGAGCATTGCGAAGGCACGACGGCGGCGAAGCGGTTGAGCGCGGCACGACTGCAGCTTCTTCTTCATCGCGGCGAGGAATCCACCACGAAGGCGAGCGTAGAGCGGTGAGTGACACACCCTTTGTTTTCTTGAGCTTGCTAGTTTAGGCTTGTTGTGTGCTTGGAGCCGTTTGTGGCTCGCATACGGTGTATTGGTAAGTCCCTTGCTTCAATAGTGCGGCAAGGAGCGCACATTTTTGGCGCCGCTGCCGGGGATATGCCCTACACTAAGCTCGGTTAGCACTTTACGCTTCCTTGTGGTGCAATCTCTATCATAGGAAAGGCAGGGAAGGAGTGTGTGGAAGGTTTCTGTTTTTTGCGTTTTCTGCAATTGCTGTCAAGTTTCAATTTCTGCTATTGTCTGTGTTTTTTCAATTTCTGCAATTTCAAGTTCGGCGTTTTCAATCTCTGCAATTTTCTGCAATTTCTGCTGCAATTTCTGCGTTTTTGCTGCATTTTCTGCGTTTTTTCCGCAATTTCCGCAATTTCTGCGTTTTTTTCAATTTCTGTATTTTTTGCATCAACAAAAAACGCGAGTGAGTGGGCGGAGAAATTTTTCGAAAATAAAAAACGTGACTCTTAAAACGGACGGGTTGGTTTGTATAAAAGATAGATCGGGATCGGGATCATTTTCCCAAGCCCAAGCCCAAGCCCAAGCCCAAGCCTCAGTCCTATGATATATACTAGACTCACTCTTATATATATACCCTACTCCCTCAAGAGAGAATGAGAGCATATGGGACAAGTCCTCCACTCTCCTCCTTTCTCTTCCCACTTGCACCCTTAGACTTTCTAGTTTGGGCCTAGTTCCCTACTGGAAATTGACAGTTTTAGGGATTTCGAGGACATAGAGTGACCAAACGGAGGGCTGTAAAGCACGGCACGACCCTCTGACCGATACGCTCGTTTCGAGCTATCACACGGCCCATTCCACGACACGCTCTAAAAAATCTAGAAAAAAAAACAAACAAAAAACACGCTAAAAACTAGTCACAAAGCCTCCTAGAGCAGCTTTTTGACACCTAAGGGTATCAAAAGCACATGCACTTACGCTCTGGGCGGGTGCTAGAACACGAACATATTGAGGGTGCCTCTGTTCATACGGACACCCATTACCCATCCACGATAAGCTCTAGACCCTCAGCGGGGACACAAGGTAGCACCACCCAAGACCCTAAAATAGCCGCTAGTGATTCCTCCTCCGACTCAGAAATCATGGAAGCATACCCTACCCAAAACACTGAGAGAGAAGGCCATGCACCTCCCGAAGCTCCACAGCCTAGTACTAGTATGTTTAGCCGTTTCATGGAAACATTAGGTAGAGCTACTCGCTCGGAACCTGATGCAGATGAAGTACGCGAAGGGGGTGGGGAAGTGGAATCTCCTTTCACATCGCACGTGGACCCCACACCCCCAAAGAGTGTCCATGTGGATATCCTACCAACTTCTTACCAAGAAGGCCCTGTTGAGCTGTCTCCTTCAGAAGTTCCCTCTAGAGTACCGTTGGTGACAAGTAAAACCACGGGGAGCAACATTGCTTCTACCTCACAAGAAACCGTTAACACGTCGACTCTAGAAGGATGGTTCATTAATGATCATTGGACATACGACCTCCACACTGAGGTGTTGACGGATCTACACTCTGGCCACGCCTACCATGTAGGATGGATAGAGATTGTACAATCCACCTCTAGTGCCACGAGCATCGAAGATCAACAGAAAATGATCTGTAATGTTATCCATGGCATTATTCAATCAGAAAGGCAAAACCGAGGGGTAAATATACTCTCAACTGGCCCCATGAGATTTCTGGATACGAGCAAGGCTCAACAGCCTACTCTATCTCAAATGGAGACTCCTCTAATGAGCCCCATGGACCCATCTTACGTCATTTCACCTGGGGTCTCTATGCAATCTGAGCCTCCGAGCGACAACTTTAGCTTCCCTAACTTGGCTCAACCCTCTATTAAGGAAAACACAGTACTCACTCCAGGGATAAGCCTGACAGAGAATGTACCAATGACATCTACGGTTAGCGCAGTGCCACTACCTAGTGTCATAGTACCTAATATGGGGCCTCGACCATATGTGCCTCTAGCCCCTTATGCACACATGGCCCCCACACCTCCAATTGTACCACTTGCTTATGCTCCTCGAGTGCCGCTCCCTAGCTCTTATCCGAGTGGACCTATGCCCGGTTATGTTCCATATCCTGCATCATCCACACATATGCTAAGACCGGTACCCGTTCCTCTCCCACATATGATTCCAAGAGTACCTCCACTGGCCCTGCCTCCTCACATAGGTGACTTGGCAGCGTTTGCTCAAACCATAGGTCGATCTATCGCGGAAAATATGCGTCATGCATCTGATAGAGAGCCTAGAAGTAAGGCAGTACAAATTGCCAAACTCACGCAAAAATTCAATGGGGATGAAGATGCTAGGAAACACATTGAAGTGTTTGAACAAGTATGTGATTCCTTAGGGGAACGCAACGAACTACATAAGTGCAATGCCTTAAGCTTGACATTAAGTGGGAAGGCTGGAGATTGGTATAGGACCCTAAGGGTGGATGAGAAAACAATCTACCCTACCCTTCGAAGGTTGTTTCTAAAGGAGTACATACGAGAAGGTGTGCTTTGGGGTGTAGCATCTCAGCTACAGAAGGCCGAACGTAAGGAAGGAGAGTCAGTAAGGGACTTCATTAGTCGTCTAAAGCACTTAAACTCTCGCTGCCCTGTAAATGAGAGCTTCAACAATAACCAACTGCTTGATCGATTCATTCGAGGGTTGAGGAATGAAGGAATCTATAATGGACTAGTGATTAGAGGTATCACAACCTGGGAAGATGTCACTGCCAATGCAATCCAACTAGAGGACAACTTGATGATAGCAGGCATGAGGGTGTCTACTGACACGAGATCCACTAGCTCACAAGCCATTGAGTATGAACCCATGACTGCAAAGCCCATTGCCAATGAGCCAAAGGTATTTGAGACATTCTTGACAGACCTCACCAAGGCAATCCAACAGTCTCTTAAGGATAATCGACCCCCTCAAAATAGTCACATGTATCCAAGAAGGGAGCAACAATGGTGTTCCATTTGCTTAGGTCCACATAGCACTAGTGAGTGCCCTACGTTTAGAGTAAAATTTAATGGAACTTGCAACGCATGTGGTAGGTATGGTCACCAAGCTAAGGATTGTTTAATGATCAAACGTATGATGGCAAATAGACCACCTGTAGCCTGGACGGATGCACCTCGAGCTCCTGTATTGATGCCTGCTCCACCTGTTGAGCAACTACCGCAACACATGGTCCCTAGATCTCAAAATGTTGTACAAGCTACACCGTTACCACCTCCTGTGCTAGGACCGCAGCCCCCGCATCCAAGAGTCGCCCCTATGAACCAAGTGGGTTGCGAGCCATCAAATGCTTATGCAGATGGCTGTGAGGAGGAAATAGACACTAGTATTGCCTACGGACTTGATACATTGGAAGAATGTCCTATATACTACATGGAAGATTGTTGGGGACAAGTCAAGCCGGTTTATCAAGCTGCTGCTCTCGCATCCAGAGGTCAAAATATCAACACCCAGGCTAGGAGGCCACCTCTTCAATGCTATGAGTGTGGTGGACCACATCGAGTAGCGGAGTGCCCTATTAGGCTGCAAAAGAATGCTGCACAGATGCAAATGAATCAAGGGAGCACGTCTGCAATGCCAATACTCACATGTAATCGTTGTGGCATAGATCACTTGATTGCCCAATGCCCCTATAACCCAAATGCGCCTAAAATCACACCCCTGAATTTGGTCGAAATTGCTAGTGTGACGTCGCCAATACCACCCGTCGCACCCGCTTATGCGATTACACGGTCCATGCTTCAAGGGCCAGGACATATCCTCGAAGAGAGAGATACCGCGTCAGTTATCCAAGCAAAGAAAAAGAAGACACGAAGGAAGAAGTCGCAGAATACGGAAAATTCAAAGCCAAGTTCCAAAACAAACATAGGAACAGGAGATGACCCCGTGTATATGAATGACCTCGAGGATGATTCAGATTCAGTCGAGACAATGGAGACTAGAACCAATACCACAAAGGGAAAGACCGACAAAGAAAACCGTAACATGGAACCAAATGAAAACCGAATGAGAGAAAACCATAAAGAGCCTCTGAAAACACCACAAGTGTTTCCAAATCCAATCCAAGACCCCCAAGATAAACCGCAGGGGCAAAAAGGGAAGAATCGTAAAAAGAAGATTGGGACGTATCCAAACACAGTAGACGAAATTGAGCAGGTGAAACATCTAAGAGGTTTAGTGGAGGAGACTCAAAGGAAACTAGAACCAGAACCCATGTAGGTCAAAATTCATGACACAGTGTTTCCCACGCAAGTTCATCCACCCCACATGAACCATAGACCGTTAGCCATATCTAGTATCATCCAAGAAGGGAGTGAGGACAGGACATCAGAAAGTGAGCATACACCCTTCTTGTTGGAAAGGATGTTTAACGAAGGAATACCTGATCCCATTGAGGAATATGAGATTCCATCCTCACCAGTTCCTAGTCAAGGACCTACACCCTGCAAAACGCCAATGAATGTTGCCAAACTAGTGGACTTCATGTCTTCTGAGGTCCGAACCACGATCATAGCAAAGCTGTATGGAGATCCTGAGTTATTCCTTGCACTTCGAGCATTCCTTAACGGAGAGCTACGAACGGGATAACCGCAGTTTGCGCAACCAAATAGGCCTGACTCGATTATGATTGATGAGGAAAATCATGTGCAATCACTTGACTTAGATGGACACGAGTCTGTGATCGAGGTACCCATTAACGAATTAGGGCAGTATTTTGAAGGCGACGAGTCTAATGCGACCCTACCCATCACTACCAAGGGATTAACTATAAAGGGAATTCTTGATGGTGGTGCGGGAGTTAGCATCGTTACAAAAGATTGTTGGGAATCCATGGGAAAACCCCGCCTCAGTGTTACTAACATTGTGGTAAAGATGGCAAATGGTACCATAGCCAAACCTATGGGGATGCTCAAGGATCTTAAGATCAAAGTTCTAGGACACAAGGTACGACATACGTTCATTGTAATGGATTTCTCTAAACACCTTATGTCATATGAAATGATTTTAGGACGACCATTCATGAGGGAAGCACAAATGGTTCACGATTGGTCTAAAAATCATGTCTATTTGCAATTCCAAGACTCTGTCCTTAGAGTGGATTTGGTGACTGGTAAGGTACACCCCTTAGGGAGTAAAACCATTATTGATCATCGCTCTGACACCACAGTTCACTCGGCCCCACTACAATATTGTTACACTTGTAAGAAGGATACAGACATTGGCCAAGATTCTCCTTATATGGATATCCTACCTGGGATGACTGAGTCGGACAATGTGGATTGGGTCCACCTAGCATCAACCATAGACACTTGGGGAAATAGGGGGACGACCTGGGTAACACCTGAGGGGGATGAAATGCGTATACCCTTAAATATGCTACAAGCAATGCATATCGCTTCCGACAAGACTCATCCTAAGGTAACGAAGAAAACATACAAGTGGGTCCCTAAAGCTTCTTTAGCGACCATAGCTAGTGCTAAAAAACAGAAGCCTTGTAAGAAACGTACCAATCGCTCCAAGAAAAGTAAGAAAATGTTGCGATGGATCCCTAAACGACTATTGGAAGCCCAAGGCTACTATCAAGGAAATGATCAAATCTGGGTGCCAAAACGTAGATTGTGCTCTTACCTATCACCTGACCCAAGTGAGCCCAATCCCGTAGCTCCAAAACGAATCAATGATCGTGGAAAGGAAAAAATCACAAAATGCTACACACCCGCTCCCGAGCTAGTTTGGGTACCAAAGAAAGAACGATTTGTTCCACCTAGCTCAGGAAGGGGAGAGTCCCATGAAGATTCTAGCTCATCATGTAATACATCCATAGAGGTAAAAGCTTCTACACAGCCTCCATCTATAGTAGTGGACCTTCATGAAGCTACAAAAGAATCCACACCTCCCAGTGTTCAAGAATCACCTAATGAACCACTTCAAGTTCGATCCTGGGAGAGTACCTTACCACCGTTGCAACTTGACAAGGCACCTAGGGTAATAGCAAACTACTGGCAAAAATCCTCACCTATTACCAACTGGAACAATTGGTTTCAAAGGGTGACAAGCTCATTTCAAACGGTATGATCTACCCAAGGAAGGGGGGAGTGTTTGCTGACAGTCATCATTCATTTGTTTCCCTCTCAACCTTTTTCCCTGACCTCTCAATCTCCGATCTTAGGGAATGTACATATAAAGCTTTATACTCACAAAAAAAAAAAAAAAAAGAGCAAGAGCAATTAGCAAACGAGTATGCACATTAAAGTCAAAACATTGACTCAGACCTACACATGTCACATCTGGTACAGTGAAACAGAAACCTATGCCATGAAACACCTTTGATCCTCATCACTTGAGTGATGGAGGGTAAGTAAGATTAGTACGATAGGAGTGTTTCTGTTTTAGAGTTGAGAGATTAGCGAAGTTCTCTTTTCCCACTGATGTGCCTCCTAGAGGTATTGTTTGTGTTTCATAGTGTGTACAGGAGCGTGTTGCTATTGATAGGATTTGGACCTTCATGGAACCTTCATATCAAGCGCGACCATCAACACAAACAGGTGTTTCTTGTCCATTAGCATTGCCCTTATCTTTTTTGCATCCATGTTTGTCTGCTTTGATTGTGATTGGTAGCATACTATTCAGCGCATTGGCTTAGTATCCAACATTTAATTCAATGCAATCTTTTGTCATAATCACTTGTTTAGGTGTAAAAATCAAGCAGTCCGACTAAGCTAGTTTGACCAAGCTAGGTATTAGAAATCTTCTCTTAATACCATGGGGAATGCCTTCCTAATAAGCAATGGTTACTTAGGTTCTTAATCCGATTTAGGCAGCATTGTATGAAATGTACTAGGGCTTTCTAGTGGGCTTAACCCTATTGACCTTTAGCTTAAGTATTATAAAGGGAGTTTACTAATGTGATGAGCCTGGGGAATGTAACAGTGTTATATGACCTCCCAAAGTTACAAAATTAAAATGATGAAAATGAACAAACAAAAAATCAAAGTGCCACAATGTAAAATTTTAAGCTGGAAGCGAAATCTCAGCTTGATTTGGTACTTCACTCACATGTATCGCCTATGGTACTAGAGCCCTAGAGGTTCCCAGTGTGGGCGCTTTTCCTTGAAAAGCAAAAAACCCAAGGCATACAAAATAAGCACCCACTTCAAAATTGAATCACTGTGAAAAGACCTTGGGGGGTCAAAGAAAAAGTAATCAATCAGGCGATGATTTCATGAGAAATTCCTTTTATGGTAGCTTAACTACAAGGTTTTCTAGATATAGCCTCTAGTCAGCCCTTGAACATGAATACTTGGCTCTCGCGATTAAACAACTTAATTGACCACTGAAAATTAAGAAGCTTACCCATGGTATTAATATTCGATCTCTAGTGCTTTTCGACCGTCAAATTAGCGACCCCAGACTTGTTTAATTTTTTGCCTTTACATCTGTTTATGCATTTGATTACATTGCAATTTAATGTTCATTGCTAACAAATTGTTTGAAATTCTTTGACCAATCAATTTTTCTATCTAAAACTGCATATGCTTTTTAAGAGAATGCAATTACTGTGCCAATGTTGTTTGATTTTGCAGTGACTGAAGAAGGCTAAGGACATTCATCTCAAATGCTCTTCCACCTCGACGAACCAGCTTCAACTCAATAGCTTCCGAGGACGGAATCTACATCAGGAAGGGGGGCATGTTAACCCTCACGGCACACGGACACCCTATGATCTATAAACGTTGTATTATGTATTTGGTAGAGTCAGGTACCGGGCTTGTCGGTCCAATAGGGAAAGGTAGAGTGATCGCCGATGAGAGGCGCACTTTAACTTGGACATTCAAGGGATTAGTTGGTTAAGCATGGGCGCCCAAGTGTGAATGGGGTGAGCTCCTATAAAAGCCAACTAAACCTAATTTTTACTCATTCTCTCATTTGTGCAATTGAAGAGTGCTCTTGCTCCATCTCCATCTTCTTCTTCTTCTTCACCTCCTTGTGTGTGTGTGTGAGAGAGAGAGAGAGGGAGAGTGTGTGTGCGATCGAGCATTGCGAAGGCACGACGGCGGCGAAGCGGTTGAGCGCGGCACGACTGCAGCTTCTTCTTCATCGCGGCGAGGAATCCACCACGAAGGCGAGCGTAGAGCGGTGAGTGACACACCCTTTGTTTTCTTGAGCTTGCTAGTTTAGGCTTGTTGTGTGCTTGGAGCCGTTTGTCGCTCGCATACGGTGTATTGGCAAGTCCCTTGCTTCGACAGTGCGGCAAGGAGCGCACAGGAACCAACCAAATCAAAGCCAGAGCACTATTGGATTCAGGAGCTCAAGCTAACCTACTTTCACTCAATTTGTATAGACAATTGACAAATGACACTAAACTACAAACTGCCAAGCAAGAGTTAAAGTGTTACTCTGAGAATTCAATCAAAACTTTCGGATGCACAGTTTTACATATACAGATTAACCAGTATGTGTATCCTCATATGTTTTACGTGGTTGAAGACCAAGCTACACAACAACCATTATTTCTAGGACAACCATGGCAGAAGCAATACAATGCAATGATTGACTGGAGTTCTAAATCAGTGCTTATCAAATACGAAGGTGAAAGTCAATCAGTTAAGTTCACCAAAGGAGAAGAGCCAACTCCAAAGGACGAATCCAAAGACAAAGGTAAACAACAACCAGAGAAAAAGAAGAAGCAATGGCAACCAAAAGTTTCTATACAACCGGATTACTCTTCGACGAGGAATTCTCAACAGTGGATAAGGAAGACAAGCAATAATATAACAGCTCAACCTTGGAAAAAAACGGAGTCAAAGTTGGTATGGAGACCAAAAAAGGTTGTGCCAGAGAACACAAAGGTGGAAAACAGAGTCTTCAATACCAGACAAAAAAGTGATTCCAGACAATCAAGGACAGTGAAACAGATCTGGATTCCAAAGAAGTTCATGATGGCACAAAGCTATAGCAAGCAAATTTGGATCCCAAAGATTTGTAAACAGGAACTCCCTTCAGTACAATCAACGGAAACTCCTAGGTATTTCAAGGTGAGGAAATCAACACAAAGGACAAAGCAGGTTTGGGTCGCAAAGAGTTTGTGGCAAGCACAAGCGAAGCGGAAGCAGATTTGGATTGTGCAAAAGAACAACAAGGTAAAGATGAATCCATCTACTGATTCTACTACCGAAGTATCACCAACCCAAAACCCGACCACCAATCCTTCAATCAAACAAAGAGCAGCTTTATTGGAAAGACTGTTGTATCATCGCTCTGCAATTGCATTGGGAACTTATGACCAAAACAACTACAATGCTTCGCCCACAGACACTTCATAGTCATCCGGGAGGACTCAGACTAGGAGGGGGGGAGGTATACAGGTATACAGGAGTTACAAAGCAGCTACAAGCGCCAAAAACAAAGAAAAACAAAAATTATATTACAAGGGCAGTGTCTTACATGATTTTGCAATTTTTATGTTTGATTGCGGATATTGATAATATTTATGCCCTTATATACCTTGTTTTGCAACAAGAAGAGATCAAATGATGAATTTGGATCTCTAGACGTGTAAATATCATTAAATAAGAGTGTTTTTGGAGCTAAAAAGTGGTAATCCAAGTCCAGAAATCACAAATAAGTGTATATTCATATACATAGGGTTACCAGCTATTTATTGTGTATGTGTGGAATTTTTTGGCTTCAATTTGCTATTTTCCTTGTTTTTCTTGATAAAAGTAAAATAAAAATAAAAAAGCAGGTGAAATGAGATCGGAAAAAAGAAACGAATAGACGGCGATGGTCCTAATGACAAGGGAAACCCATGGTAAAAATTGGGTACAATTCTGAAAAAGTTGCGGAAAGCCCGAAATGACAGAATTTTGGCAAAGTGGACAGATTTCTCAGAAATAGGTCAAACGGAGTCCAAATTGAGAAATTTCAAATCCTAAAGTGCATTTCACGACGAGATAGGAGCACATGTCAAATTTGGTAACAAGTGATCCGGGAAGCCCGAAGTTAAGTATTTTTCACATCACTTTCAAGCTCATTTCCACTACTACCTTCTTGGAGAGAGCAAAGAGCACACAGGAGCATCCGACCTTCTACCGCCTTCTACGACTGCTACGAGAGCTCAGAGGACACCAGACATGAGAGGTAGACTCGTTGCCATAAGCTTTTGATGCTTATCGTTAACTTTTGTCGCGAAAACTGACCAAAACCAAGAAACAATAGCAGACGGGGAATGGGGAAGAATGCTAGGTAGGGGCACAACCGCCTAACCAAACCTTGCAAGAACTTAGAGGTGGGTTACCCTAGCATAGAAGATGGGTTTCTAACACTCAAAGCTCGAGAAAGAACGACTTGAAAAAACCTAGGTCAACAGAGCCTGCAAGAGGCAAACAGGAAAAAGTTGTCGAAACGACACAAAACTTCTCAGGAAGCTTAACAACATCGAGGGCAATGCAACCATGGAGTATCTCCGGGTTTGGATCACCAAAAGTAGGTCGGAACAACCGATTCGGCTGCGGACACACAAAGCGCCATTTTGGCATAACGGCTAAAATTGACGACCAAATGACATGAAACTTCACAAGCAGCTTCAAATATACATGGATGACTTATGTTTGTAAGCAAAACCCAAAAGAAAGCTGATTCACTTACCGATGGTGAAAAAGACGCTTTCGGGCAACCAAATGGAGAAAGATGGAGAACGGGGAGCCAAAGTCAAGTTCAACCAAATAGGTGGCTTCACAACATATCCAATGAGCTAGAAATGCAACTCTCGAGAAGAAAAGTTGAAGAAATTCAACTCCAAGGCAAAAAGACGACTTCGGAGACTGAAATGCCTATAAGGGGGCTTTTTAGCTAAACTGATGACTTTTTAAGTTGAAAACTAGTTAGCAGGGCTTAGGGCACTAGCACAAAGCATTCTTTGCACAAAAAGACCAACATTTCAAGAAAAGACATCATACGCGTATGATGTCTCACAGCATGATTTTCACATCCATTTCAACATTTGAGTGCATAAGCTCATTCCACATGTTAATCACATCCTATGAACCAAGTATCATGAGAATTGGAGTTAGAAAACCCAAGGAAAACCAAAAAGACGCAAATTAGGCCATAAAATTGATTTTTGGTCCTAATTTTGTCAAAATAACTCCAAACTCAATGAAACTTTGTAGGATTGTTGATTAACACATCTACAAGCTATCTGGAACCAAAAAGCACCATTTTGACACAAAAGACATTATACGCGTATGATGACTATTTGCACTTACAGAGCCAAAACTGCTCATTTGTCATCATACATCCATTATATATATCTAATACATGCTACATGTGAAGTTTGGAACCATTTGGTCAAGTGGATCACCCCATTAGCCCAATTGAAGGAAAATCCTTCACCTAAAGCCTATTTTTGGCCCAAATCCAACATACTCAAGTCCAAACCAAGATTTGAGTAGATATAGTCCTTCACTAGTACATGGAGAGTCCACAGAACCAATCCCATGAAAAATTGATGAAAAAGACATCATACGCGTATGATGTCTCCAGAGCCAATTCTAGCCCAAAATCTATCCAAACTTCATAAATCCACTGAATAAGTCTATCTAAAGCCAAATCCAAGCTTATAGAGAAATTTGGTCCAAAAATACACTAAAAGACATCATACGCGTATGATGTCTCACTATGTGATTTTGGCACCTCAGGGCTTCAACCACCAAACAGAAGTGATCTACATGCCATTTGAAGGTGAACCACCAAGTTTTATCCAATTTGGATCACAAAATCCAATTCCCTTTCAAAATTTTGCCAAGAGCCTGAACTGGACTAAACTGGCCAAAACTTGACCAAATGGTATCCAAACTCAAATCCAAGCATATGATACTCATGTATACACTATCAGATACAAGCACAACCAATATGAAGTCATTTTGACACAAAAGACATCATACGCGTATGATGTCTCCAGCATGATTTTGAGCCCAGTTTGCATATTTTTTTCACCTACCCTGCATCCTTAGGCCCTGAATAGCTCATGTTTCAATTTTCAAGTCATTTGAATAGTTAAAAGCTTCATTTCGGCTTTCAGTACTAAAAAGACGCTAACTTCTGAAATTGGAGTTACAGGATCCATGGATTCCGCCAAGTTATCAGGAACAAAGAGAAAAAGACTGACAATCAAAGATGCTCTTGCAGAAGCAGAACCCTTTGACATTCCAGCAGAAATCCTCAAGCCAACCAAAACTTGGGTGGAGGAAGAAGTACTGGAACAAGAGGGAATAAAGATCTACCAGGGGACTTTCAGAGATCCTCAAGGGCAAGCGGTGGATATACCGATGATCCCACAAGAATTGGTGGATTATAGCAGGTCAAAGAACATCAGCAGGTACCTGGAAAGGGCAGACTTGCACAGATTCTTCACCTCGAGACCATCAGGTGTAGATACAAGAAGAGTGTATGAGTTGGCAACCTCCATTCAGAAGGATGGGAAAGCCACATTGACAGCAATAGATGGAGAGAAAGTAGAGGTACAGATCACTCCACAGCTCATTGCAGATGCATTGAAGCTGCACAACAAAGGGAGCTCTGTCAGGGAAAGAAGGGAGGCTATAGAGGTTTATGGGTCCAAGAAACAGAATGCAACCTATGGAGATATGGCAGACCAAAGAGCGGCAACCCTTTGCCGACTGTACAACCAGTTTCTCCATATTTGCAGTAAAAGACCGCAAAAGTATACGACACCACCCCATGCCATTGCAACTACCATCACATGGGCATTGAAGAGCAATATGCCAAAAGAGGTGAATTACGCTCAACACATCCATGAGCAAGTAATTGCCATGCACAACGAGAAGCCAAAGTATATAGGAGGAGCTGAAGTTCTGACAAGAATAGCTTATGAAGCTATTGGAGCCAGAGATCAATGGCCAAAGGTTCCCTCCCAGAATGAGTGGCTTAGAGAAGCCGATGAGGAGGAAGAACAGCCTGAAGTATCCAAGAGGGCGTCCACAAGAGCACGCAGGAAACTAGAAATAGTTTCAGAACCTGAAGAGGATGTGGATGAGCCGCTTATGAAGAAAGCAAAGAAGAAGGGTGCTCCCAAGCAAACCAAAAGTCAGAAAGTGGCAAGAATGGAAAGACTGGTGGAGCAGTTTAGAGCGGAAAGAGCTCTAAAGGGGGACTTTGAAGAAAAGTGGGTGCCAGACCCCACCAAAGTCGGAACTAGCACAGCCAGGCCACATGTTGATCAATACGATCAATATATTAGAGCGTATCAGGAGTCAGAGGCTCTACTGGAGCAGCAACCTGTCGAGCTATACACTGAAGAGGAAGTACAGCTTTTAAAAGCTGAGCTGAAAAAGGACGACAAGGGGAAGAAGAAACTAGATGAGTCTACTGAACCTCAAGAGAAAGACGGGCAAGCAAACAAAGGGAAAGCCAAGATGACTGAGGACGATCAGCCCTCCTTTACTGATGTACCAAGCCCAAAGAAGACGGAAATCATTGTGGAAGAGACCACAGTAGAGATGGACACGGCTGGTATGGAAAAGCCGGAGGCCGGGACCAAGGAAAAGGAGATAGATCCAATTCAGCAAAAGAAAAACGATTATGAGGATCTGGTAGCGATAGGGTACACTGAAGCAGAGGCCCTTGAGGCAGTTTATGGGACACCCTACAAAAACAAGATGATCGGAGAGGGACAGAGGAAAAAATAAAGAGTACAAAAGAGAGTAAAGAGAAACTGGACGAGCAGAATGTACTAGAAGAGCCGAAGCCAGTGGAGGTGGTGGCAAAAAAAGCTTTAGAGTTGACAGATGAAGATGAAAAAGACATGCACATGGTGCATGAACTGCTCAGCAAGATCAAAGAAAGATCCAAGGCAAAGGAAGTGGAGATTGAGACAGCCAAACAAAGGGAAGCCGAGTTGCAGAGGAAATTAGAGAATGCTATGACTGAATCTGAAAGTCATAAAGCATCACTCTACGATGCGGAAAACGAGAGAGACGGCTTGATACTCCAGCTAGCCGAGGCCTCAAGAGAAGTAACAAGTGCACAGGAAGCAAGGGAGCGGATGGAAGACGACTTGGAGGCGGCTAAAGATGAGCTCATTGAGCTAAGGGAAAGAGTCGAGCTCCAAGAAAGAACAATCACTAGACTCAGGACTACTCCTAGAGCTAGTAGAGCAGGGACCAAACAAGAGGGAGCTCTTGTACCAGCTCTGGAAGACCAGGTCCGAAGCTTACAAAGAGAGCTAAGATTAGAGCAAGTGCAAAGGTTGCACATTGCGGAGGGATCATTGGCAGCAGAGGAGAGGCTCACTTTAGAAAATCAAACACTAAGAACAGAGAATGAGACCCTCCGCAAACAGCTCGAAGATCTACAAGAGCAACAAAGAAGAGAGACAGAGACACCACAAGAAGAATCAGGTGGAGCCGCCATAGAGCTACCAGAAACTGGAGAGGCAACCACAATTGAAGATCCAGCCCCAGTTCGCGAGGTGGCCTCGACTTCAGGAATCTCTGAAGAAGAAGAACAAAGGCTCCATGACCAAATAGAAAAGTCAGCAAAGGAGAGTGCCAAGGCGGAAATGGAATGGGAGAGGAGACTCCTCATCTCCATTAGACTTCAGGGATTAGACACAAAAGTGCTCCATGAAGAGTGGATGCAACCCAGCCTGCCTTTCCCTTTGATGAAGTTTGAAGTGATAAAAATGAAAAAGAGAATAGAGGAGGAGCAGTATGTCGCTCTTTACGAAGGCGACATCACAAAGGAGGAACAGTCAAAGAAGATAGTAGATTCACAACCTAGATGGAGGAAAGGTTGGCTGAACAAATACCCAACCTACCTCATCTACTTGGTGGAGGCACCAAAGGAGATTCGGGAGAATGCAACCTTCTGCCCGGTGCCAAGAGTCAGAAGCTGGAAAGAGCATGGCAGGATTGCAGAAAAGAAGCCAAATTGGCTTAATTACCCCAGGATGCCAGGACCAAAGGCAGGAGAGAGAATAGGTAAAGCCTACATGGTGAAAACCCTAACGGGCACCATCAAGCTCTTTACTGGCTCTCCTGACCTTTCGTGTCAGATGCTCAAGAAAATTTTCAGGACTCTCTTAGCTTGCATTGAAGTGTTCGCGCCAGATAAAGCCACGACCTTGAGTCTACTATCGACCGCCGATACAGTGACTGATATGATGTATGATCTTTCATTGCAGCCTTCTCCAAAAGTGTTGCACCTCCTATACCAGAGGATTATGTTTTTGCCTAGCTTCCACATGCAAACATTCGAAGAAGCTTTCTACACTGGCTTTTTCACCCACGAAAGTAAAATATTCGGCCCAACCTTGACCATCCGCAACCTACGATATGAATCACATTTGCAGATGCTCAAGACGACAGGACTTTATTGACCAAGCATAAAAGTCATGTCAGGGACGACATGAACGCGGAGGGGGGGAGTGTTGAGCCAGCAGAGGATCACACCCACATTTTTGCTCACACTCATCATTTTTGTAACCATTGATTGTAATAAATGTCTTTCCGACATTGATTTTGAATGGAGCCATTCATTAAGTAACGGGACTCAATTGAGTTTCCAGCTTGTAATCCCGAAGTAATTTCACTCGCTGATGTAATTAGTTAGAGATGTTCTCACCTCCAAGGCTGAGGTATATAAGCCAAAGTTTTTGTAACCTAAAAAAGATTCAGTTTTATTAATCAAAGGTGAGTTTTTTAGCGCCGTGACTGTGTCTGAGAGAGAGAGAGAGAGAGAGAGAGAGAGAGAGAGAGAGAGAGAGTCTTATGTACTTGCTACACGAGCTACGGAGCCGCCATTTGAGAAGCGACACCGCCATTGTGTTAGCAACGGCGAGAGCTACGCACTGATACCAAGAGTGCGCGCTAACGGTTCTATGTGTGGTAAGTTCCTACAAGCTTCGGTGTGAGTTTTCTTCCAACTTGTGTGTCGGAATAGAGCGTGCAGCATATCTATAGAACCACAACGAGTAGAGCTACACATTAGTACCATCAGGGTCAAGTTTCGGTCACCTGTATTTTTCGGCCTGTCTTCATACACGTTTACCGCACGGAGTGGTTATAGGTTGATTTTGCAGTTCAAGTCTTTAGGGTGTTGTTCTTACCTAGTGCATAGACTTCCCCTTGAGTTTGAGATCGATTCAATGATTCTAGATCCTGTTTCGTATAGCATTCGTTCGTAGTATGGATTTCAGTCACTTGCGTATTTTAGAACTTAGATTTGATTTCCTTAGTAGTGATTGTCTTTAGAAGGTCGAGTAGGTGATTTGACACCCACCTAGTTGTTTCCATGCGCCTGCGGGTCAAGCTTCGTCCTCGTCTGACAAATTCTGTTGTTGGTTGAGTTCTCGCTATTTAGCTTCCGCTAGCGGCGTAACCGCCTTAACAATGAACGAACATTGTTGTTCATAGCCAACGGAGGCATGGGCGGACAGAGACATGCATACCAACAAAGGGGAGCTCAAGGAGCACCTCAACAACCCAAGGGACCCTACTACTACAAGTGTGGTGGAGACCATTGGCTAAGAAACTGTCCTCATGATGAAATAATTAGAGTCAACGCGGATTGCACTGAGTGTGGAGTTACTCATTTGATTCCCAATTGCCCTAAAAACTCGAGCAAAGGAGTAAAAACCACCTTGAACATGCTAGAAATAGTACCTTCCAGTGGAGGGTCGAAAAATGAAACAATCATACCTATTCAGGCAATAACACGAGCCCAAACTCAAAGAATGATGAATGAATCCATAGTTGAAGAGCCAAAAGTGATGCCCAAAGTTCAGAAACGAAAAATCAGAGAAGCACTTGGAAAGCTAGAAAGGCGCGTATGAAAGCCAAGAAGGAACGAGAGCAAACAGCTCTATCAGAGGAGTTGAAACATACAAAGGATAGATTAGAGAGGTTAGAGGATCTAGCCAGCCTAAGATCACACACCACGGCAACCATAGCACCCAAGGAAATAGCAGAGCACAAAATTGCAGGATTAGGAGGACTTGTACTAGCAGACAAGGTAAATGAGCATTTGGATGCGCTTCTAAAAGCTTATGAAGCTAAACTCACAAAGAACCAAATCCAAGAGCAAAGGTGGATGACTTATCCATATGCGTAAATAGAAAAACAAAGGTTGGAAATGTGTAAAAAGATGATCGAAACAGCTCAATCATTGATGGAAGACCCGCTGGGTAAACCTGCAAATTGGCATGAGGCACCAGCTCCAACCCCTATCCAGCCAACTTTAGAGAAACATGTAGAAACAAAGGAAAGACTCACTAATGACTATGAGTCCAAAGGAGAGCCTATCCTAGTGCCAAATACCACAGATGAGGCAAGTGACGGGTTCCAGCCTAAAACATTGACAGAAATGGGTAAGGACTGTAACGGTCTAGACGATCTGTGGAAGCAAATCAGTGAAGCCAACGAGGCTAATAGGATGAGTAACCACATGAATAGCACAAGAAAATAAAAGAATGTAACCTCACCTCCTATTGAAGAATTTGAGGCAAGGTCACAAATGAACTTTGAGATACATTCACAAGGGGGAGACCAAGGATCAATTAGTTCGGGGCACGGCCACGGCCAAACAGACTCGCTGAGAACTTTACCCTCTTACCTAGGAGAGTATGAAGCAAAGTCGGAAGTGAGAGAAATCCCATCTCAAAGACTTTCTTGTAACAAAGTGATGGATTCACAAGGATTGATTGAGTTATTGTCCACCCCAATGGCATGCACAATCACATTAGCAGAACTCCTAAGGTTATTACCAAACATGTAAACCACAGTAGGTAAATGCCTAGAAAAAGTTGGAGTGAAAGAACCCACCTTGAGGCTACACGAAGGGATCAGGGAGTTGGACAGACCTCAACTAAACACTAGGCCAGTACCATTAAACAAGGTTGGAGAGTATTGTGAAGGAGAAGATGGAAACACCACGCTACCAGTAGAATTCCAAGGTGGAGCGGGAGTTGCTATTTCCACCAAGGAAATCTGGAAAAAATGGGGAAAACCAGCTTTAAGGGCTACCAGAATGAAATTGCAATTGGTAGATGGGTTCATGGAGAAGCCTCTAGGACTCTTAGAAAAAGTGATTGTCACTTCGTGTGGGATCGAGTATGAGCATACATTTGCAATAGTTGATTTCGACAAAAAGAACAATTATGAGATCATCTTGGGAAGACCATTCATGCGACAATTGAAGATGGTCCAAGATTGGGGTTATGACCACATATACCTGGGTGGATGCATGAATAGGTGGACCAAAAACCTTGTCCCGGACAGAGGTTTTATAACCGGTACATAAAACCATCTCTATTAGTTCAATTTGATATATTCTTTTGAACAGATTTTTAATTAAATATAGAATTTCCACAGCTTTTTGTTAAATATAGAAGACGGCTCTGTACCATTTAACTATGCACATCAGCCAGCTCTTTACACCATTACTATTTCCACGTCTCTTTTTCAAATATAGAAGACGGCTCTGTAGCTCTTAACTATGCATGTCAGCCAGCTCTTTGTCTTCCCGCTCTCTCGTTTTCCTGTCTCTCTCTCTAACTCTCTGTGTAGGAGCACAGATTGCTGTTTTACTTTGTAGGCCTATCACACATCTATTGCTGTCATATACTGCTCTTGCTCTCTGTAGGCCTATCACCTCGCTCAATCTCTCCCTCTCTAGCATGGAGCAAGAATCTCACACTGTATGTGACTGCTCTCAGCCTCACTGTGAACTGTGTGCTAGGTATGTTGTTGATGCGGTCAAGGAATATCATGCTAGGAGAAAGAGGGAGCAACGTGCTAAGAACAAGATTGAGCAGGTAGCACGTGAGGAAGATAATGATCAAAATGGTGCTGATGATGCAAAGCGTCAAAGACTTTGTAATGACCTTGTTATGCTCTTCAATCGGCGTACAAAGGCCCTCGATGTTGCATCACGCCCAGATATTTTGTACAAGTTTGTCAATCATCCTTCTCTTGGAGACCTTGAAATTCCCAGGGCACAAACAACCTTCGTTGAAGCCATACGCAACACAATAGATGCAATCAAATTACCCAAGAGCGGACAGGAGCTCTTTCTTAAAAGGTTCATCACCACAATGCTTATGAATGTTGAGTGTACATCTACCTCAAAAGTGAATGTTTCAGCTGCATCTAAGTTGCTAAATTTGCACAAGAGGAACTTCATAGCTGCAAAGAATCGGTTGAGGGCAGCAAGTGATCGCAATTTGCCAATCTCTTTGTGTGATCGACAGCCCATGGATCATGGCTTCATAACACCTGATGAGAAAGAGTTGATCTTCTCTTTTTGGATGTCTAACACTCGTGTTTCACCCAATAAGAAGGATGTGTGCAGAAAGCGTATTGGAAGAAATTCATATGTCAAACATCCTGTGCATCTTCTTGAACAATCTTAGGTAATAACTTGCTTCACTATATCCATTTTTGTTTTCTAATATTTGCATTCATGACCTATATTCTCTATAAATGGGTTGATAAGAGTAGATATGAAATCGGATATGAAGGAAGTTATAAATGGAAATAAGGGGAATCTGTATTTGGTCCTAGACCAAGAGTAGATAAATATTGGATGTGAAGGAGAATATAAATGGAAACATAGTTTTTATCATACGCGTATGTTTGTTGAAACATACGTTTGCAGACGCATACTTTCACAAGCGTATGATATGTATAAACTGGTTAGGTAAAAAACTGATTTACATAACCAGTAAAAATCTTTTAACACCTATTTCTCACTGGTATACATAGTGGTTAAGTGTTCACATGTACTCGTCAAGTGTTCACATGTACTGTTTGTCATGTCAGATAGGTAAAACACATATCTGTTTGAAAGGAAAATAGTGGTTTACATATCCAGTAAATTTTTTTGTACACTTATTTCTCATTGGTATACATCGTGATTAAGTCCTCACATGTACTGGTTAGGTAAATAACATACCGGTTTTAAATGAAAAGACTGGTTTACATTAGTAGTCATAACATTTAAACTGGTTGACACTTATATACCGCTGGAACGTACCAAGGACATGTGTTCATTTTTTTTGACACATTTTTCTCACTGGTATACATCGTGGTTAAGTGCTTACATGTACTGGTTAGTAAATAACATAGCGGTTTTAAATGAAAAGACTGGTTTACATTAGCAGTAAGAATATTTGAACAAGTTGACACTTATATACCACTGGTGTGTACCAAGGACATGTGTTAATTTCTTTTAACACTAATTTCTCAATGGTATACATCGTGGTTAAGTGCTCACTTGTACTGGTTAGGTAAATAACATACCGGTTTTAAATGAAAAGACTCGTTTACATCAGCAGTAAGAACATTTGCACTTGTTGACACTTATATACCACTGGAACATACCAAGGACATGTGTTCATTTTTTTAACCCTTATTTTTCACTGGTACACATCATGGGTAAGTGCTCACATGTACTGGTTAGGTAAATAACATACCGGTTTTAAATGAAAAGACTGGGTTACATCAGCAGTAAGAACATTTGCACTGGTTGACACTTATATACCACTGGTACATACCAATGACATGTGTTCATTTTCTTTAACACTTATTTCTCACTGGTATACATCGTGGTTAAGTGCTCACATGTACTGGTTACGTAAATAACATACCGGTTTTAAATGAAAAGACTGGTTTACATCAGCAGTCAGAACATTTGAACTGGTTGACACTTATATACCACTGGTATGTACCAAGGACATGTGTTCATTTTTTTAACCCTTATTTTTCACTGGTACACATCATGGGTAAGTGCTCACATGTACTGGTTAGGTAAATAACATACCGGTTTTAAATGAAAAAACTGGTTTACATCAACAGTAAGAACATTTGAACTGGTTGACACTTATATACCACTGGTATGTACCAAGGGCATGTGTTCATTCTTTTTAACACTTATTTATCACTGGTATACATCGTGGTTAAGTGGTCACTTGTACTGGTTAGGTAAATAACATACCGGTTATAAATGAAAAGACTGGTTTACATCAACAGTAAGAACATTTTCACTGGTTGACACTTATATACCACTGGTACGTACCAAGGACATGTGTTCATATATAATGGTTTACCTAACCAATTAAGTGAAAAAACATAGTGGTTTGAAATAAAAATACTGGTTTATAGTAATGTAACAGTTTTCCTCAAAACCTGCAGTTTTCTTCAATGTTCTTTAACCATATATGTCTTTCATTGTAGGTGGAGCTCTTTCTCAACTTCAAAGAACAATACCCTGAAATTTTAATAAGGCAGCGGGCGTTTGAGTACATGAAGCCATATTTTGTGCGGAAATTGAGATACCGATATACTTGCTGCTGCATTTCACATGTTCAAATGTCCTTCCTAAAGGATGCCATAAATCACATGCGAAGTTCTGTATTCGGTCTGCATGGAAAAGCTTGCCATTGTCAATGCAACATATGCAAAGACAATGGTGGATGCAAGGCACCAAAAAACCCTATCAAGAGTGTAACAGCCTTATTGGACTCTATATTGTGTCCTAAATCAGATACGTCCACCTTCCATGCCCTTGTCTGCTTGAGTGGTCAATGTAAAAGGTGTGGCCCAGATAAGTTAGACTTTTGTGCTGCAGAGGCTGCATTTATTGCTAAAAAGATTGTGGTGAAGATTTTTGAGGAACTAGAAGTAGGAACTGCGCGTGACGGTCTGAAGAAGAAAAGGAAAGTCTTGTCGCATAAGGAAATATCATGCCAGGATCTCTCAGTCATGTTCAAAGACCATCTTAAGAAATACATAATGCATAATTTTGTGTATAGATGGCAAGCAGAACAATATAAGGAATGTATACAAAGCTTTCTAGAAGATGTTGTTCTGTCAGTTGTTGACTTTGTTGAAAATTATAGTTTCAAAGAACAAAATGAGATTCAGTCCATGCACTGGTATTCAAATCAAGTAACTATTTTTGTGCACATAACATATTTCCAAATTGCAAGTAACGACATCACCCTAGATCAGTATTATTTCTTTTGTATTAAGCCTTCAATAATTTCTGATTTTTATATTATGCAGGTGACATCCACAAGACAATTCACTTCTTCATTTCAGATGAGAAGCAACATGACACACATTTTGTTCAACACTGTTTTCTGAAACATGCGGAATGGCTAAAGCAATTTGGTCTAAATATAAAACGTCATTGGGTATGGTCTGATGGATCAGCTTCACAATTCAAAGCAAGAAGACCATTCTATTTCCTTGCCAGGTATACCATGTTCTAACAAACATTATCTGAAGGTGGTTTTAATAGAGACCTATCATAGTGGCATTAAAGTTGTAATAAAATTCTTGTCTAACATCATTAATATTATAATACATGTTTTTTTTGGTAATTTTATCGTGCCAAGAGTATATTAATCTTCTTCTATCCATTGAATAAATTGCAGATACAGTGTTTTTACGGGATGGAAAATGTCTTCGAACTTTTTTGGATCCGGAGATGGTAAGGGAGAACACGACGGTGCGAGAGCAGTGATAAAAAGGTCTTTAACTCAATACCAATTGCAGCCAAACTGCCCAAAGATAGACTGTGCTACAGATGTTGTGGCATTATTGAGACGGACCTTGTCAGATGGTGCTACAGCCACCTATGCATCCCAGGCCTGTTATGTAAGCAGGATTTTTTCGGTGATTGAATTGGGAGATGTCGAAAGGGGAAAAAATTGGGATGTGAAGGCTGTAAAAAATACCCACTCAATGCACTCTGTTTCTGCATATTCAGAGCATGATACAACTTCTTTGAGAACACGTTCACTGTCTTGTTTCTGTAGTGCATGTAAACAGGAAAAGTGGAGGAGATGTGTGAGCAAGTCACACGTTCCTTTCTGGACATACCTTATTTTGGAGCCTACAGAAGAAGGGGAAGACGATGATGACGAAATAAATGAGGATGCAGCATATGAAGGACACTATGACACCCTCAGTCAAGCTCTTATTGTTGGTGATAATTTTGATGTTCCCGCACCAAATGACAATGAAGAAAAAGTGGATTTCTATATAGTGAAATGCACTGCAGCTATTCAAGAGTTTCATTCACACGCCGAAGATGACTGGGGCAATATCATTGGGTGAGGATCCTATGCTATCAAAGGGTTTTACTATCGTATGATAAATGAGCAGACCTACGAGCTTTTGGACAAAAAGCCAGAGGTGTTCATATATTCACATCTTGTTCGGGCAATCAAAATCCCCATGATACCCCATCCCAGCAACTCAAAACTATATACAATATCACTTGATGTCAGTGAGTCTATCTACAATAGTATGCCTTTTGAGCTGTAACCATCTTAAGAAATGCATAATGCATAATTTTGTGTATATCTGCCTATTACTGTAAGCTGAACTGTCTCCCTCTCCCTCTCTCCCTCTCTCTCTCTCTCTCTCTCTCTCTCTCTCTCTCTCTCTCTCTCTCTCTCTCTCTCTTTGTCACTTCTCAGTATCATTTCTGTATCATACCAATCATTTCTCAGTATCATACCGGTATCATACCAGTCAATTCCCAGTATCATACCGGTATGATACAGTATCATACCAGTCATTTCCCAGTATCATACCCATATCATACGTTCCTCTCTCTCTCTCTCTCTCTCTCTCTCTCTCTCTCTCTCTCTCTCTCTCTCTCTCTCTCTCTCTCTCTCTCTCTCTGTCATTTCTAAACATCATACCAGTCATTTCTCAGTATCATACCGGTATGATACTAAGGAGTGACTAGTATGATACCGGTATTATACAAGTTCCTCTGTCTTTCTCTCTCTCTCTCTATCTATCTATCTATCTCTATGTGTGTGTGTGTGTGTGTGTAACGTCTCAGTATCATACCGGTCACTCCACAGTATCATACCGGTATCATACCAGTCCCACTCCCTCTCTCTGTCACTGCTAAGTATCATACCGGTCACTCCTCAGTATCATACCTGTATCATATTAGTCACTTCACAGTATCATACCGATATCATACGAGTCACTTCTTAGTATAAGACTCTCTCTCTCTCTCTCTCTCTCTCTCTCTCTCTCTCTCTCTCTCTCTCTCTCTCTCTCTCTCTCTCTCTCTCTCTCTCTCTCTCTCTCTCTCTCTCTCTCGTGTCACTTCTCAATATCATACCGGTCACTTCTTAGTATCATACCTGTATCATACGAGTCACTTGAAAGAATCATACCGGTATCATACATGTCACTTCTTTGTATCCGAGTCTCTCTCTCTCTCTCTCTCTCTTCTCAGTATCATACCAGTCATGCCCAGTATAATACCATTATCAAACACTCTCTCTCACTGTCTCCTTTTATTTGCAATATACTTCAAATATAGAATACCAAGTATTTCCGTGCAACTTGCTTGTAAATGTATTATACATGAATTCTGTTACATTGATTGAGCCTTTTGGCTGAGTAATTCTCCATTTATATCCATCGACAAAAAAATACATCAACAAAAGTCTCCCACTTCACAGACTTTATGAAGCTTTCTTTTTATATAAAAAATATGTTCCTTTCTTCTTGAAAAAGTCAATCCGCCATTTCTAATAAAAACGACGCACATAGGTGTTTTCAAGTTGTCCGTCTGCACAAATTACAGTCCTCTTTGTATACTCAATTCTGTCCTTAGAGTACTACTAGTGTGCCAACCAATTTATGATAGTGGTTGACAAAAAACAGGTGCGCACTTCTTTAGACTGCTTTTCTAGCTTGGGAAAAACAAGAAATAACCCCAATGGATTAAACATTAGCTTATATCCAAAATCATCAAAGATAAGTGTGTCAGGTGGTAGGTCAGGAAAATTTGCGAGATTCTTGTGGAACACCGGTTTATCTGTCGTGCCCAATTTAAAAGAGGCCCTTGTGCACTGCGCCTGACTTACCACTCTATTGAATCTTTTGTGGTGGTCAGGGAACACTGTCGCTAGCGTGCGTTTGAGCTTCTCAAACTCGCAGCAGCTCCATATCCACACTTCAAACCATCTGAAACAAAAATTCAGAAACACTTCTGCATCGGGCCTTACCCAAAACTGTGTATCCTCTTCAACAACATACCACATTTCTGGACAGTGGGGCAATTCTTCACCATATTTTCCATCAAATTTCTTGAGTAGTAATCCATTAAGGTCCAAAATGAGAACCCTACGTTGGACGCTCAACGGAGGTGGTGGCCTTGGTCATATCAGTGGGATTCTTTTAATTAGTCTATACCATAGAGGAAACACGAGCACTGCAGGAGACAACACGCAATTCCATATTGCACGAATGTCATCCCTGCCATTCTGCTTGTCAGCCCTGAACCTATCTGCAAGGCGCCATTCTTCAACTGAAAACATATCTGCAGATGCAAAATTACACAAGACTCAAATTTAAATATGCAATTAGGACATATCTATAGATTGAAATCATACAATAAAAACACACAATGTTCAAAAATTAGGCACAAGATGAAAGAGAAGTCGAATGGGAAAGAAAGTTATATTAATTTCAGAAGTGGTTACATAAAAAGAAACATGGGGGGGCAAACTATAATCTTTTGCAGGCTCTGGGTTTAGGGTTAGAACTTGTGCCGGTATTCTGCATCTCCTTAGTGTCTTCTATGTCCATCTCCTCTTCTGGCTGCCCTTGGGTCTCTTCCTCTTCCTTGCTTTTTTGCTCCATTTCAGGATTCTCATCTCCAGTCTTCTCGATTTTTTTTCTTTTTGCCTTTCTTATATGCTGAGCAAGGGTCTCCTTGGGACTTCCCTCCAGCCTGACATCTACACGACCATCAGCTTTAGAAAGTTGTGCAGCAAGAGATCACTTATTAGAGCCATAATCAATGAAAAAACTTACTCTTGCCACATTGGCCTCGTTTTCTCGGGGTCTTTGATCTTGTCACCCGCACGTTGTCTAGCAACACATCATCTTCCTCATTCTCGGTTTTCTCTTCAGCACCAGTCGTACTCTGTTCCTTTACCTCAAAGTTTTGTTCTTCTTCTGTTGTTTCCGAAACAGGTTTCTCAGCATTACCAGGGACATTTTCATCAAGCAATACCTCCACAGGTGTCTTGTATGCAGGCATCGTTGCATCGTTCCCTGTGTCTTTACCGGCAGTAGTTCTGAAGCAGCTTGACTCTGAAAAAACATTAGAGAAGACAAAAATCAACCACCTGATTACCCATTGAAACAATTTTCTCACCTGTTTTTGGGCATGGTTCAAGTGGCTTCTTCTTAAGAAGGGATTTGTCTTCTGCAGAAATAATTCTGAGGCAATCCGTAAGCATGCACTTTCCTTTCTCAGCCAAGTGAGCATAGCAGAATGCATGGTATGCATGTGAACAAGGCAATAGAACAACATGGCTTGAGCGATTGTGATCATGAATTCTTACACCACAAGCATTGCACACATCAATGAGAACAACACTATGTCCAGGAGCTGTTACTCGGAGAGAGACAGAGAGAGGTGACATACCTTCGTGGGAGAATGTCGGGTCTTCGTGGGGGAGACCTGTCGGACTGCATTCCTTGGGCTCTTTCTTAGGTTGCTATCCATAGCGAAGGATGAGCAGCGTGCACAGTGGGGCTGTAGAGCGAGCTGAGAAAGGCGTAGAAGGAGAAAGGCACAAAGATACAGAGAAGTCACAGTCATGAAAACATTCGACTGAACATTCGTTCTGACGTGGGCTCCACACGTGTTTTTGAATCCTCCAAGATTTTGTATCCTCCACACGAATATTTAATTCAAATAATTCTTGCCCATAACACCAGTTTCATACCCCCTAAATTTCAAGCCTCCAAAAGAAACTTTCAACCGGTTAAAACCGGGCCACCTATTCATGCATCCACCCACCTCAAACATGGTGAGACAACAACTAAAATACACCTGAAAGACCATAGTTACAAAGATGTGAACCAAACACCTGTGGAAGAGTTGGATTCAGCTATAGTAGCAGGATCGGAACTCCCAGCATGGTTAGGGCAACAAAAAGAGCTATGGATGTGCGGAGCTTCACATTGTCGAAGCTTAAGAAGAGAGGAATGCATCTTAGAAAGAGCAATTGAGGACAAGGAGTATATTCCGGAACCTTTCCCTGAAGATGCCTTGGAACCTCTAGAATGGGAACACATACTAGCAACATTGGATGTCTGTACCATTACAGATAGTCCAACAATAAAATTTTGCGATAAGGATGGCTATGATGTGCTACCCTACTACATGGTAAACATTATACCAGGAGAAGATGAGACGATAGAACCACCGGGACAAGAAGAGTTTTATAACTCCTTTGAACATCTGGAAGAAAATGATGATGCAGATAATGAGTGTTCAAACACCTCAAGTGAGCGTGGAAGGAAAGCCGAGAATATCAAGTTTTATGATTTTGCTAATCAACACCCTAGACACCAGGAACGCTATAGGAGGTAACGAGCAGGAAACAAAGTGAGAGAGAACATGATGCCCAGGATAAAAGGTAAAACTCACTATTTGATGCTTGTAAAAGGAGAGGATTGTGTAAAAGATCAAATATCAGGAAGATTCTCAAAAGATCGAAGGGAAAGAACGCGAGAGGAAATAAAATAGGTTCGAAAAGCTAAAACAGAAACAAAATCACAAAAATCCCAAAAATAAAAAAAAGAAACAACAAAAGACCAAGAGTAGAGCAAATTGGAGTGTAAACAGAAATACGAAGAACTGAAACGGTCTTTACGTGAGATATGGACTACTGAAGAAGATAGTGATGGTAAAGGGGAGTCAAAAAAGGGAAACATGAATGTACCATCACACTATCGAAAATTTACCATCCAAGACAGAAAAATCATCATGACACCACCAGTCAGGGAAAGAACCAACCAAGAATCTTACGATGGGCCAGAAAATGCAAAAAGGATAGACCTTGCAGAACCAGGTGAAAAGCCTCAGCCGGTCTATATAGCAAACGATTTAGAGCCTGAAGAAGAAGAACGGCTAACACAAATTCTCAAGAAGTATAAAGATGTGTTTGCATGGTCCTACAAAGACCTCAAAGGAGTTGATCCATCGATATGCCAACATACAATTCCTTTGAAATCAGATGCAAAACCTAGCAAACAATGTCCTTATACATATAATGACACATTTGCTAAACGAATCAAAGAAGAGATTGATAAACTGATGGAAGCTGAATTCATCTATGAAATCGAACATACAGATTGGGTGTCACCCATTGTGGTAGTTCCCAAAAAGAATGAAAAACTGCGAGTGTATGTAAACCTCAAAAAGGTAAACGCAGCCACCATAAGGGATAATTATCCCTTGCCAATCACATAACATGTACTTGAGCGGGTGGCCGGGAAACGGGCTTATTCCTTTCTGGATGGGTTTGCAGGATACAACCAACTGGCAATAGCAAGGGAGGATAAACACAAAACAGCGTTTGCCACAGAATGGGGAATTTATGCGTATCGAGTTATTCCGTTTGGCTTAACTAATGCCCCAGCTACCTTCCAAAGGTTAATGACGCACGCGTTCAAAGAATACCTAAGAATATTCTTAGAAATTTACATGGATGATCTTTGTGTACACTCTCTTCTACGAGAGGAACATATTGACCATTTGCAAAAGGTCTTTGAAAAATGCAGGACATATCGAATCTGTCTTAACCCGAAAAAGTGCATATTCATGGTTAAGCAAGGCCGCATCTTAGGACACATTATCTCAAGAAATGGCATAACCACTGACCTAGACAAAGTGAAAGTCATAGTAGACCTACCCAGGCCTACTAATGCTAAACAAGTGCAATCCTTCATGGGACACAACGGATATTATCGAAGATTCATATACATGTATACGGTTATCGCACAACCTCTATATCGTTTGCTAGTCAATTTCGATTGGACCGAGGAGTGTGAAACTTCATTCCAAAAGCTGAAGGAAAACCTTATATCAGCACTTGTACTGAAGGCACCAGATTGGTAAAAGATATTACATGTTCACATTGATGCTTCTGCATATGCAATTGGGAGTATTCTAGCTCAACCTAGAGACGGAACAATGGATTTTCCAGTATGTCATGCAAGCCGACAGTTGAACAATGTGGAAAAGAACTACACAACCACCGAACGAGAAGGCCGGGTTAGGAATGATTTATGCTGTAAAGAAATTTCGGCATTATTTGCAAACAAAAAAATTTGTTGTCTTTACAGATCAACAAGCTCTTTTGTATCTGGTAAATAAACCATGCAATACAGGGAGAATTGTACGCTGGTTTATTATATTGCTAGAGTTTGACTTCACAGTGGTGGTCAAAAAGGGTAAAACTCATCTACTACGAGCGGATCATCTTTCAAGGATACACAACGGGGAAGCTCCTGAAGGAGTAGACGATGACATACCAGATGCTTATCTTTTCAACATTGAAATGATACCCAAATGGTAACAGGAAATTGTTAGCATTCTTTCCTTTGGAAATAGATTTGATAATACGGAGTACAGATACAAACAACAAATAATTCGACAAACAAAAAACTTCCAGTTGATAGCAGGACGGCTGTATCATCTAGGATCGGACCAAATCCTACGATTATGTATAAATCCGGAAGAATTCGAGTGCTACCTTGAAGAAGCACATGTCCAGGATTGTGCATTTCATTGTTCAACAGTGAAAACATACCAAACACTGAAATAGTTAGGGGTTTATTGGCCAACTATGTATGCGAACACACATTCTTATGTTGCCAATTGTACTATATGTAGTGCCAAACGACCAGTGGATCACGCGACATTGTTTCAGGTAAACATTGCACCTGCATGGAGTCAATATATCATTGATTTCTTAACCACCAGGACGTTCCCTGAGAACATCACAAGAGCACGAAAAAAAGCTATAGAGCTGGAAGCTCGTGACTTTCAGTTGATTGGGAACCAAATCTATAAGCGAGGAAAGGACAATCAACTTAGAATCTGTGCAAGTGAAAGCGAATACCTGCTGATTCTAGAGCATGCACATAGCGGAATAAGTGGAGGCCATTTTTCATGCAATAAGACGACAAAAATAGTCTTAACCACAGGTATATGGTGGCCTACATTGCACATGGATGCTCAAGAGTTTGTAAAGCGTTGTGACGCGTGTCAGCGCACAAGGGTGCCAATAAAAAGAGATGAGATTCCACTACGGCCAATGATGGGAGCAAGAGCATTTGCAAGATGGGGCATTGATTTTGTGGGACCTATCTCACCCCCTGCATATCGCACCCATACCCAATATATCATTGTGGCTACGGACTATCTCACAAAATGGGTCGAAGCCAAGGAAACACAAAAAGCAGATGCACGCACCACTGCACAATTTTTGTATGAGAATATTTTTGTACGATATGGGTTACCAATAGAAATTGTCAGTGATCGTGGGACACATTTTCTTAATGAAGTCATTGAACATCTGCTAGAGGAATTCATGGTCATAGATAGGAAATCTACTCCATACCATCCGCAGGCAAATGGACAAGCTGAGGCCACAAATAAAACACTATGCACGGTTCTTACTAAAATAGTGTCAGAGTCAAGAACAGATTGGGATCAACAGCTACACTCAACACTATGCGCATACAGGGTAGCTTATAAAACATCAATAGGAACAACACCATACAACATGGTGTTTGGCCTAAATGCTATAGAGTTTTTAATTCCAACTCTACGAGTTGCGAAATACTTAGAATGGACAAGGCATGAGATCTCTTCATGAATAGATGATCTTGAAAAGCTAGATGAACTTCGCTTGAGAGCTGTAGCTTCAATCTATGCTAAAAAGAGAAGACAAAAAGATTTTTTTGACAAACATGTGTACACTAAAGAGTTCAAAATAGGTGATTATGTACTTGTTTACACTTTGAAGCAACATCCCAAGAAACTTAAAAAGCGAGGGATTGGACCATTTGTGATTAGTGATCCATCACAAAGTGGAGATGTCAAGCTTGCTACATTAGCAGGTGAAGAAATGCCGAACTGGATTAGTGGATGTCACCGGACTGAAGAAATATCATCTACCACTCACACAGGAGATGCTCCAACAAATTCATCAAGGAAAATAACGAATGAAGGAAAAACAGAGAGTACGAGAGGAAGCTCAAGCAGAAGCAAAGGAACGCATTGCAAAACAAAGACTTCTCCGACAACAACAACAAAGTGGAGCACCAGTGCGAATCAATGCCATTCGAATGACGAAGTTGGATGAAGACACAGTGGAGCCATTAATTGTATTCAAAGTGGGTAGCAATCAAGTTGAATCGATAGCATTGCTTGATTCGGGAGCTCAAGAAAATTTGATCTCTTACGGATTATACCAACAGCTCAAATCCACCGGTCAACTTCATCCTACTCCTCAAGTGCTGGAAAGTAGTACATCACAACCGTTGAAAACATTGGGATGGACTATATTGCATGTACAAATACATCAATATATTAACCCACACAAATTCTATGTGGTGGAGGTTGAAAACACACAACACCCAATGATGTTGGGACAACCTTGGCAAAAAGAATACAATGTGCAAATAGATTGAGAGGCAAAAACAGTCAAAATTCAGCATGCACAAGAACAACAGGTGATAGCCTTTGCTCAACAATACCGGAATAATTAGCTGCGAGCCATACAATCGGAAAAAGAGCCAAAAGCAAGAATGCCACCAAAGAACAACATGATACCCAAGACCAACAGACAGGTAAAAGCTAACCATGCTAACTACAGACATACGAAGTCACCGGATGCAATACAAAGATCTAGGTTACCAAAACAAGGGAAACAAGTATGGATGCGGAAGGATAGAAATGACATGGCAGACAAACAACAATGCAACAAAAGAATTCAACCAAATCAGATAGTTCAACCAAAAACCAAGGGCATAAAACAAATATGGATCCCAAAGAAAATGATCAGCCATAACCCAAATGTCACTCGCATTTGGATACCAAAACAAAAGCAAAAAGGAACTCCCTTCAGTACAAGCAACAACAGAAGGCAGACAGCTGCATTTGAAAAAGGACAGTCGACTTATGTGGAGGCCAATTAGCAACCAAACAGTGGCAACAAAGGAAGTAGCCAAACATCTACAAAAACTGGCAAAAACAAAATACCAATGGAAAGAAAAGGCAATACAACCCACGGCCATTCCGGCCAAGCCAACCCTCTCCATAGAAACAGCTACGGCTATATCAAACAGTAGCGGCAAAGCAATTGCCTTTTGCAAAAAAGAAAATTAAACAAAGAGCAGTATAGTTACAGATGTTACTTGCAAAGAAAATAGGAAACCTCGACGGCGAATGCCAATAAGCATCTTGCTTATTCCCTTCTCTTGCACAACATTAATTCTTCCATGCATTGTCCGAGTATGCATAAAATAGGGCCACATTAATTGGCCAAGCATTAGCACAACTTTTTCAACCTATGCATGTCACATACTCCGAGGCGATACCTTGTCGTCCGGGAGGACTCCGGCTAGGAGGGGGGGAGACATTCTCAAATGCGGAACCAATAGCAGAAAGAGCAAAAAAGAGCATGATTTCCGACTATTTTAAGGGTTGTTGTTTGATTGAGAAATTTTCTAGACTAACCCAAGTACATATGCCCTTATACATCATGTATATATAGGTATATAGGGCCAAACACCAAATCAAGCCCCTAGGTGTGTGTATATAAGTAGAAATAGCCAATTTTCGGGCAAAATATTGGTAAAACGGAGAAATCCGGCCATAAAAATTGCATATGAGTGTATATAATGTTTGGCGGTGATGTTTGTGATTTATTATGATTTTTGGGGATTTTGTAGGTTTTATTTGCTATTTTCCTTTTAATTTTGCTAATTCTCGGCATAAAAACTTCAAAAATACAAAAAGCAGGTGAAAAACGGTCGTAATGAAAAACAAAAAATATGGGGATGATCAGTGACTATAGGACAACCTATGGTACGGTGGGGGTGCAATTATGAGACTGGAGCGGAGAGCGTGTTTTGGCCAGGTTTTGACCGAAATGCCAAATTTCAGGTAAACAGAGCAAATGGAGTCCAAATCAAGAAATTTTTGAGCCTAAATCGCATCTCGCAAGAAGATAAGAGCACATGTCAAATTTCATGAAAAGTGGTTCAGGGACCTCGATTATAAGAAATTTTCACCTCATTTTTAGCTCATTTTCACTGTGGAGAGAGCTTCTGCCACCTAGAGCGGATGAGCCTTCCATCAGCTTCTACGATGCACACGACTACTCGATGAGCTTCAGACATGAGAGGTAGGCTCACCACCTTGAGCTTTTCGCGCATGTTTGTCGTTTTGTCGCGAAAACTAGCGTAGGGTTCACACACAAAACTGGCGGTAGAGACCTACAAGTAGAGGCGGCAACCTAATGGCTAACCCAAAAGCAACAAGACTTCATCGGAAGATTACCCTAGCATAGGAGACCAGTCTTGGATGTCCAAAGGTAGTAGAAAACCATCGGGAAAAACCCTAATTCCTAGAATCCCGCAAGAGGCCACCAAATGGGAAATCGGCGAAAAGGCAACCAAATGCTACCAAAATTCATGGGTGGGAGCATCTCGACATGCTCAACAAGTCTATGTGACCCACATAACCAAAGAGTGACCCAAAGCGGCACTAAACTTCAGAAACGGCATCAGACACACAAAGCGTCAAATTGCTCTTGCGGCCAAACCGCATGTCTGTTTGCCACCAAACTTCACGAGCGGCTTTCCTACACCATCAACAACCAAGTCCTATGGTGGTAGACCACCACAAATCATCGAAGGTATTTAAAAGCAACCACGGGTGCTTCTAGAGCAACAAATTACCTAATGAAGCTCCGGTGAAGCCAAAGTCGACAAAAACCATACGGCAAGGATCCCCAGGGGATCGGGAAGCTATGGAGATCAACATCAAGAAATTTCATCGCCAAAAAGCACTCCAAAAGTTAGAAAATGACTCGGAGGCTCTGAGGTCCACACAGGGAGTTATTTTCTATCCATTTGACTGTTTTGTTGAAATTAGGCTTAAAAGGGACTGTGGGGGACTAAGGGCATGCACTAGGGGCACAATCCATGAAAAAAATCATAAGGAGACATCCTACGCGTAGGATGTCTCAAGGGAATTTCTGGGCACAGATTCCAACATTTTTCATCATACACATTTTCTAAATGACCTTTACATGCTATTCACCAAGTCTCATAACATTTGGACCAAAATTGACCTCATATGCATTAAAAAACGCAAAGTTAGGGCATAGAGGCCATAATGGGCCATAGACCTACCAAATCTTGTCCAAATCACATGAAACTTGCACAACACATTCACCAACCAATCTGTGTGGTCAGAAGCAAAAATTGGTGAAGTAGACATCCTACGCGTAGGATGTCTATTTGACTTTTTGGGCCTGTAGAGGATGTTTGTTCATTAACACTAGGTTGGTAACCTAACAGGACATAAAAGTATCCTTTCAAGGTTTTGAAAAAAACCTCCAAAACCATAGTAGATCCACTCATTTTGTAAAATCCTTTCTTGAGGTTATAGTTTAAGGCCTATTACACATGGTAAAAATAAGAAACTTGTAAAAATTCTCATCTTTTGGTCACACCAAGCCTCCAAAGTTGATGGACCATTACATTTTCATCAAAACAGTCATTTCTTAAGTTTTGTTGCATAAAAATAAAATTAGGGATTTTTGTAGGACTTGAGATAAATTCCCTAGTTAACTTCAATGGGTTGGTGATCAGAACATATGATTTCTTCTCACTCACTATTTTTTGTTTTGCCAAAAGAAATAGGTACAAAAAAGTTGAATTTTTACCATTCTGCAAACCTATCATCAAAGTTTCTATAGCCACGCTCAATACAAATAATATATGCATGTTTTCTTAGTTCCCTATTGTCCTTTAGGTTCATAAGGAGCCATGGAGCATGTCAAAAGGATAATACATCTCTTACCAAGGGGAATCTTGGGGACAAAGATGAAGTACTAAATACAGCAAACATGAAAAAACTGGGTTCAACATTATGAGTTGTAGAATCCCATAGAAACTATTCAATATCTAGCCAAATTTGATCCTTATGACTAGATATGGTTACTACCTACAAAATGCATGTAGCTGTCACAAGAAACTAACAATATTGAAAAAGCTATACTTGATATACTAGAATGTTTCGTTTTCTTCTATAATTGAAAAAATCAACCATCGTTGTCTACTATGAAAAATAGGGTATTAGGTGCCCCAAAACTCAAGGAATATTAGCTTTATGTTACAATATGCGACATAGAAAATCAAAACCGCATTTGAATATCATGAAAGCCACCAAAAAAATCATAGAAGAGCCAAAATTGGCTAAAAAACAGGATTTGACAATTTTTGTAATTTGGTCATAACTTACAACTTTAACATTTATTTCTGCCTAGAAGCATCAGAACATGTTGAGGACTACTAAAGATAGTTCTCTAGCATTATAGAGCTCACAAACATGAATTCTAGAGTGGTATAGTTGCAAAAAGTTGAAAAAAGTCAAAAACAGGACCCGTTTTTTCACACAGTTTAGGTTGTGAAATGTTGTGCAAGGAAAAGGTTAAAGATGTAATTGATATTCCAAAAAAATGTCGAGTTTTTTTTAGCTCATGAGACAACTTTCTAGACAAATATCACCTCAAAATCCATTTTGAAACTCTTGACATAATTCAAGGAAAATGGTCACTTAACAGGACATAAAAGTGTCCCAGGACATAAAAGTGTCCCATTACCAACCTAGTGTTAAAGATCCAATCACCTCATCATCAAGAGCTCATATGTCAATTTTGAAACCATTCTAATCATTTTTGACCCCCAACACCTTCAAGATACACTTTTGGAGCCCAAAAACACCACACAGGCTCTTACAAGCATCAATCCTTGTCCACATCCAAATCCAAGAGCATAGCCATGTTCCATAGGCCAAGGACTACCCACATAATAAATCTCATGTCATTTTGATGAAAAAGACATCCTACGCGTAGGATGTCTTCAACATAATTTGGACCTTCTGTGCAAAGAATGACATCATGGGAGCCAATACAATGGTGCAATGAGCCCATATACCAATTTTCAACCCATTTGGACATCAATTGCTACCTGTTATGGAATTTCTACCCAAATTGTGACCTAAAGCCTAAACCAGCCCAAAAATCCACTTTTTGATATCCAAATCCATATCCAAGCACATAGCCATGTTCCATAAGCCATGCACTACCAGCATGCCAAGTATGAACCAATTCTGATGAAAAAGACATCCTACGCGTAGGATGTCTAAATGGAAAATTTTGGCCAAAATTGCACTGTGAGCACATGCACAACTTCACAAGTTCTTTTTAAGCTTTATTTTCAATTTTCAAGTCATTTGGATAGTTAAAACTCACTTTCTCAGCTAATATGGAAAAAACGCTAACTTCGGACTACTGAGTGCAACAGGATCTATGGCAGCCGCGAAGTCATTGGCAAAGAAGAAAAGAATGACCATCAAGGACTACCTAGAAGAAGTGGATCCCTTCGTCATACCAGAAAGAACACTAAAGCCCACCAGCACATGGATCCAAGAAGATCTGTTAGAGTCCAACGACCTAAAGATCTACCAAGGAGTATTTAAAGACACTGAAGGCAATGTGATCGAGCTACCAATGTTGCCACGAGAACTCAATGAGTTCATAAGAAGCAAGATGGCCGGGTACTTGGAGAAGATTGATCTCCACAACTACTTTGAAGCAGTACCGACAGGGGTGGACATAAAGAGAGTCTGGGAGTTTGTGACAACCATCAAAGAAGATGGAGTGGCCAAAGTAATAGATCTACAAGGTAGGCCAAAAACAGAAATAATCATCACTAAGAAAGTTGTAGCAGATGCACTAGACCTCTCTAACAAGGGGGATAGTGTAACTAAAAGAAGGGATGAGGTCAAGGTGTACAATGAGAAGAAAGGAAACTACACCTTTGAAGATTTTTCCAACCCAAGAGTGGCAATCATGAGCCAGTTGTACAACCAATACTTCCACATGTGTACGAAGAGGCCACAGAAGTACATAATGCCGCCAGGTGCAATTGCCACGACATTCACTTGGGCAATGACGAAGGGCACCCCAAAGATAATCAATTATGCAGCGTATATACATGACAACCTAGTAAAGATGGGTAACAAGAAGCCAACATATATTGTGCCAGGAGAACTAATCACGAAGGTGATTTATGGGGCACTGCACGCAAAAGGAAGATGGCCACAAAGAGCACCAAGGGTTGCCACAAGACTGAAAAGACGGCTAGAGCCTGTTCAAGAGGAGCAGCCAGAGCAAAAGAAAGGAAAGAAGGAATTTTCCCAAGTGCCGGTGAAAGAAACAAAGTCACAAAAAGCGGCAAGATTAGAGAGGCTGATGGAGAGCTTCAGAGCAGAGAGAGCCCTTAAAGGTGATCTGAGTGAACTCTGGAAGCCATCTCTAGAGTCAATGTCGGGATCATCCCGAAGAGTGCAAAGGGACAGATTCGAGGATTATATCAAAATTTTTGAGATTCTTGATGCCGCATTAGAGAATATACTGCATGTACCTTTCATAGAGGAGGAAGTGGAGCAAATACGGCAGAAACTTCTAGATGAGCAAGAGAGCCAAGAGAGAGAAAGAAAAACTAAAGCAGACAGAGATTTAAAGGGAAAGCCTACATCTCTACTGGCTAGCCCTAAACCCAGCCCACCGCCCTCACCACCTCCTCACAGCCCTCCACAATAAGATAAAGAGGCTGAAGACAAACCAGAAGAACGGGAAGAGGCTAAGCAAGAGCAGAGCCAGGAGCCAAAGCCAAAGGAAGAGGCTAAGCCTCGAAGTGAGCAACAAGAGTCGGATGATTCGTATCACACATTTTTGGACCTGCTAGCTGCAGGGTACACAAAAGAAGAGGCTGCCACAGTCGCATTCGACTTGGCAAGCACAGGGCCTAAATAAAAAATGCACAATCAGCACAGATATATTCGGCCCGATGCTACTAGCTCAACATGCAAGATATGAGTCACTTCTCAAGATGAGAGAAAGCCTATAATGAAGAAGCAGCTCAACAGCCATGTCGGGGACGACATGAACAAGGAGGGGGGGAGTGTTAGCAGCTGGACACACCCAACGGAGAATAACTGCTCGGTGGATTATTATTTTTTGTTATTATTCATTTATTGAGAAAACCCTACATTTCACCTTTGTAAATATTGGGGCTTACAGAAGTTTCTAGATTGTATCCCAATTTTGACATTTAGATTGAGTAGATGGTTAAACTGGAACATTAGGGTTTAAAATTGTAAGGTATTTATACCACTTTCTGACCTTAATGAAAAACCTTTGTCATTTTAAAAAAGTACTATCTGTGAGTGAGCGTACTGTGTACGAGAGAGAGTGAGAGATTCATCTTGACGCTACGTGCGCACCGGTGGTCGAAATCGAGTGCGGAGAAGTGCAACGTGTTGCCCCTGACGAGAGCTACGCGTCGATACCTACATTGCGGGCGTACGGTCCGATTTTGCGAGCTCAACCTACGAGCTTCATCTGGTGATTCGGTGAGCATACGTTATCGGTTAATAGAACTAAAAGAAATGGCCATAGATACAGTGGACCTGCACCCGTCCTCCAATGACTGGGATGTGGTGATGACGAAGCTAACTGGGTTGAGAGCACAATCCAAGGCTTCAGAAAGTGAGATGGCATCTCTCAAGGCCACTGAAGTGAAGATTAAGATGGAAATAGACACTTTACAAGGACAAAGCCAAAGGCAGAAAGAGAGAGAAGCTGAGCTACAGGCCAGCCCAGCAAGGGCATTGCAAAGATGCCAGGCAATGGAGGAAGAAAATCAGGCAGCAGCACAAAGAATGCAAGGAGTTGAAGAGGAATGTCAGCAGCTCAGCAAATCACTAATAGATGCCGAGAGGGAAAGGGATAACCTGACCCTACAGCTGGCTGAGGAATCTAAAGAAGTTGAAGCCATGAGAAACGCCAAAGAAAAGGTGGAGATAGATCAAGAAGCCAGCTAGGATGAGGTCGTTGAGCTCAAGGACCAGCTCAAAGTGAAATATCAGACCATCCAGAGGCTGCGGGCATCCCCTACCAGAGTCAGAGCTACTAGCTCGACTCACATCACTACGGAGAGTCAACTTTATGAAGAATAGATGCAAGAACTTCAGAAGAAGGTGACTCTAGAGAAAAAGCAAAGATTGATGATGGCAGAAGGGTCTATTGTCGTGCAAACAAGAATGGAAGAAGACCAAAAGGCCCTGCAAGAAGAAGTAGAAAGTATAAAAAGAAAGCTCGAGGAGGCGGAGAGGATAAATACCAAATTAAATGACCTCCTCGTGAATATAGGCGAAGAAGCTGAATCAGAAAAACAAAAACTCCTAAAGTAGATCGAGGAGCTCAAAGGACAGCAAGCAGGAGAGCAAGAGGGCACAGGGCCACCGGCAAATGAAGGCATTGATTTAGAGAATGTGGCAAATCCGGTGGACACACCTATGCAAGAGGAAATCCTAGAAGAATCCTCTCAAGAGCCACATGATCTAACACAGGAAGAGGAAGAAAAGTTGCGTAAAGCAATAGAGGTGGAGATCAGAGAGACAAAAAAGGAAGCCTCAGAGTGGGATCAGAGGGTTTTCAAGTCCATGACCATCCAGAAGATTGACGCCAGCAACCTCAGGCATGAATGGCTTCAACCCTCTCTCCCATATCCATTGTTGAAATATGAAGCAGCCACCATCAATAAGCAGATAAGAGAAGAGCCGACCGTACCACTTTACAACGCAGATACCTCCCAACCATAAGGGGTCAGGCTAATTGTTGACTCTCAGCCAAAATGGCAGAAGGCTTGGCTCACAAAGTACCCACAATACCTAATCCACTTGGTAGAGGCACCGAAAAACATCAGAGACAACCTCAGCTTTTGTCCTCTACCAAGGATCAGGACGTGGAAAGCCAAGGAGATCTTGCAAAGGACCCAACCCACTTGGCTAAATTACCCTAAGCTGTCGGGCTTGAAGGCAGGTGAGAGAATAAGTGTCCAATACATGGTGAAAACCCTAACGGGCGCCATCAAATTGTTCACTGGCTCACCTGACCTTACGACATCATGATGAAGAAAATCTGCAAAACACTTTTAGTAGTATTTGAGACATTCAAGCCAGGCCAGGTGACAGACAGTATCTTCTTCTTCCAAGATACTTACAGATGCACTTATGATCTGTCTGGTCAGCCTTCCAAGGAGGTGATACACGCGCTGTATCAAAGGATAATGTTTCTAGCATCCTATCACCTCCAGGCCTTTGAAGAAGCGTTCTACACAGGCTTCTTCACAATAAACACAAATTATTTTGGCCCAACAATGATGAACCTGCATGCCAGATACGAATCACTAATCAAGATCCGTGAAACTATACGATGAAGAAGCGGATCAGCGACGGCCATGTCGGGGACGACATGAGCGAGGAGGGGGGGAGTGTTAGAAGCTGGACAAACCCCACGGAGACTAGCTACTCGGAGGATTATCATTTTTTTGTAATTATTCATTTATTGAGGAAACCTGATTTTTCACCTTGTAAATATTGGGACTTACAAAAGTTTCCAGATTGTATCCCAGTTTTGATAGATAAATGGAGTAGTTGGTTGATTTTGGAACTTTAGGGTTCGAGAATTGTAAGGTATATATACCACCTTTTGACCTTAATGAAAAACCTTTAATCATTTTTCAAAACAAGTTTTGAAGTCGATGAGTGAGCGTACTGTGTACGAGAGAGAGTGTGAGCTTCATCTTGACGCTGTCGTGCTGTGACACGTACATAGTGGGAACGCATGCTACAATATCTATTTTGTAATTTTTTAGTTACATAATTATATTTCCTATAATGTACATATGCATATTTAAGTATAATAATAAGCCTTCTATCTCATCCTATTATTTTTCTCAAGGGTAACCTATTCTTACTTTACCATCAGAAAATACTATGGGAAAGCGTCAATAGCTCCGCCTCTTTAACTTGGGGCAAAAAGCATTGATTCTTTATTTCTACTATCTCATTATCATCTCACACCCTAGCTAGATCCTATATCTAGGGTAACATCCAATTTATATATATATTCTATGTATTTTTCATATTTTTTTTAGATTTCTTTTTAAATAGCTACTAGGAGGGAATCAAATCCTAGTGGAACACTAGGTGGAATTATTACAAAGATACATTTATTTTAATACATTATTGCAAGCATAATTACAAAACTTTGTCAAGGAGCAATGTCATGCTTTCATATGGCATGAGGTGTCCTTTGGAATCAAATGAAAGTCTAGGCTAAGGGGACCACATGAAGAATTTTGCTGCCACAAATGGACCCTATTTTGATGATTTTTTAACACAAGGTTCCAATCCGAATTGGAAAATGCATATAAAAAGGAAGTTGTAGGTAATGAGCTGAAGTTTTTGTCCATATTTTTACTTTTTTATTTGGAGCCATGGTTGAGGAGATACGATCAAAATACTGGACCCTAGTATGTCCACATCATGCACGGACAACTCATTTCCAACTTTTCCAATTTCTTTTCACACTAGCTCCTCTCTTCTTGTGTAAACCCTTGGGGGTTCCCTTCCCCTATAAAAGGGGACCTTTTCATCCTTGAAAACAACTCAAGCATTCAAGCCATTGATGAGAGGGATTCATGAAGGAGTGAGTAGTAATGCCAAATTGTACTTAGCCATTAACATAAGCCTAAGCCTACACTTTCTCCTAGAGAAAGACTAGCCATTCTTGCATGCTATCCTTGGAAGATCAACTCTAATCAAATAAGGTCGTGGACTTGGCGTATCAATCAAAGTTGAATTCTCCCCTCTTCTTCTCTCTCCATCAATAATGGTGCCGAAGGGTTTGTCAAGTAAGATGTGTTCTACATTGATGTTTTCTTGACTTCTTGTTTTTTTCTTTTTCATCTCTAATCCGACATATATGTATATCTAATCTCATCTTCTTGACCAAACCTATCTCTCTCATTCTTAGTAATTCATCCTCTCTACAAATTCTAGGTTCTCCTTGCTACAAGTACATCTCTCCCCGCAGTATCCTTATTGCCTACGGGCAAGAATAGGGCTTGGGAGGGAAACTTCTCATCTCTTCACTTCTCTCATATCTACATTTCTCACATAATATCCTAGATGAATAACCCACATGATGGTAATTTCTATCGCTTTCACTCTGTACAATCTATTAGAATTAACGTATGGATTAGCCGTAAAATACACTTTCAACAACGTATAGTGTTTCTCTTTGGTCCAGAAAGGCTCAATGAAATACTTCTATCACCAGATCCCATCATACTACCTCTCATAGACTATAACGTTTCTTTTGACGTAAGCGTAAATATTTTGCTATGAACTAAGAGGATTTGTACACACAATTAATCCCAATCACTAGACAAAATATATATATTATGGTAAGCACAAAACTACAATTCCAAAGAACAATTCGTAGCCTATTTGGTCAGCCAAGATTGAATGCTATTAACTCATCTATTATCCCTTTCATATTACCCATGATACGATATGACCATAGCCTTAATGTTTTCATCTTTGTGTTGTTTTGACACTCTCTTTTGTGTTCTTTCTTTGTGTGTGTGAGTGCAAGAGAGAAAGAGTGGGGCTTCTTTGATTGCACTTCCTTCCAAACCCTAGTCTTCATGGCATCTATGGTTTAACTCCTTCATATAGTGTTTTCTTGAGTTCTCTCACAAACTCTCACAGCCATAAGCCCGGTGCTTTTCTGGAAAGACCGCAAATTTCTCGAGATATTTTTGGTGAACCCGACGTGAAACTACCAGGGTGAGAGTTTGGGTAACCATGGGTGATCATGTTGAGCAACAGGGTATGCATTTTGACCCAGCGACAATGCAAATGTTTCAACCATTTGCAATGTTCATGCAACAAGAACATGCTACTGAAAGAAGGGAGATTTCAGCAACAAAGGCCATACAAGCGATCGTCAACACAGAATGGATCAGTTCAATGGCAAAGATGTAACCAAGTACTTATGTGAGTATGTAAAGGAGATGGAGCTGCATCGCGTGTCAGAAGGTGAGATGATTCAAAGCTTTGAGCTAGTTGTTGCTCAATAAATTAGAGAACATGTTAGGGGAATTAAAGATGGGCATGGGAGAAATTGGAAAGAACTCAAAGTAGCTTTAAAGGAGAAATATTTCATCGAGGACTCTGAGAGAGTGACCAAAAGGACATCCTTAGAATGGGTAGTCACGCCAAAGCAAGGACTATCAATAACAGAGCTACTTAGGGAATTTGAGCGGCGCTATGCACAACTCCCAAGGACAGAAAGGGCCACACTAGATGCAGAGAAGACAAATCTTTTCTTACAAGCTGCAAGTAAAGAGTCTCAAGAAAATTTGGAGCTTCTTCTTGAAGATAAAGATGCTGAGCAAGGACTAAAGACCGACTGGAATGAGATTGAAGGTGTTGTCTCACTACTTGCCAAACGACAAAGAAGAAGGGACAAGATGGTTGTAAACACTACAAGTCCTTCCACCTCAACTTCTGACAATATGGTAAAGCCTACTTTTATCGCTCCTAAGTATGATGAGTCCATGCTAGATGAGCTTGTGAAGGGAATGCGTGACTTGAAGGTGAAGTTTGCAAAGCTTGAAGAAAAAGGACAACCATCAGGGCCACTTCCTAGTCAAAGACAACAGCCCAAAGAAGGGTTTGTTAATAGATGTATTTGGTGTGATAGTACAGACCATGTAAGAAGGGATTGTGATGATTTTAGTGATGCTTTGTCAAAAGATGTTGTCTTTTGTAAGGATGGTAAAATCCACTTAAGAGAGATAGGTCTACCATTGAGAACTAACTTTGGGAAGGGGGAATGCAAACCTTAGTTGAAGATATGGCAACTAACCGTGCTAGCTCTTTAGTTCAGGTAGCTACTTATGGAGTAAAAATTGAGCATCTTAGTGATGAAGAGGTGAATGACCATCATGGTCAAATTTGGCCAAATTTCATGCAATTAGCTAAAAAGGGAAAGCTTACAAAAGAGATTCTACATGAAGCAGGTGATTGCATATGTCTAGAAACAGGATGGAATGATCCAGTGGACTCATTGTCAGTGAATGCCTACATTACAAAATGCCAACAAAATGAGGCGATTGTAGAAGAGAAGCGCGGACGTGAGAATGCTGATGAAGAACCATCAAAAAGAGCTTCTAAAAGTGGGGGAAGAAGAGACTCAATGCCTTCTCAAACACCCTCAACAGAAGGAGCATCTCCACCTGAAGTACTCATGGAGGAGTCTACAACAGGAAAGAAGAAAGAGCCAACAAAAGGTAAGACAAAAGGCCCAACTTATAAACTACAATCTGATATTGAGGTAGCTACAGATTTAAAGAAAGTCTTGGAGGAAAGGATCTTGAATAGCAAGATTGAGTTTACTCTAGGAGAAGTTCTTGGCATTGCAAAGCGTGAATTCCATGAGGAGATCATTCACATCATCAAGAGGAAGAGGCAAACCCTTGCTAAAGTTTCTCGTCCACAGGTTGAAGGGGAAACCTCGAAGACACAAGGGATGCAGTTGCAAAATAAGGAGGATGATGGAGCTATGGTAGGGTGCTACCAATCTAGTGGGAGAGTGAAGAAAGTGCATTTCTCAAATGATGATGAAGAAGTTGAAGATATTCCTAGGAGCTACTATTCACGAAGTCACTGGGCAAGGGCTACTACAGAAACTTTGGTCAAGGTAGGTGACCTTGAAGAGCCATTTGTTGCCTTGATTGACCATGGTTTAGAAATAAACATAATGTCAAAGAGTCTCTACAACAAGTGCAAATGGCCGATGGACACAGATCATGGTTGGATGGTAAAAGTGGCAAACAATTCATCTGGTGAATTGTATGCAGCATGTCCAGGTGTGAAGGTGACAATAGGTGATGTAAAGATTGACCAAAACTTCATTGTACAGGATACATCTTCATATCATCTCATCCTTGGACAACCCTACATTGTGGGAGTTTGAATGGAAACAAAGGAAATGGACGATGGTTCAACATATGCTAGGATACGCAATAAACATGGTAAACGACCTGTCCAATTTCTCACAGTTTGTGTAAACCATGAAAGAAATCGTGACAACCTTAGAGAACATCCTCTACCAAAGGTAAGCAAAGAGTTTCATGATCATAGAGAAATGATGGGTTTTTGCCAAGTACCATTGTAAAGCAAGATTGCAGTGGTACAGAAAGAAAAAGGGTCTCGCCTGATCCAAAAATAGGTGAAATTTTTTCAACGGTCTCCTTGGTAACAAGGAATGGATCAGTATGTTTTACAAAACTTGAAGATTTGAAGAGATGTGAGAGGCAATATGTGCATAATGTACAAATAGGCATGAAAAAGAGTGGGTTTCTAGAGCCTACTGAAAATGTTTTGGGTTTGTGTGAACAAGTTTCTTTTGTAGATACTATGGGTGATCTTGATGCTATAATGGGGTCTAGTTTGCATGTTGAAAATGAAGTAGATACTATGGGTGATCTTGATGCTATAATGGGGTCTAGTTTGCATGTTGAAAATGAAGTTGTGAAAGTTTACTCTATGGAAATGTATGAAGTAATAGAAGCCTTTAAATAAAACCAAACAGTTGGCCCAGAAGTCCATGTTGAAACTAAATACAAGAGTGTAGCAAAGAAGGTAAAACCAGTAGCTTCACCCTTACCACCCAACAACAGGGAAAAGATTGAGCGAGCTTCTTTGCAACCAAGTTTAGGGAATCCTAAAAAGATCGGGCATACCTTCACAAAGGAGTCTTTTCAAGAGTTGCAGATTGGTTGCGAGGAGTTTCTAACACAGGAGGAGACAAAGTGCTTCAAAGAAATGCTTTCAAAGCATGGTAAGGCTTTTGCATTTCAGCCACATGAGATAGGATGTGTTGATTCTTTTGTTGTAACTCCTATGGTAATTTTCACAATACCTCATGTGCCTTGGAATCTCTGGCCTATTCCGGTTCCAAAGGCTCATTTGCCAAAGTTAGTAGAGCTACTGAATGAGAAGATCAAAATGGGAATTTTGGAGCCTTCTTGTGCTCCATACTCAAACAGGTGGTTTACGGTTCCAAAGAAGAATGGTTCTCTACACTTCATCCAAGATATGCAACCATTGAACAAGGTGCAATTAGAAATGTAGGTACGGGTCCAATTGTGGATGAGTTTGCAGAAGCGTTTGCAGGGAGGACAATCTACTCAATGGGGGGTCTCTACTAGGGTATGATCAATTTCAGCTTGCAATCGAAAACACAGACTTGACAACCATGAGGACACCTTTGGGTTTGGTAAGTATGTGTACCTTGCCACCACAGGGAGCAACCAACTTGGTTGCACATATGATGAATGGGATGAATAAGGTCTTACGTGACTTTATTCCTCAAATCACAATGCCTTTCATTGATGATTTGCCTATCAAACAATGTGAAGAAAGTGACAAAGATGAAGCTTTGGATCTCAGGGGATGTTGCAGGTTTGTGGTAAATCACATAAATGATTGTGATAAAAAAATTTCTAGGTTGGAGGAAGTGAATCTTACTTTGTCAGGGAAAAAATCTATGTTTGGTGTCAATGAAGTGCTCATTGTGGGGCACGTGTGCGGGCCATATGGTAGGAAACCTTGTCCAACAAAGGTAGATGCCATCCAAAGAATAAAAGAAACATGCACTAGCATCACTGAGGTTAGAAGGTTTCTGGGAGCGTGTGTCTTTTATGTTATTTGGATTCCACATTATGCTCATGTAGCTGATCCACTTTATCAACTGCTTAGAAAGAATCAAAAGTTTAAATGGACACAAGCACATGTAAAAGCCATGAGAAAGCTAAAAGAGTTTCTTCAGTCATCACCAACTTTGAGAAAGGTAGACTATGAGTGTGAAAGGCCAGTAATTGTGACAGTAGACACCATTCCTACAGGGATTAGATGGGCAATAGGGCAAGATGACAAAGAAGGACACAGGTATGTGGTAAGATTTGGAGCAAAGGTATTAAGTGCTCGCCAAAGAAACTATCCACAGATAAAGACAAAGTTATGGGGTATGGTTACAGCCTTGAAAAGTTGTAAAGAGTACCTAATTGGTGCATGTGTGGTTGTAGAAACAGATTGTCTACCACTTCTTGGGATGATTACAAGCTGCTCAACGCCAGACATTGCTATGTTGCGGTGGATTGCCTACATTAAGTCCTTAAATCCCGAGTTTAAACACATGGCAGGAAAAGACAATATAGTGGCAGATATGCTATCAATGGCAAGGTATGAAGATGAGTCACAAATGATTGACGAGGGAGATGATGTAGGCACAAAGTTCTATTCTATCTCTCATGTCAAAGGTAACAATGTTTGCATGACTAATCTACTTGAATCATTCTTGAAAGAGCTTTATGAAGGTGATTGGCTTCATATTGGAAGCTATTTGAGTACTCTAGCAAAACAGGATGATTGGCCTGAACAAGAATTTAGGAGGATACACAGGAAAGCATATGGGTACTTTTTGAGGGATGGTTACTTGTGGAAGCATCCTAAACAAGAGGGTGCTACACCACAACGGGTTATATGTAAAAAAAAGACTCAAGTAAAGCTCATGCAAGAGTTTCATGAGAGTCTATGGGCTGGACACAGGGGTGTGTGGGAAACCTTCTCCAAGTTGAAAGAAAAATATTGGTGGAAGGGTATGTATAAAGATGTATCTCAGTTTGTAGAGTCATGTGTAACTTGTCAAATGTATTCAAATGTTCGACATCGTGATGGATTAGACCCTACATATCCACTAGCCATGCACTATAAATGGGTTGTGGATCTAGTCACAATGCCTTTAGGACTCTGGCAGATGAGATATTGGTTCTTGCACGAGAGAACCTAACTAATCAGGTTGAAGGAAGAGCATTAAGAGCTAAAACCACAGAAGCTGTGTGAAAATTCCTTCTTGATGAGGTGATTTGCCGTTATGGTTGTGTGGGAAAGATCACTGCAGATAGAGGTGAGCTGGATGTTGAGGAAGCAAGGGAGTTCTTTTCCACATTAAGAATCAAGCTTTCTCTTACCACAGCTTACAACCCTGAAGTCAATGGAAAGAGTGAAAGAGGGCATCCTTCTATCATCAAAGCTTTGGCTAAGGCTTGCAAAGGAAGAGTTGGTGAGTAGCCAAAAATGTTACCATATGCTTTATGGGCTAATTGTACAACACATAGCTCAGTAACTGGCTACATGCCTGCGGAGCTAATGTATGATCAAAAGCCAGTGATGCCAATTGAAGATACAATTCCCACATGGAACGTACTACCTTGGCAAGAGGGGCTTAGCAGGGAAGATCTCCTTGCATTGCGCATAAGGCAACTAGAGAGAAGACCTGGAGACATTGAGGCTGCAAAAGAACGACTCAAAAATGCAAGATTGAAAAACAAGGACTACTTTGATAAGCGACATCGGCTCAGGAGCAAAGCAATTGACAAAGGTGACTGGGTTTTAGTATATGATAGTAGCCTTGATAACCAGCACACAATCATGCCTAAGTTCTCAAAAAGATGGTTTGGATCGTATGTTGTAAAGCATGTGAATTAAAATGCTACTTACAGCTTGTCTGAACTAGATGGTACAGAAGTAAAGATTCTCATTGCAGGAAAAAGGATCAAAATGTTTAAGAAAAGAGGAGACAATGATCCAGAAGATGTTGATGAGGAAGAAGAGCAAACCACAGGTAAAGATCAAAGTGAAGATGAAACTTTGGAATCATCCAGTGAAGAAGAAAGCAAGGAAACTGTACAAGACGGCTGATCTTTCAAAGAAATAATGTGGCACATACCGGAGGATGTGCAGGTTTAGAGGGGGTGGATGTCGTGCTGTGACACGTACATAGTGGGAACGCATGCTACAAGATCTATTTTGTAATTTTTTAGATACATAATAATATTTCCTATAATGTACATATGCATATTTAAGTATAATAATAAGCCTTCTATCTCATCCTATTATTTTTCTCAAGGGTAACCTATTCTTACTTTACCATCAAAAAATACTATGGGAAAAGCGTCAATAGCTCCGCCTCTCTAACTTGGGGCAAAAAGCATTGATTCTTTATTTCTACTATCTCATTATCATCTCACACCCTAGGTAGATCCTATATCTAGGGTAAAATCCAATATATATATATTCTATGTATTTTTCATATTTTTCTTAGATTTCTTTTTAAATGGCTACTAGGAGGGAATCAAATCCTAGTGGGACACTAGGTGGCATGATTTCAAAGATACACTTATTTTAACACATTATTGCAAGCATGATTACAAAACTTTGTCAAGGAGAAATGTCATGATTTCATATGGCATCAGGTGTCCTTTGGAATCAAATGAAAGTCTAGGCTAAGGGGACCACAGGAAGACTTTTGCTGCTAGAAATGGACCCTATTTTGATGTTTTTTTTACACAAGGTTCCAATCCGAATTGGAAAATTCATATAAAAAGGAAGTCTTAGGTAATGAGCTGAAGTCTCTGCCCATATTTTTACTTTTTTATTTGGAGCCACGGTTAAGGAGATATGATCAAAATACTGGACCCTGGTCTGTCCACATCATGCAAGGACAACACATTTCCAACTTTTCCAATTTTTGTTCACACTGGCTCCTCTCTTCTTGTGTAAACCCTTCGGGGTTCCCTTCACCTATAAAAGGGGACCTCTTCTTTCTTGAAAAAAACTCAAGCATTCAAGCCATTGATGAGAGGAATTCATGAAGGAGTGAGTAGTAATGCCAAATTGTACTTAGCCATTAACATAAGCCTAAACCTACACTTTCTCCTAGAGGAAGACTAGCCATTCTTGCATGCTATCCTTGGAAGATCAACTCTAATCAAAGAAGATCGTGGACTTGGCGTATCAATCAAAGTTGAATTCTCCCCTCTTCTTCTCTCTCCATCAATAATGGTGCCGAAGGGTTTGTCAAGTAAGATGTGTTCTACATTGATGTTTTCTTGACTTCTTGTTTTTTTCTTTTTCATCTCTAATCCAACATATATGTATATCTAATCTCATCTTCTTAACCAAACTTATCTCTCTCATTCTTAGTAATTCATCCTCTCTACAAATTCTAGGTTCTCCTTGCTACAAGTACATCTCTCCCCGCAGTATCCTTATTGCCTACGGGCAAGAATAGGGCTTGGGAGGGAAACTTCTCATCTCTTCACTTCTCTCATATCTACATTTCTCACATACTATCCTAAATGAATAACCCACATGATGGTAATTTCTATCGCTTTCACTCTGTACGATCTATTAGAATTAACGTATGGATTAGCCGTAAAATACACTTTCAACAACGTATAGTATTTCTCTTTGGTTTAGAAAGGCTCAATGAAATACTTCTATCACCAGATCCCATCATACTATCTCTCATAGACTATAACTTTTCTTTTGACGTAAGTGTAGTTATTTTGCTATGAACCAAGAGGATTTGTACACATAATTAATCCCAATCACTAGACAAAATATATATATTATGGTAAGCACAAAACTACAATTCCAAAGAACAATTCGTAGCCTATTTGGTCAACCAAGATTGAATGCTATTAACTCATCTATTAACCCTTTCATATTACCCATGATACGATATGACCATAGCCTTGATGTTTTCATCTTTGTGTTGTTTTGACACTCTCTTTTGTGTTCTTTCTTTGTGTGTGTGAGTGCAAGAGAGAAAGAGTGGGGCTTCTTTGATTGCACTTCCTTCCAAACCCTAGTCTTCATGGCATCTATGGTTTAACTCCTTCATATAGTTTTTTCTTGAGTTCTCTCACAAACTCTCACAGCCATAAGCCCGGTGCTTTCCTGGCAAGACCGCAAATTTCTCGACAATGCTACGTGAGCACCGGTGGTCGGAATCGAGTGCAGAGAAGTGCAGCGAGTTGCCCCCAACGAGAGCTACGCGCCGATACCTACATTGCGCGCGTACGGTCCGGTTTTGCGAGCTCCTTCTACGACCTTTATCTGGTGATTGGGTGAGCATACGTTGTCTGATTTTTCATTGCAGCATATCCACTCGTTCACATTGAGGAGAGCTACACATTAGGCACTTTAGATTTCAGAAATGAAGAACTGCAGATTTCGGCCAGACATCCTAGGTGATTTTCCATCGGGTGTTTTGGGTTGGGATTTTGGTTCATAGACCTTAGGGAGAGCGACGTATTAGTATTAGTAGGGTCTCCTTCAAGTTCTATGGTGTTTCGAGATTGTTTGATGGGTGTTAGACTCTAGAAAGCGTTGTAGGATGTTTCCTCTTATGCACTCTTGAAGGCTGTTACTTAGACAATTGGTAGAGACCTCTGTAGAAGTTAGTTAGAAGTCGGTCGAGTGTAGGTTGACACCTTATGCTTGCTTCCATGCGCCTGTGGGTCGAGCTTCGTCCTTAGCTGACATTATATGTTAGATGATTTCTCGCTGTGCTGACGTCCATCGCGGCGTATCCATCCAACATAGGGGGTCAGGGACCTCAGCCAGTGACTTGGATTAGACTAGTGTGGATTGGGGATCCATATGATGGCTAGGGCTAGCAGCCGGTCTACACATAGAGTGGAAGGGCGGTGAATCCAATATCATTGTCTCCTAGGTCTTATATTGGTATCAGAGCCATGGAGGAGAAGGGAGAGCTATGGAGGAGGGTAAACCTGCTTTGCATGGCTTTGCATGTGCTCTCTCTCTCTCTCTCTCTCTCTCTCTCTCTCTCTCTCTCTCTCTCTCTCTCTCTCTCTCTCTCTCTCTCTCTCTCTCTCTCTCTCTCTCTCTCTCTCTCTCTCGTATGAAGAGGCATGGCTACTCAAGTTTCTTCTCTCCCTCAAACTCATCGAGGTCTTCAAGGCAACACACGCGGGAACCAAGGCTAGGACAGGCTGAGTCTGCTCGTCTAGTAGCCGGCATCGTGGGCAACAACCCTTGTCGAAGGGGGAGGTCTAGATTTGACCTCAATGAAATCACACGCAGGTGATACCTACGGGGTCGCAGAGCCGGTGGGAGCACTTTTCGTCAAATGGCCGAAGCCTGGAATGCAAAGCAAAAATCACTGGGTCTCCATCTCTTTTCGGCACTGCAGACAAGTTTCACCATCATTTTTTCTTGCTTGGTTTTCCACTTAGGGGCCCTAGGCCGCCCACAGTCAAAGGGTGGTCACCCTTCAAATAACTTAAGGGGGATACACACCCCCATTCAAAGAGCGAAGTCGCGGATAGTCGGCATGTCCAAGAATCATGGCGGCTTGAACACACAACTCATGCAAGGCATGCCCAAGTGGGGCGCAGAAAATTGAACACCAGCCAGAAGCCCCGTATGATTCACGATTGGCCATGGTAAGGCCAACATCAACACAGGACTGGCGAAGCACGGCTTCGAATACACCATATTCCAACTGCGCTTAATTTTTTTTTCTACACGAACGGAAACAAGGTAACCTCTTCTATTTTTTTTTTAATCAAGTTGATTACCCTCATAGTTTATGCAGGGTGGCACAATTGCCTAGCAGTAATGGTCAGCCAAGATGTGACTGGTATTGCAATGACCCAGGCTCCGTACCAGGGTGCTAATGAGCAAGGCTTGTGTAGTCCAATGTTGTGTTACTGCTTTCATACTATTTGCAATTTTTCCTCGGTCCTAAATTTGCGGTCCTACATTTGATTTTTGGGTCGACAAGATTTGTCGGCAAGTGTACTCAATGAGGTACGCAATTAATTTTTGTTTATTGAAAATCTGCTTGTAAGCTATGATATGCAACAGACATGCATCCACTTTAGGAACGCAAATCACAAGCATGGCTTGTGAAAATTACTATAAGCACCAAAAACTTGATTGGGTTAAATATTGGAATCAAACATGGCTTAAGTACCAATCGCCTTGCTCCGCAGCACGGCTTCTCAGGAGTTCAATTTTGATGCACAAGCATAGCAAATTTGCAATGTTCTGGAATCTCAAGGAGATTGGCACATTCTATTGCTTGACTCGATGAAAGGGACATGCTACTCATCATGGCCGACTTCTTCTCACTGTTTCTAGAAGTTGACAGCGGATGCTTGCTCCACAGTACTGGCTAATTTTAGTAACGATGATCACGTTATGATATTTGTCATGATATTTGTATGTCAACAGCTGCATAAGTTGTCTATCAAGAAAGCTTTCTTTTTTGTGAGACAAGGCTTCAATTTATGCATTTGCATTGAGACTCCCCATGTTTGGCCTATGCTATGAGCATACAAACTTGGGAGGATTTGTCAACATGTTTGCAAGTTATTTTATTACGATAGCTCCCACTCGTGCAATAGATATGTCTATGAGCCATTTTTAAGCGATTTTTCTTCCATGGACTCTCGGGCCAACTAATTACAGCAACAACCAGGTTAGCCAATTTTACGCTCTTCTTATTTTCCATGTTTACATCGTTGATTGGAAACTATTTCTTTTGTGAAAATCAAAGTGCTTTGAGAATTTTACATGAAGCAAGGCTTCTCCCTTGTGCCAAGGTACTGCCCAAGGACTTGGCATCAAGAACAGTGGCACACAAGTTTGAAAAAACTGGCAAAATAGGGAATGTCACCTCACAGAATCCCTACCAGTTTAGATTGTGCAAGGTACTGATGGTTTTGGTCCTCACGTTTGAGGCCATAACTTTTGCCAAGGGCTTAAAATTTTGTATGCACGGCATGCTAGCTAGGTAGACTCCATTCTACCGCTTCATGAAACATGCTTCCGCTATAACACCAGACACTTTTTCAAGGACACGATAAGTTCTGGATTGTTTAACATGCTTGTTTGTTGCTGTCAACACATAACAACACTAAAAGGAACCTAAAATTTGGACTTCATTCCTAGGCAAAGTGCCAATGCTAAGTCATTCTCATACAATCACGACCCCTGCACGGTAGGTAGGTCAAGATGTGTTTGTGTTTTTTACCCTCTCTTGATGAGAGAGTCATACCAGAAAACTGTGGAATGCTTATAGGATAAGCTACAAGTCAGGCATAAGATGCATAACACACAGATTAGGCACACACTCTAGAAATTTAAGGAAAGTTCCTCAGCCCAGCATGCTCTTCTTATCTCTCTTTCTTTTTTCTCTTTAAGAATAATGAAAACTTTTTAAGAAGCTTTTGATACATGTTTTGCTCGTGAGTCAGCCTGAGCCAAGGTGCTCTAACTCTCAGCTAGTAAGTGGCCAAGATGCCACTCTAATTAGTCTTCATCGGTTTCTCGATTGAACATTAATTTGTTAGTGGCATAAGGGCTAAGAGACATTGTCAGACCTAGGGTAAGGCCCAATGCTGGTATTTCTTGGGTGATTGTTCTCCAGCTTGAACAGATCTATCCCATGGAGTTCCCATTTATGTTAATGGCCAAGCAAGAGTCTTGCCATTACAAATCTTTTGGCTGTTCTGTACGCTATACATGTTTTTAGTGTGACACTCGAATTGAGTTTCTGATAATCTTACACTCACATGAGCTGATCTCTACCACAAAGTATAGATGCAGCAATCAGTCAAGACAGCATGGCTGTCCATAAGAGCTAGGCATCTCCCTTGTGTAGATCTCTTGGTCTCTCTATAGCACTACGAGTGTCTATGGCAGCATAGTTTTGGGATAAGGCCTAGCCGGTGATTTACGTCTTTGATCTATTCCCGTTGTATTTTCAAGGAAAGAAGTCCGCAATAAACTACCAAGCAGTAGCAGACAAATTCAACTTTTTAAGTTGATTCCAATCATTCTCTACACGGTTGACTATGTTGGTTACCTTTACCTGCTCGTGGAGCGGTTTCTACAAAGGGTCTTACCAAGGGGTTGGACTACATAAATTCTAACCAATGGGTTTGAGTTGCGAAGGCAACACCCAGGGTTTCTAGTGGAATGTTTCTTGGTTTTTTCTCAAGTGGGCAACATGCTCCTCTGCATTTGAATACGGGTAAGTGACCATTAAGTTCAAATCTCCAAGTACGCCTCTATTGATTTGGTGTTACTCCATTTTTAAGTATGCTTTTCTTGGTTTCTTCAAGTCGTATAAATCTGCTTGAATATTTCTGAGCCATGCCAAGGGTATGTCGGAACAAAGTAATTTGGGCTGTAGTGTCCAATATACATTATGTTGTTATGAACCCACTTGTCGGGTTTGATTTGGCACATGTTGTTGTTGAGCTTATATGTGAAGCTACTCAATATATGGCTTCTCTATATATGGCATCCAGGTCCCCTCTATATATACATCGTCTCATGTGTGTAGTGTACACACTTTGGGGTTCTATTTCTCTGCTCTCTCTCTCTCTCAACATGGTATCAGAGCAGTACGTTTTTGTTTTTTATTTTTCTGCTAACTGAAAACAATTCTATAGAAACTACCGATTCGAAGCATCGGAATCGATGTGGCCTACAAATTTGCAGAAGAAAGTTTTTTCAAATTCTGCACCGATTTTGAGTTATCGTTCGCGGACTGCGTACATATCTGAAAAGAAAATTTCGTTTTTTGTTTTTTATTTTTTTGTTAATTGAAAACGATTTTATCAATGTGGTCTACAACTTTGCAGACAAAAGTTTTTTGAAATTATGCACCAATTTTGAGTTATCGTCCGCGGACTGCGTTCATACCTGAAAAGTAACTTTCATTTTCTGTTTTTGATTTTTCTCTTAATTGAAAACGATTTTTTAGAAACTACCCGTGGGAGGCACCGGAATTGATGTTGTCTACAACTTTGGAGAAGAAAATTTTTTCAAATTTTGCACCGATTTTGACTTATCATTCGTAGACTTCGTACATGCCTGAAAAGAAACTTCTCTTTTTGTTTTTGATTTTTCTCCTGATTGAAAACGATTTTGCAGAAGCTAGCCTCTACAGGCATCGAAATCCATGTGGTCTACAACTTTGCAGTAGAAACTTTTTCCAAATTTTGCACCGATTTTGAGTTATCATTGGCGGACTGCGTACATGTTTGAAAAGCAACTTTCGCTTTTTGTTTTTTCGATAACGATTTTGCAGAAACAATCCTCGAAGGCACTGAAATCGATGTGGTCTATAACTTTGCAGAAGAAAGTTTTTTTCAAATTCTGTACTGATTTTGAGTTATCGTTGGCGGACAGCGTACATGCCTGAAAAGCAACTTTTATTTTTTGTTTTTTGATTTTTCTCCTAATTGAGAACAATTTTGCAGAAACTATTCACTGGAGCCATCGGAATCGATGTGGTCTACAACTTCACAGAAGAAAGTTTCTCTAATTTCTGCAGCGATTTTGGGTTATCGTATCGGATTGCGAATATGTTTGAAAAGAAAAATTTTACTTTTTGCTTTTGATTTTTCTCATAATTGAAAACTTCTCAATTATATTTTTTCTTCATCTATTTGTCACTGACGTAACTTTGCTGCAGAAGCCAGTTACATATCGTTCGGATTCAGTCGAGCCGTTGATGATCGTCCAAATTCTATCGAGCTACTGTTGGTACATGATCTTTTGTTATATGATATACTCGTTCATTGATTCTCGTATAATTATTCTTCTAGAGATATAGTTTACATCATTTTATTGATAATTTCCCGTTGATAGCATAGTGATTTTGATGGTACCATGATGATGTTTTGTTAGTACTTTGGTCATGGTGATTTTCGTTGATACCATGATGATATTTCATTGATACCATGGTTATTCTCGGTGATACCATGATGATATTTCATTGATACCATGGTTATTCTCGGTGATGCCATGATGATATTTCATTGATACCATGGTTATTCTCGGTGATGCCATGATGATATTTCGTTGATTCCATGGTGATTTTCGTTGAGCCCATGATGATGTTTCGTTGATACCATGGTTATTCTCGGTGATACCATGATATTGTTTCGTTGATACCATGGTTATTCTCGGTGATGCCATGATGTTGTTTCATTGATACAATGATTATTCTTGCTGATATCATGATGTTGTTTCGTTGATACCATGGTTATTTTCGGTGATACCATGATGTTTTTTCATTGATACCATGGTTATTCTCAGTGATATCATGATGTTGTTTCGTTGATACCATGGTTATTCTCGATAATACCATGATGTTGTTTCATTGAAACAATGATTATTCTATGAGCTTTTCGTTGATACCATGATGATTTATTCATTTTTATTGATACAATGATGATATTTTGTTAATACTCTGATGATACTCATTGATATCACTACGTTGATAAATGTCGTTTTATGTAGTATATACACATGTCATTTGCATCACGTATCATGCATCTTGTACTTTTTATATTCATACTTTATATCCACTTATGTTGTCGTGCGTATATATGTCGTCAAAAGAGTGGCATCGCGAACCATCTCTTATGGCATTGTGAACCTAATTATTTCACTATAACGATGCTAATAATTTTCATGACTATGTTTTTTGAGTTTATGATCTATGTAGGATTGATTAAAGAATTGATTTCATGAAGACAAACTTGGTGACAATTAAAGATTTATGAATACATGTTTGGTGATGCCATATTGATGACAACATGAAGATATGTTTGGTGATGTGTAGTGATGACAAGCTACACAACAGATTCACGGAGACACTTCTGATTACGAGCTAAACGATAGCCTTTACACCTCTTTATTGAACCTTTGTATTCATTATTGTATTTGATAGGATAGGAGTAATGTAACTCCTCATAAAAAATTCATTGTAAAAGGAGTGATGTAGCTCCTCATAAAATATTCATTATAAAAGGAGTGATGTAGCTCCTCATGAACATTTGTATATTCAATGATTTTTATAATATAATGGTGGGTGTATATAGAGATATGGGTTTTTCCCTTGATCCCCCAAGGGTTTTTTCATCCACAGTTAGGGACCCTTATTTGAGCGGGGGTGTTGAGCTCATATGTGAAGCTACTCAATATATGGCTTCTCTATATATGGCACCCAGGTCCCCTCTATATATACATCGTCTCATGTGTGTATTCTACACACTTTTGGGGTTCTATTTCTGTGCTCTCTGTGAAGGAGTACGAGTGGAAGTGTGACGCGAGAGAGAGTGCGAGAAGAAGAGCACGACGATATGGTGAACTCGCTCTACTGTAATGTGTACATCATAGTGAGTTCTTATTAGGTTTTAACAAAAGAATATGTGTACATACCTGGCGGCCCGCCCACTTACCTGGGCGACCACATTGGGCTTTATACCCCAACAACCTCCCACTTAGAGTCCAATGTGGTACTTTAAGTGTGAGAGAAGCTACTATACAAGCTAATATACAAGAGATGTAGAGAAGTGATGTACTACCCTACACCTAACTGCTTGCGAAAATGTGCAAAGCTCTCTGAGGGAAGTCCTTTTGTAAGTAGATCTGCAGGATTTTCTATGGTGTGAACTTTGACAAGCTGAAGTTGCTTATCCTCGAGCATTTCCCTGATGAAATAATACTTCACATCCACATGCTTTGTGTTTGAGTGATAAATTGGATTGCGAGCCAATTGTATAGAACTTTGACTATCACAATATAACACAGGCATCTCTTCTTTGATTCCCAAATCTGTTACTAGTCGATTAAGCCAAATTGATTCTTTGCATGCCTCTGATGCTGCAACATATTCAGCCTCTATAGTAGACTGAGTAACACAATCTTGTAATCTAGAACGCCATGATATTGCTCCACTAGCCAATGTAAAGACATACCCTGACATAGACCTTCGGTTGTCTAAGTCACCTGCATAATCTGAGTCTGTAAAACCCTTTACGCTTAGCTCCTGAATCCCATAGCATATACGCATACTCTTTGTAGCTTTCAGGTATCTCAATATTCCTTTCACTGCCTCCCAATGTTTCTTGCCTGGGTTTGACATGTATCGACTTACTACTCCCACTGCAAATGCAATTTCTGGGCGAGTAGAAATCATTGCATACATCAAACTACCCACTGTAGATGCATATGGAATCTTATCCATTTCAACCTATTCTTCCTCAAACACAGGACAATCTTGTTTGCTAAGTTTCACATATGGTGGCAATGGAACACTCAATGCCTTTCCCTTCTCCATATTGAAACGTTGCAACACCTTGTCAATATACTCTGTTTGAGATAACTAAATCAACTTCTTTGATCTGTCTCTCTTAATGCGCATACCAAGTATATGACTTGCCTCACCCATGTCTTTCATGTCCAAACGATTTTTCCATCTTTGACTTCAAAGCTGAAATTTCTTCCAAGTGCTTGCCAGTAATCAACATGTCATCCACATACAAAATAAGGATCAGCCAACTGCCATCCTTAGCCTTCTTTGTATATAGACAGTGATCATACTCACTACGTTTGTAGCCTTGAGAAAGCATAAACTTGTGGAACTTATGGTACCATGCCCTCGGTGATTGTTTTAAGCCATAAAGACTCTTTAACAACTGGCATACCAAATCTTCCTTGCCTTTCTCAACACACCCTTCTGGCTGCTACATGTAAATTTCCACATCTAAATCACCATGCAAGAACGTTGTCTTGACATCCATTTGGTGCAACACCAAATCTAATATGGCAACCAATGCAAGAAAGCATCTCAATGTAGTCATCTTGACCACCGGAGAGAAGACTTCATCAAAGTCAATGCCTTGTTCTTGCTTAAAGCCCTTGGAAACAAGCATTGCTTTGTACTTTGGCTGACTATCATGAGCGGTGATCTTATACCTGTAAACCCATTTACAAGGTAGAGCCTTTTTGCCCTGTGGTAATTTAACTAGCTTCCATGTTTGGTTTTTATGCAGAGCTGTCATCTCTAACTGCATGGCCAATTGCCAATTCCTAGAGTCCTTCATTTGCACTGCTTCCTTGTAACACGAAGGCTCATTGCAATCAGTCAACATGACATAGTTCATAGATGGAACAAACCTATCAGGAGGTCGCGTGATACGTCTAGATCTACGCAAAATAGGTGGCTCACGCTCAGCCACAACCTGTGGTTCCACTCTATCATGTCCTTGCTCCTCTTGAGCCCTAACATTTTGTCTTGCACGTGCAGGTCCATCCTCTTGGAAGACAACTCTTCTAATCTCCTCCACCCTCTCTGGTTTAGAATGATATTTGGCTTCATTAAGTGAACATCATTGCTGCGGATAACCTTTTTGGATTCGGGATCCCAAAGTCTGTACCCCATCTCACCAGAATTACCATAGCCTAGAAAGATGCACTTTCTACTCTTTGGCTCAAGTTTGTTCCTAAATTCCTTTGGAACGTGAGTATATGCCTCACAGCCAAAGACTCTAAGATGCTTGTATGAGGGCACCTTTCCTGACCATACCATCTCTGCCACTGAATCCTTCTGCAAAACCTTGCTAGGAGATCTATTTATAAGATGAACAGCTGTTGATACAGCTTCGGCCCAAAACCCATTTGGCAGTTGTGCATTAGACAACATACTTCTGACCTTATCTTGTATGGTCCTATTCATCCTCTCAGCAACACCATTTTGAGGAGGATTGTAAGGAGCAGTAAGTTCACATTTTATACCTTTTGACTCACAAAAGTCCTGAAAGGCCTTTGAAACATACTCTCCACCATTGTCAGTGCGTAAGCATTTAAGCTTCTTGACACTCTGATTCTCCACAAGTGTCACAAACGTTTTGAAAACACTAAACGCTTCATCCTTGTGATTGAGAAACTAAACCCATACTTTCGTCGAGTAATCATCTATAAATGTCATAAAGTAAGAAGCTCCCCCTAGAGATAGGTTAGGCATAGGTCCACACAAATCACTATGAACAAGTGCCAACTGTGTATCTCTTCTACTGCTTCTATGATTATGTGGCTGCTGTGTTTGCTTACCATACAGACAATGTTCACAGAATTCAAAATCATTAAATGAAAATCCAGGCAAATAACCAGAATGAGACAAGATTTCCATTCCCTTCTTGGACATAAGTCCTAACCGGCTATGCCACAAAGAAACGTTCGGCTGCTCGGTTACATTGATTACATTTTTAGAGACATTTGATACATAAATCATGTAAAGTCCTCCAGACTTTACTCCATGTGCTACTATCATAGAACCCTTGGATATCCTCCAGATGTTCTATCCAAAAGTGGTGACGTAGCCAGCATCATCAAGTAAACGTGTGTTGATCAAGCTCTTTGTAATTGCGGGAACATGTCTCACATTCTTCAACGTGAAAGAAGAGCCATTCTGAAACTTCAATTGAACATCTCCAACACCTAAGATCTCACATGTCTGCCCATTGCCTAGCCGAACATGATTTTTAGTGGTCAGATAAGAGGTAAACCACTCCTTGTTTGGAGACACATGAAGTGATGCCCTTGAGTCTATAATCCACTCACTCAGTGCATTTCCATTAGATGTTGTAAGAAGAGCTGAGTCCATTGTATTCTTCAAGAAGTAGATGTCTCTTGACACTAGACTGTCATCCTCTGCAACAGTGTTTGTCACATTTATTTCTTGAATTATCACTGAGGACTTGTTCTTCTCACATGGTCTTCAGCTTTCTCTTTGCCTTTTTCTGCTTTCCATTCTCTGCAGTCTCTTTTCATGTGACCCTTCTTGCCACAATGGTAGCATTCTATGTCACTCTTGCCTTTAGCACTGCGGGACTTGCTACGAGACTGATTCCTCTTTCCACCTTTGTACTTTTCTTTGGTCCTTCCCCTGACAACTAAGGCTATTCCTTTGCCTTTGTCCATCGTCTTTCTGTTGGTTTCTTCAGTAAGCAGACTGCCTTCTACACCTGCTATGTTCAAACCATCTGGAGGTGCAGAATTACTCAAAGTTGTGCGAAAAGTGTCCCAACTTTCCGGCAATGTGATCAACAGGAACATAGCTCTAACAGGTTCATCAAACTTGACACCTTGAGCTGACAACTGACTGTAGATGGTGTTGAATTCATTCAGATGATTGGACATAGGTGTCCCTTCTTTCATCTTCAAGTCAACAAGCTTCTTAAGCCAGTATACATGTGAAGCTGCATTCAGATTCTCATAAAGATCACTCAGCTTTGTCCATGCTTCATAAGCCGTCGACATCTCGTCTGCTACATTGATGTAAACGCTTTCTGCCAAAGTCAACATAATGGTAGAAAGTGCCAATTCATCCATTTCGCTCCATTCATCTTCGTCCATATCTTCTGGTTTTATCCCCTTGAGCTTTATAGGTTTTATCTGCTTCTTTTGTACCAACACGTGCCAAATCTTCTTCTTCCACAATGGGAAATTGGTTCCATCCAGCTTCTTGATATTGTAAAGAGCAGTGTCTTGTGATCCAGCCATAACTACGCTTCACAGTAGTTTACTTTCCTGGGAAAAGTTCGGCAGAGTTTCCCCTGTAAACTAATCTCTGAACCAATATCAACCTGTCAAATGAACCAAGAAAGCTTCAGATTCTGCAGAACTTTTGGCAAAGTCTCCTTTGTAAAATGGCTTTGGTGTACTCAAAAAACAGACCAAAAACAACTCAAAAAACCACTGTCTCTCTAACACAGTAAGCTGTGGGTAAACCTGTCCTGCACCTGTACTGTCTCTCACTGTCCTGTCACAGTCTTGTAAGCATAGACTGCGACAATGCCTCAACGGCAGTAAAGCAAAGATGCAATCCCAACTGTCTAACTCACAGTCAATACATCCTAGCTGCCTATCTAAGGGTGCTCGAGGGATCGCTCCAAGACCAGTATCACCGAAAGGATCTCAACATTCGAGAATCCCCTAGCTCAATAAAACCTCACTCGACCCTCAACAAAGGCTACAATAAATCTGACAATACATAGACTTCCCACAAAGTCATACATCCACAAATTTCCCACTATATGCTGTAACCGTTGCGACGGTTGTTTGCTGCGTGACTCACAGCCAGCAAACCCTCAACAGACATACATCATCTCTGACAGTACATCCCATGTGGAAGTACCTGCAATGTCAGGATGAAATCTAGAATATCAAGCAGCAAACACAAGCTACCTGATGAACTAGTGGATGTCGCCTACAGTCTGTGTGTACATGCATCCGTGTCGTATGTGACACGCCTCCAAGAACTGTGAGCCGTCCTTCGATGTGTAGATAGCCACAAATCAGGACTCTGGGAGTGCCGATATCCTCAGCACTTGTAGTCGTAGGCCGAAACCCCAAATTTGCAGAGTCGGATCTGCACCCGCCAAGACCACGTAGTCGAAAATGGCCCGCGCAGAGCTTTGTCGAAGCCGAACGGTGGCCGAGATGACCTCAGAATGAAATTCTGAGAACACCGAGGCCTTCGGGCTCACCCATAGGATTTGGGGCCGTGTCTTCGCCTGTCGAATCTCACTCCAATCTGAGCAGGTGACTCTGGCTACCTGCAAATGCTGCCCCGAGCCTCGATCTGAGCTCTGATACCAGTTGAAGGAGTACGAGTGGAAGTGCAACGTGAGAGAGAGTGTGAGAAGAAGAGCATGACGATATGGTGAACTCGCTCTACTGTAATGTGTAGAGCATAGTGAGTTCTTATTAGGTTTTAACAAAAGAATATGTGTACATACCTGGCGGCCCGCCCACTTACCTGGGCGACCACATTGGGCTTTATACCCCAACACTCTCTCTCTCTCTCTCTCTCTCTCTCTCTCTCTCTCTCTCTCTCTCTCTCTCTCTCTCTCTCTCTCTCTCAACAGTTGTCACATGGGATACAACATGGTCTCGGAACTCAAGGAGTTCAGTTTGGCCAATGTGCAACAATGATAATGAGGGCCCCTCTCACTCTTGTTGTAGAGTGTTTTGTAGTTACCTCCACACACAAGTACATCTTGTACTTGATGGATGTCACTTTTTCGGCCATCCTTATTTGAGACATATTCCACACGTGGAGAATATGAGTCTCTGCAACTGACACTGTCGCCAAATTCCTAATGATGTGTCGCGACGAGGTCCCTACGTGCTGCTCGCATCTGTTTATTCGACCATTTGGAGCACACCGTATCAGGAACAATTTCATTGGCCAGAAATAGTCGAGTACTAAGTACAGACTTGTTCCGATTAGAAGTGTTGTGCAACCACCTTAACGGAGGGTTGTTTCTACATATAGCCAAGTACGCTATATTCATGAGAATGTCTCATGGTTGGTACCTACGTGTGTCTCGGTTGTCACATTCTGTTACGGTCCAAATTTTGTTGCCATGCTTTTCCGTGTGTACCGTGGAAAGTCTCATCATGGAATTGCAATTCGGATATGTTTGTGTTAAATGCATGCACACTAGGTGTTATGGGCCCTAGTGTTAATACAAATTTATTTGGAGCGGAAGGCGAATTCATGGACTTTGTTCTTCTTTTGCACTACCTGTGAAATCTCTCTTGCAGATTTAGTATGAGTTTACACCCTGCCATACAAGGTATTGGCTTAGGATAGATATCTGCGGTTCGATGGTCTAAACTCTATGAGCTTACTCCAGTTCAACCCGCTTTCAACCTAGTTGGTTGTCTCCGCTCCATATCAAATAGATGGTTGGATACTCAATGGTTGAGTCCTAGTTTATCATCAGTTGTGTAAGATTGTCTATAAGTGATTGGGGAAAAGCACCTCACTCTTATTGTTGTTATTTTTTGCTAAAGGATCTGCTACGAGCATACGTTAGCACAACGCATTTTGAATGAGCGATTCTCTCCCTATTCTAGAATTTTCTTACATAAGGTTTTCAACTTTGAACACCTGTTGTGGTGGGGTTGAATATTGTTTCCATAGTTTCATAAGTCAAGGACTTAATAGGAATGCTGACAAAGTATGTTGGCAGGTAATCTTAATTAGGGGTGAACATGTAGTTCTATGTGTTCCAAAATGTTCAGAAGTGTGACATAAAGACATACCCTATTCTACTTCTTAGTTTCTATGATCTTTTTAAGACACTCACGCAAGTTGGAAATATGGCTCACAACTTCATGGAAAGTTGTGCCAAGGTTTTCTTGCCTTATTCCAGTACCTTCAGAAGATTTGAAAACTAGTTATGCCTTTGGATAACTCTTCATTGTGGTTACTCCTTTACAGTACTCGAGTGAGCTAAAAATGGAGTTACCATTTAGACCCAAGTGCTTGCAAAAGGACAACAATGTTGAAAATCAAAGATGTTGCTCTTGGTTTCATTGAACCTCCTCACTGAATCAAGTATCAGTTGGCTCGCGTATGGGATGCTAACATGGAAAAAATTAGTGTTCTTACGAAGATACTACCACTTGAGTTTTCGAGGACGAAAACGCTTCTCCAAGGGGAAGTAATGTCTGGACAAGGATCCTAAGCCTAGGGGGTCAAGGACCTGAGCCAAGGACTCGGACTGGACCAGTGTGGACTGGGGATCCATATGATGGCTAGGGCTAGGAGCCGGTTTATACATAGGGTGGTAGGGCGGTGGATCTGGTATAATAGTCTCCTAGGTCTTATATTTGGAGCGAGTGCATTACACCTGTGGGGGTATACACAGATCAAATAGTCTCTTTTACTTTGCGTTCTTGGGCTCCTGTCAAAATCCATGGCGCTTTAGGGAGTTTTATCAATCCATTGGATGCTGTCTGCGATCAATATTGTTCTATACGATCCACATTTCTAAGGTCAACCCTGGCTCCCAAAGTATCTTTCTTGCTGGTCAGATGGTCCCATAGCAGATTACCCACATTCTTAAATGTGTGCATTCGATTGACCAAGTGATTGATCATGAGTCGGGGCCAATATGGTAACTTGTACCATAGAGAGAGTCTCTTCATCCCTGGGGACAAACCGTCATCACACATCTCCTTCTTCTCTAACCATGCTTGTTCATACATCCTCGGTGGCTCTCTTCCCAAAAATCTGTTGGAATTAGGGTTGCAGAGAAACACACACAACTTGGAGAAGACGATGGAAGCTCAAGGCACACAATAGAGAGTGTATAACTTAGTGTGCAATGGAAATATAGATAGCCCTAGAGTGATGGGCGTATATACAATGCTCGGGGGAAAAAAACCTCCTAAAGAGGGAAAAAATGCCCCGGCAGTCCTAGTGTGTTCACACACATCACTACCACATGTATATGCTAACAAATCCCCCCTGGAGTGATGCGGTGAACGAGAGCTGTCACATGAGTAAAGGGAAGTGCCATGCCCTGAGGACATGATCATCCCACAAAGGGGAGTAAGACCAAAGCTTTGCAGAAAGCTTCAAGCTTCTGACGAGACAATGCCTTTTTGAAAAGATCTGGAAGGTTGTCCTGTGTTGCCACATAAGCCAAGCTAGTCTCTCCTACTGAGAGCCTCTCCCTGACATAGTGGTAATGCACCTCAATGTGATTTGTGCGAGCATGAAAAATTGGGTTCCTCGCAACTGCCAATGCGCTCTGATTGTCAATGTAGATAGTGTTGGCAGTGTGTCCAACACCCAAATCAGCCATAAGGCGTCAGAGCCATACACACTCAACTGTAGCTGTGAAGACTGCCCTGTACTCAGCCTCACAACTCGAAGTGGACACAGTAGGTTGCTTCTTGCTCAACCATGATATACATGAACTGCCAAGCATGAAACAAAAACCACTTGTGGACACTCGCGTGTCAAAACAACCAGCCCAATCTGAGTCCGAAAAAGCATGTAAGTCTGGCGACAATGATCCCCCCTTGGGATAAAACAAGCCAAGATGTAAAGTGCCACTAAGGTAGCGGAAAATCCTCTTGACAGCCTGCCAATGCTTAAACCCTGGGCTATGCATAAATCTGCTGACCTATGAGACTGTAAACTGAATATCTGGCCTCGTGTTGCATACATAAATGAGGCAGCCAACAGTATTTTGGTAAAGAGTGACATCAGTAAGATTGCCAGCATCATGTAGAATCAACTTCAAACCTGTTTCCATGGGAGTGGCAATAGGTTTGCAATCCTCAAGTCCAAACTTACATAGCAATGTCTCTATGTAACTTTTCTGACACAAGGCAATACCACCATCACACTGCTTAAACTGTATACCCAAGTAATGATGCAACAACCCCAAATCTTTCATCTTGAAAGTAGCATTCAAATCAGCCTTAAATTCAAAAATATGTCTCTCATTTGGTCCAGTGATCAACATATCATCAACATAAAGAACCACAATGAGAAGTACATCACCCTCACGCTTTACATACAATGTGCTTTCTGTTGGACTGTTACGAAAGCCTTGTTTGACCAAATGAGAGTCAGCTTTCTCATACCAAGCAAGAGGAGATTGCTTCAACCCGTACAAAGCCTTGTTACATTTGCACACTTTGTCCTCTTGTTCTTTTATGACAAAACCGCGAGGCTGCGTTACATAAACTTCCTCAAATATGTCACCATTCAAGAAAGCAGTAACAATGTCTGATTGATGTACATCGCAACCAAAATGAGCTACCAATTCACATAGAAAACGCACAGTAGCATACGACAAGTGGGAGCAAAAGTCTCTTCATAATCTATGCCCTTTTGTTGTGCATGACGCTTTGCAACAAGTAGAGCCTTATGGCGATCGATCTCACCATCCGGCTTGCGTTTCAACTTGTAAACCCACTTCATACCAATAGCCTTTTTTCCAGGAGGCAAATCACATAACGTCCATGTGTCATTTTCTATAAGTGCATCATATTCTGATTGCATGGCAGCCATCCAATTTTCTGAATTTTGTGCTTCATCAAAAGACAGAGGCTCCTCAACATCATGTAAGCTAGACACAGCCAAAGCATAACAATCTGATGCATAAGATGCATGGCAAGAGCCTGAACGAGTACCACTAGATAAATGTGCATCCAATTTACTATCACGTAAATTGTGCACCAGCCATTTTGGCATACCTCTAGCCTTCTCATTTTCAGCCCTTTCCTCATCAAGTACATCATGTACATCTGCATCAGTAATAGGCTGATCTAGAACATTTTTAGAAACCCCCATAGGCTGTACATTTTCCTCATTGGACCTTACATTCGTATTTCCACCACTGAAAAGAGGCAACAAAGTTTCATAAATGTCCTGTGAGCTTACATTACTGTCTCTAGTACATGACAGCAAGGGCTGAACAGAATCTTCCATCTTCCACTACATCGTGAGAAACCAAAATACGTTTTGTTTTGCGGATGATACAACCTGCAACCTTTTCTTTCAGCACTATAACCAACAAAAATACATTTGACAGCCTTATCATCCAATTTTTTGTGTTGCACTTGTGGCACCAAAGCATATGCCAAACAACCAAAAACACGCATGTACTCAATAGAAGGCTTTCTATCATGCCATGCTTCATATGGAGTAATAGACCGCAAAGCTTTCGTAGGACACCTGTTAAGTATATAAGTGGCACACATGATGGCCTCAAGCCAAAAAGAATGCGACAAAGCTTGACTTTTGACCATACATCGTGCCATTTCCGTCAGTGACTTCTTTTTCCTCTCAGCAACACCATTTTGCTAAGGTGTATAAGGCACTGTACATTGGTTTTTTATCCCACGACTAGCCAGAAATGCATTAAATTATGCATGCCTAGAGTAATCATCAATGAAAGTCACGAAGTACAGGTAATTGCCCAAGGACGGAGTTTGCATGGGCCCACAAACATCACTATGCACAAGCTGCAACCTGCATGTGGCCCGAACTGAACCATCCTTTGGAAACTTAGAATGCTGCATCTTACCCAAAATACATCCTTCATAGACATGTTTGATAGGTGCTTCAAGAGGCGGCAAAGAAGCAACCATATCAAATTTCTGAAAACGCAGCAAACTGGCAAAATTCAGATGACCAAAACGTGCATGCCAAAGTTTTGCATCTGAAATACCCTTGAATCTACGACAGCATTTGCAAAATTTTGTCCACACTTGTCATACAAAGTGAGCTTATACAGCCCACGGCACAAAAGGCCACATGCAACAATTTCATCACCAAAACTGAGATCATGAACTGTACATCTGTCATCCACAAATTTCACTACAAGTCCAAGGCTGGCAAGTGCGGATACAGACAAGAGATTCTTCTTGATTCCAGGTACATAAAGTGCATCAACAAGTGTGAGAGAACTTCCATTTGCAGTAGTAAGCACAATCTTTCCAACTCCCTGAACTGGATAAGAGGCATTGTTGGCACAAGTGACTGAATTGCCATGAGGGACAAACTCAAGAGAGGTAAACAATTCACGATGTGAGGTAATGTGCTTTGTAGCACCACTGTCGAAATACCACACATGTGAATCTGTAGCAACTGACAAGCCTACATCATGGATAGCAGGATTGTAAGTTCACTTTGCACTAAAATCCCATTCTGCATCAACATCAGCATTACAGTATCCTTTTATAGAAGACTCAACAATGGCTGCATTTGTACTGGAACCAGCATTTGCAATGGAACCACCCTCTTTTCTTCTTAGCCTCTTTTGCCTTCAACTTAGGACACTGCTTCATCATGTGATCATTAGCTTTACAATAATGGCAACGCATCTTCTTTTTGCCCTTATCACCAGAATTTCCAGACGAAGTGTTGCCAGCAGAAGCATCAGGAACAGTATTTTTGCCGCTCGCAGCAGAACCATAAGAAGTGGTTGCATTGTTGTTACTACCCTTTCTTTGAGAAGCAATAAAAGCCTATTCAACTACACGCTCCCTAGTCCTGTTTTTTCTGGAAAGTGACTCTTGCAACAGCAATGTGCATAATGCATCAAACTTGACAACTTCAGGATTTTCTGGGGTCATAAGTCTCCAAGTACTAGCAAAAGTCTGGTAAGAATCTGGTAAGGCATCAAGAACAGTCTGCACAAGGAAATTGTCTGAAATGACTTCACCTGCAGAAATAAGTTTCTCATTGATATCCTTGACACTAGCAAGGAAAGTGTCCATATCATCTTCCTCATGCATAATCTTTGACTCCAGCTCTTTACGCAGCAAAGAAATTTTAGCCTCATTGCAACTTGCATATGGAATCTTAAATCCGAAACCTAAATGTAATCTAACTTAAATCTAACATAGCTAGCTAATCTTAAATCTTGCCCTAATTTTAAATCTAACATAATTTTAATCTAACGTAAATCTAAATCTAACCTAATCTTAAACTCAACATAAACATAAATCTAAATGTAATCTAACCTAATCTCTCTCTCTTTGTTTTCTCCCCTTACCTCTCTCTTTTGCCTTCTCCCTCCTCTCTCTCTTTGGTTTTTTATTTCTCTCTCTCTCTCTCTCTCTCTCTCTCTCTCTCTCTCTCTCTCTCTCTCTCTCTCTCTCTTCTCTCCCTCTCTTTCTCTTTCTATTTGTTTTCTCCTCTCTCTCTCTCTCTCTCTCAATGTGTGTGTGTATGCATTCTTTGTTTATGCATGTGTGTGTGTGTATGTGTTTTTTGTTTATGCATGTTCTCTCTCTCTCTCTCTCTCTCTCTCTCTCTCTCTCTCTTTCAAAGACACAATGTGTGTGTGTGTGTGTGTGTGTGTGTGTGTGTGTGTGTGTGAGAGAGAGAGAGAGAGAGAGAGAGAGAGGGAGGAGGGGAAGGGAACATGAGAGAGAGGAGAAGGAAGGAGCAGACTTGGCTCTCCTTCCTCTCTTTGTGTGTGTGTGTGGAAGAAAGAGAGAGAGAGAGAGAGAGAGGGGGGGGGGGGGGGACGGGTTACCTCTTTCGCTTGAGCACCGAAAACTCAGATCTGAGATCTTAACTTTTGACGCTCTCGGTTTAATTTTTACCTATGTCGATGTCGCTATGAGCGTCGCTATGGGTGTCACTATGCAACAAATAGAATAGCGATGCCCATAGCGATGTCGTGGATTTTCACTTTTGAGTGTCGCACTGCGAGCGTCGCTAATGTGAAGTACCTCTTGTAGTGAAATCACATGAAAACCACAGGTGATCATTCAAGAAATTCTCCTTGTAGTCTTCATAAATAAATAAACTTCTTGTTGTTTACCATCATTGAGAGATCAAAGTGTTTGCACCTCCTCTCTCTCTCTCTCTCTCTCTATCTATCTATCTATATATATATATATATATACATTATTATATATATATATATAGCATAAAGGAGAGCCCTTCAATGATAAAGCTATGGAATATTTACAATGATTGGGTGCTAAATGCTTCACGGCTATGGCTTAGCCATTCCAAGGTCCAAGCAAGTGAATGAGGGTCGGCATGGGAGATTTATCTTGAGGGTGAAACAGATTAATTAACTTATGGGAAATCGGGATGAGATTTTTTTTTAAAGCTCAATGGAGATCAAGATATGGTTTAAGGGAGGGCAAGAGAGTAACTAGCTATGCAAGTCGAGGGAGAGCGTATGAGAAGCTAATAATAACGGATGTGAGATGAGAGATGGCCATGACGGAGCCTGAATAAGGTTATGGGCTATCAACTTGAGTATAAGAGAGAGAAACGATGGCTATGGGAGTCTTCAGATAATGTTATGAGAGTCTATTCCTATTTTAAGGTGGACATGTCAGTGTACTTGCCATACCTCTCATCTTATCTACCTCTCCCTTGATTTGGTGCCCAACAACTCACAATAATAACGTGGAGAGAGAGATGGCCATGGGAGCCTGAATAAGGTTATGGGCTATCAACCTTGAGTATAAGAGAGAGAAACGGTGGCTATGGGAGCTTCAGATAATGTTATGAGGAGTTATCCTATTTTCTAGGTGGACATGCACTACTGCCATGCAACATCTTATCTTTGCATGGTGCCCAACACCACACATGTAGCCTTCATGGATCACGATCCATGTTTGACAGCATTTTGGCATGAAACTTGGTCAAGAGAATTCTTATGCCCTATAGAGACCAATTCTCACCTCCTTTTGGATTTGGATCTCTAAAAGTTAAAAGTCCCCAAGTTTTGGTCAAATTCCAACGTGTTTGTGTCTTTTCCCAATTTCTTGATTTTTAATGTGTTTTTAGTGTGGATTTTTCTACAAAATTGTTTGATTACTAACTAGGAACCCCCCTAGACCCAATGGTATTAGTTTCTATTCAAACAGTCATAGAGGTACGTAGATTGTGATTCATGTTTGTCCACCAAACTGGATGAAAATTCCTATATTTCTTCCCTTGGGTTGAGTTATCCCTTTTCTCCACAAAGTTTTGGGTTTTTTATCAATTTTTAAGCTCTGACCATCAAATTTTCCAGTTTCCAAAGATATGGTCTCACTTACCAAAATATGGTTTTACACAGTTTTCCCCCTGGACTATTCAACCCAGTTTGATGGTAAAGGTTGCTACTTAGCCTACTCCTAAGTGATGAAATGAATCTAAGAACAAATAAAACAATGTAAAATTGAAAGTGAAATGGATGATGGAACAATACTTTCAAAGCAACAAGAAAAATGTAGAATAAAATGCTTTTCGTATCTCCCTCACAACTCCCTATGCCCCTCAAGAGTAGATATAGCAAGTCCCCAACTTTAGCCTCTACCAAGCACCAAACCCTGTGTCTAGCTACGTGACTGCTAAAGTGTAAACAGAGTGGATAGCAAAATCTAAAGACAAGAAACCTACGGCTATGACTAGGTCACCTCACCACCTAAAGATCACTATCCCTGGAAACGGTGCCAATGTTAGCGGGTTTCCACGATCGAACGTCTGCATAATTGTTGTCTGGCACTAACATAATGTCAATCCTCAGGGAAGCGACTCGGATAGGGCATGGAGACTCTTTGAGGGTGTCAACTTCAAGAAGTGATACTACAGAACGAAGTTATCTAAACTACTAGCAAATCTATCACTCTTTACTCCGACAATTTGCCTATGTCCTGTCTCATAGCTCTATGTTGTCACACTATTTCGGCACTCAAACGAAGTCAAAATGCAATGAAACTTTAGGAGGAGGTCTAAGAGGTTGAGAAACACAATCTTACCAAATCGGGTCACATTTTGATAAGGTACCAAAATCATGCTTCATCATCACCAAGATCCTTTAAACTGCAACAAAACTATCTAGAAAGGTTTCCCTATAGTCTAGGAACACTCTCCTATCGTCAAAACATCCAAAAACAACCATTTATGCACTCAAAAGAGCAGATTTAGCTCGCAAGTGGCCGTCACGAACCACGGTGAAATTGAGAATGGTTACACTTAAATTAAAGAGCACAAGAAAAAGAACACAATGCAATTGTCAGAAACAAATTTGGATTACCAGAGCTTGAGAAAAATTGATTACCACTCAGATCTCTTAAATTGATTACCTACAAGGCTCAAATCTCATAATCAGGCATTACCACTTAGATTTACAAAAGTTGGGGTCAGTAATCACTCGGTTCAAAATTCAGAGTTTCTCTTATTTACAACCTTTTCTCACAAAAACAATGGGGAGTTCAAAATTGATGGCTTTATGAAGAGGTGACTCTAGAAGGGTGCCCATTTGGTTCATCTTCCAACAATAGCAAAGTATTCAAGTTATCCAGTCTATGTATTGTCATCCCTAGCACTAGTCCAACTTTCTTGGACAAAGCTTTCCCAAACACCACTATCAAAGGTGACCCTTCGTTCGTCTCTCCGTGCACTCTAAAATGTTGTCCATTGTTGGAAGATTCTAACAAGGATTCCATTTTATTTCACAATTTATTTCATCACTCTTGTAAATGCAATGGTAATTCCAATTGATAGTGACATCTCTTCCAAAACACGTATGTGCCACTCGTATGTAATTTTGAAGCCACAAATATAATTTCTAATGATATGCAACAAATTTAGCTTTTGTACCATAAAATCTAGAGCTAAGGTATAAAAGGTAACATTATAAGGTTTTTTGTACACAATCAGTATTATGAATGAATGAGTAGATAAGGTTTTCTCTATATGTCGTGTGTCTTCTCTTCTCTATTGTGAATTTCAATATCTCACACTACACTGCATGGTTGTTGCATTGGAATTGCTAGGGCACCATTGTGTTTATCTCTTCAAGCTCTACGTACGGATATATACTTACATTGCAAGCGTTACGCAAAAATCTAGTATCGACATCTACGACCTCCTAGGTGACATTTCTCTCTATTTGAGTGTCATTTTGAGATTTTGTCGATTGCCTAGTAGGCACATTTGAAATCCAAAAAGTCGACCTACATCTGAGTGCCAAGAGAAAAATACGTTTTTCTCACGATGCCATATTAGAAGTCTGATAGACTAGTTTTGCTTTATATATTCTCAGGGAGACACCTATTAAGTTTGGAGTCAATTGGAGTTGATTTTCTCGAGAATTTTCATGTGATTAAGTGAGAGAAGTGAAGGATATGATCGGTAATTCCAATAGATAGGATGCACCCCTCGAGTGTCAAAGTGGAGTGTGATGTGTTGAGACAAGAGATTGACCATCTCTTGGTATGCCTTTAGCCCTACACGAGTCACTTACTTCCCAGAATTGACATTTCGTATTGCTTTTGTCTCTTCTAGGAATGTGATAGGTGTTGACCCTTGTGGGCCTTGAGACATTCACCCTATTGTCGAGGATCGAGTACCTAGACTAGAGTGAACACAGTCCAATCCAATAGAATTGCCTTAAGCAGACCTTTAGGTCAGATATGTTAGGAGAGCAGATGAGGGTTTCCGTGGTCTTTGTTTTGTGTGATTGTGGTGATAATCTCGCTACAAAAGTGTTAGACAATTAAAAAAAGTGTTTTAGATAGGTTTGGAGCTTAGAGCAAAACTTCACTGACGGATAGACTGGTGAAGCTTGCACTAGTTGAGAAAAATGCAAGAAAACAAAAGGAAATTCAGAGTTTCGATGGAGAGTTATTTGTCAAGCATCGTGAACCTATTTTCAATTGATTCCTTTTGTTTTAGGTGTTGGGTAAGTAGACAAGTTTGACAAGTAGTCTCAACATCTAATTGGATCTGCATGCCATTGAAAGGATCTTTTACAAAAGCAGTGTAAGCTCAGAAAGGGATAGTGCATCCAAAAGTAGGTGATTCTCGTAGAGCGTCTACTAGGAAACATGTAAGATAGCACGTGTGAACAAAATAAGGAATTAATAATTAGGTACATTTATAAAAAAATGTATTTACATTAAGAAGAAAGTGAAAATTTTCATACGTAAAAAATTGCACACATAAGGGTACATATAATACTTGAAAATATAGAGTTAAGGGATTATTTAAATACCTTTTGGTCGCATGTGCTATCTGCAATTTTCATATAGTGGATTCCTTGGGGTGATTTTGAGCTCAATTTGCATGAACAAGAGTGTGTGAATGCTCAACGATGGTCAAAAATTCTCAAAAATCCTTTAATCAGCATTTGTGAGAGACGTGTGAAGCTAAGAGACAATTTTTTGCATGATACCTCACCAGTATCTTTGATTAGTGTCTTTAAGTATATGTGTGGAGTTTGGGTGTAAAGTAACCAACGTAAGGTCTTAGGTGAGAAAGAGCCAAAAAGGAGGTTGTCAAGAATACTAACTGCTTATTAGTACCTCCCTACAATGTCAAAACAAGATACAGACTGATAGTAGAGAGTAAAAGAGGGCTTCAAAGACCTTAGACGGTGAAATCAGTGCATTTTGGGAGGTTTCCTAGGAAAAAAAGTGTGATTTTCTCTCTCATTTTAGCCCTGAAGCTTAGATCGAATCTGGAAGGTTGAGGTCATGCAATCCCCTTGAATTAAGAGGGCTATTCATCAAGCTCAAAAGGGATTTTTGAAATTGAGCTTGTGGTCATTTCACTTGCTCAATTAAGGTGAAAATTGACACATATACTCTTGAAGAAGGGTGGAACACTCTTGAATTGACCAAAGCTTTAAAAACTGATCAAAAGCAGAAGTCAAACTAAAAATTGTGATTGTCTCCTCAACTTCTGGTAGAAAAAGACTTTTTGGCTAAGTTTGACATCAGTATTTTGTCTTACAGTGTACGTGAATCACACTCGTAGGATTGAATGTGAAATCTGACATGTTTCCACACAGGGAGGGAAAAAATCACGATTTTCTCCTCAAAACCTAGCTACTATCTCATGTTTGAAGAGCCAATATTAGTACTAAAGGAATTCCTCAAGGTAGGGAACACACTCATATAATCAAATCTAGACTCATTATTCTCGTATCCATGAGATGAAATCAAGTTCGATCTAGAAGATAGACTAAAGGAAGGTCCAAAGACCCCTGAGACCATCGAAAGAGTCAAAACCTTGAAATTCTTGTAAGAGTAGGTTTTTAGTGTGATGGAATTGATATTTTGGTATTTATTGCAACTGACATTTGGAAAAGGCTTAATCGAGCTAGGCCTATGTGAACGGAAATATATATTATGTAAATACGTGCAAGAGGGAAATGCACACTCTTGCACGCGGGGGGGGTGGATTGCACCCAGTGTCTGCGTTGTTCTTCTCCCCTCTCCTCTCTTCTCTCTCGCCATGTTGGCGTAGCACCCCGCTCAGGAGGTGCAATGGAATTGATATTTTGGTATTTATTGCAACTGACAGGTGGAAAAGGCTTGACCACCTGTCAACTGCAGTAAATACCAAGATATCAATTCCATTACAGTGTGGATTGGGTAGAAGGTCTCTGAGATAGCTCGAGGAAAAAAATTACCTCAAAGGACCTTAGGCAGGAGAAAATTACGATTTTCTCTCGCAGAGTGTTAGAGAAAATTTTGTTGACCAATTTTGGTTCCACCCTCTAAAGTGAGACGTGTAGAGCATAACTAGGTCTGGAGATAATTGAAGTTGTGCATGAAGTCTTATATGATAGAAAGAGATTAGAGAGAGAGAGAGAGAGAGAGAGGAAAAGGCTACCTTCCCCCTACCTGAGGGTGCATCATATTTTTCTTTACCTAAGGAATTAAATTCTTCTACGATCTCTCAAAAAAAAGAATCTCGACATCGACTATCAACCCCGTAATCATTACGCTCACATGGGAAAACACGATATTTATTACAAAGCACTAGGTTAGATATTTGCAACGCTATTAAAATGGCACCCAATTGCAGAGCTAGTGGGCCCTCATCAAACTGTGAAGCGCAACCCAAGGGCGCCTCGAGGAGGAGGACTTGCAACTAGCTTTTCGATTGAACGGAACTGAATTAACGAAGAGAAATTTCACTCAATAGAGACGTTAATGTATACTTCGAGGCGCACTTCGCCAGCTAGCCGCTCGACATGATGTCATTGCAAGTTAATTAGCGTGTGTGTGAGCCATTACACATTCCACTCGCGGCGGCCATGGCGCGGAGAGGAGGCTTGGCAGAAAGCCTCCCATCTCTTTGGAGGTGAGGCGGACGATAAGCTCGAGCTTGCAATCGTCGACGTTGCCGCCTCGAAGAGGAGGACGTGGAGGAGGAGGAGACGCCAAGCTGAAGACCCCGGAACCACGCATGGTTGCAGGCCGGATCGCTTTCAACTCTCCCCAGCCAAAGTTTGCATCATAAAAGCCGATTGTTCGAAGATCGACAATTTCCGTGACCACCACACTAGGATGGTGGAGCTCGGCATGATTATCCCACACATACACCATCTCCTCCGCATCATAGCTCTCAAGCTCTTACTGGATTTTGGTAGGGTTGGTGTACAATAGAACATCCTTATGAATGCGGCTTGCGGTTGCTCCCAAGCTCTTCTTATTCAACTCTACTGTTGACACAGGACCCACCCGCGCGTAAATCACCCCTGGGCCGAAGGAGGTTGTCGGAAGCTTGGGAGCCAGGTGCGCCCTTATGTTCACCCTGAATCGAAGCGCCACGCGTGCATCCTGGTCTTGCTGAGTCATCGTATCTGCCCTCGTGCGAGCCTTCCACAGGTGGGCGGCTAAACACTCGAAGGACGTAAACGGGACCCCATCAGCTGCCTGCACCTTCAATTTCTCCACCGTGTTTGCAGTGACGGGCACCATCCTTTAAACGAGGCTTTCGTAACAGTCCAACAGAAAGCACATTGTATGTAAAGCGTGAGGATGATGTATTTCTCATTGTGGTTCTTTATGTTGATGATTTGCTGATCACTGGACCAAATGAGAGACATATTGCTGAATTTAAGGCTGATTTGAATGCTACTTTCAAGATGAAAGATTTGGGGCTGTTGCATCATTACTTGGGTATACAGTTTAAGCAGTGTGATGGTGGTATTGCCTTGTGTCAGAAAAGTTACATAGAGACATTGCTATGTAAGTTTGGACTTGAGGATTGCAAACCTATTGCCACTCCCATGGAAACAGGTTTGAAGTTGAGTCTACATGATGCTGGCGATCCTGCTGATGTCACTCTTTACCAAACTGCTGTTGGCTGCCTCATTTATGTATGCAACACGAGGCCAGATATTCAGTTTGCAGTCTCGCAGGTCAGCAGATTTATGCATAGCCCAGGGTCTAAGCATTGGCAGGCTGTCAAGAGGATTTTCCGCTACCTTAGTGGCACTTTACATCTTGGCTTGTTTTATCCCAAGGGGGGATCATTGCCGCCAGACTTACATGCTTTTTCGGACTCAGATTGGGCTGGTTGTTTTGACACGCGAGTGTCCACAAGTGGTTTTTGTTTCATGCTTGGCAGTTCATGTATATCATGGTTGAGCAAGAAGCAACCTACTGTGGCCACTTCGAGTTGTGAGGCTGAGTACAGGGCAGTCTTCACAGCTACGGTTGAGTGTGTATGGCTCAGACGCCTTATGGCTGACTTGGGTGTTGGACAGGACACTGCCAACACTATCTACACTGACAGTCAGAGCGCATTGGCAGTTGCGAGGAACCCAGTTTTTCATGCTCGCACAAAGCACATTGAGGTGCATTACCACTATGTCAGGGAGAGGCTCTCAGCAGGAGAGATCAGCTTCGCTTATGTGCCAACACAGGACAACCTTGCAGATCTTTTCACAAAGGCATTGTCTCGTGAGAAGCTTGAAGCGTTCCGCAAAGCTTTGGGCTTACTCCCCTTTGTGGACTGATCCTGTCCTCAGGGCATGGCACTTCCCTTTACTCATGTGCCAGCTCTCGTTCACCGCATCACTCCAGGGGGGATTTGTTACCATATACATGTGGTAGTGATGTGTGTGAACACACTAGGACCGCCGGGGCATTTTTTCTCTCTTTAGGAGGTTTTTTCCCCCGTGCATTGTATATACGCCCATCACTCTAGGGCTATCTATCTTTCCATTGCACACTAAGTAATACACTCTCTATTGTGTGCCTTGAGCTTCCTTCGTCTTCTCCAAGCTGTGTGTGTTTCTCTGCAACCCTAATTCCAACAACTGAGGGAAGGACTTAAAAAACACATGCGACAAGCAAGAGATCACCTGCACAGACATAACCGGATCTTCGGGGCGAAGCCGGCTATCGATGCGAGTGAGCCGCGCAAGATAGTCCTGCACTCGAAAACCCTCTCCTTGGAGCTGCCCAAAATCCACATCCAAACAGTAGGCCTCAACCCCAGCATCATTGCAATCTAGGACTATAAGGAGTGTGTCACCCGAGTTGACATTATCATCACTTGTATGAGGTACAAGACGTCTAGCGGCAGGGTAGAAGTGGACCAAGAGCATGGAGAGGCTTTTTTGAGGCTCTGGACAATGGCCTTAAAGTCATGATGGCCCGACTGGGTGCTGTAGAAATGGACAGTGCGGGCATAGCCAAACTCACTCCAGTAGAGATCCACACCGTTTAAGACCAGGGTATGGCGCTCTAGTCTCCACAATAATATGGATCTTCGCCATACTCCTACCTCAGTTCTACCTCAGCTCTATCTACTTATGCACCACCCACCTATATATATAAAGGATACAAGGTAGGGCTGCAAGTTAATTAGCGTGCGTGTGAGCCATTACACATTCCACTCGGCGGCCATGGCGCGGAGAGAAGGCTCGGCAGAAAGCCTCCCAGCTCTTTGGAGGTGAGGCGGACGATGAGCTCGAGCTTGCAATCGTCAGAGGAGATGCCAAGCTGAAGACCCCCAGCCAAAATCTGCATCATAAAAGCCGATTGTTCGAAGATCGACAATTTCCGTGACCACTACACTAGGATGGTGGAGCTCGGCCTGATTATCCCCTGCATCATACCTGATACCTCTCACAAGGAGCTTTGGACGTGTTTCTAGATAGTAAGTTAGAGTACATGCTCAATAATTCCTAGCTAGAAGTAGGAGTTTTCACATTTAATCTAGCAAGTAAGCTAGCAATTTTCTAATTCATCTAGCAAATCACCAACATCTATATAGTAACTTGCTCTTGGACGTTCTGATCTAGTAAGTTCATCTGGTAAATCATAAACTCCTATGTAGAAACCTGTTCTTGGACGTCTTTATCTAGTAAGTTCATCTAGTAATTCATGAACTCCTACATAGTAGCTAGCTCTTTGGAATCCTCATATAGTAGTTTATAAACTCCTATATAGCAAAGGGTGTTTCATCTAGTAATTTTTCACTTACTATGGATCAAGTAATTGACTCTTAATGTAGTAAGTTTGTCTACCCCTAATTTCATTTTAGTAAAAATTCATTAAGCATAGTTAAACAACTGATTATTGACACACATCATGGTTACTCGTTTGATCATCAACTAAGTTTCTTAGTTGATATATTATTTTTCTAATATAAATAAGGAAACAAAATAAAGTCTCATAGTTGTAGACGAAGCTATAAAAGGGAAGGGGTATATCTCACACACTCTATCATTGATTTGCAAGTACCACAACTGCACACACTGTCCTTAGAGAGGAAAGATATTACAGGATGATGGAGATTATTGTAATTTTTTTTAACAATATATGTTAAATTCTTCCAAATAGTATCAATGATAAATTTCTAAACACAAACTAGATCACAATCTAAAAAACAGAAAACATCCAATGCAAATGTAAATTGGATACCTTAGAAGTATAGTCCACGTTGTGTTGATTATTCAAAAGTCTCATTAACTTCTCAAAATATGTCCATAAGCTTGGACCACAAGCGTCAAGTTATAACTTTATTAAATCAAAATACTTACATCTTCCATATTATGCTGGAATACAAGGTCAAAATATCAATCTGGAGATGTATTTAAAACCTAGATTTCTTCAAAGTTTTCAACAAGCTTAGTTGATCTTCTTTTGTGGTACAAAAAAGAACAATTGGGTAAGAGTTTCGAATGAGTCAAAGCTCTCAAACCATGGTTGTTGAGAGAATTTTTGTTTATCTAGAAATAGATATAAGTGTCACCATTTACTTGAGTAAATGGTAACCCTTGGGTAAGAGTTTATAATGAGTCAAAGCTCTCAAACCATAGTTGTTGAGAGTATGTTTGTTTATCTAGAAATAGATATAAGTGTTACCATTTACTTGAGTACAGATGTAAGTAAAGTTCATCCAGATAAGTGATAATTTTTCTTAGAAATATTTAAAATAAAATCAGTGGAAGTATATGAAATTAAAACCACTACATCATTTATATATCTATGACCCCCAATGCACCATATATAGCTTCATAGACCTTAATTAATTCTAGTTGTATCCAAATGCATTGAGTTGCATCATATTACAATATATAGATCCTTTTAGACTAATCTATCAGGCTTTACTACACACAATTATAGCTACTTAGGGTTTAGCATTTGACTTAATTGCTTTAAAATGCAGACAATTGAGGCCTCATGGACAATGCTATGGTTCAAATTCTCTTTAAATTGAATTCAAGTGATCTAATTGAATTCATTTTTTTTGGTTTGATTCAATCATTTCTACCACAACACTCTCTCTAACACATCACATTGAGGACCCTGCTTTTCGACCGGTTTGAAAATACTACTTGTGAATGTCCACATTTGTACAATGCATGCCCTTTGTAGAATTGTGGAGAAATCGGTCTACTTATATATCGGGTTTTCTTGGAAAATCAAGAACTCAGCAGAGCGACAAGTGGCCCTGCAGTGCTTTGAATTGGTACTGTCGGATATGGGGCTTCATGGTGGCAATGTGAAAATGATGAAAAGAGATCAACTGCTGAGAAGGATGTCCCATGCAAACCATCCATCGGTGGGGTGAAGGCACGCAGGTTTTTATCTAAACCCCAAGGAATACGAGATCCAAAGCTAACAAAACATGGAAAAATATATAACACATCTTATGTTAGCAAGGTAGAGTATCAGAGCTGGAAAAAGCTACATATTGTAGTCAAAGATCAAGAACCAACTACTCGTAACGCGAAGGCTGAGTTTTGGCGATCAATAGACATCCTATTTTTGATGTGCGACAAAGATGACTGTGCACAAGGTGATATGAACAAGTTCAAGGAGAATCGCAACCTTCTCAAAAAATCATTCAAGACAGCATAGACAGACACCCAGATTACTCACTACATGGTATTATTGTGTATTTGATTCTCTTTTATGTGTAACTATGTGAGTGTAAAACGTTCTAAGTAATCTGTTTTCATATCAGCAGGTACAGCAGGCAACATCATCTGAGCATGCTTCTCGGTGAAGTTACTGACATCCAAGGGTAGTTTGATTTCTGTTGTTTTCACAGAGAGCATCTTACTTCTTTGTATTTCAGTTGCCTCAACCTCAAGGTCGACTGTATCTTCAACCTCCTCGACTTCTTGTATATGTATTGTCTCCTCACATTGACTAACAAGGATGGAGAGATTGTGAAGGTTCGGATCACCACCAATCTTGCCCTTTGTTGAGGTACAAAGCTCCACACTTGTCACTTACATTCATCTACTTGCATGAAGCAAGAGAAGGCAGGATGATCATTGCCAATAAGGTTGGGCTAGTCTACTCATAAAGAGTGATAGTCCTTGTCTTGTCAATTCAATTGCTATTGGTTTTGTGTTTTCTATTGTACGTAGTGACCTTATTATGTTATATTTTGAACCTCCATCTCCATTGTGTGCTCTCTTAATTGTGTGCATGTTTGCTTGCAAGAGATCAAGCTCTATCATTATCAATCTCTTTATATGGAATCAAAGACTAATTGTGGCTAAGGGGTTATAAGCAGCAAAAGCAAAAGCGGTCAGATGTTAATTTCTTAAATGAAAATATTTCATATTAAGTGGGAACCTCAAGGAATCCTACATATGAAAATAAAAAGAGGAAGCCTTTTGCAAATGCAAATAAACATTTTATATCTCTCGCTCCTATGTATCCAATTTGACAACCCTATAAGGTATCCACCTCTAAGTCTTGTATAAGATAGAAGGTAAAAAGCCTTCGCAGCTTGGTAAGGTAGTTTATGAATGAGAGACATACATTAGAGGCACTAGATCCATGGCTTTTGCAACCAGATCATGGAGACAAGCAATGTGAAATCTTATAGTTCTCGCTAATCACCATCTTGCCTAGGAAAAGTTTAGAGCTCTCTTTTCTACCTCATTGCTTAACTAATCTCTCTCTCAAAAGGGGAAAGAAGGACACTTGTCCAAATGCTACCCCTATTTCTTATGGATCTATCTCAACACGGGCCAAGGTTAAAGGGGTCCAAATGAGAGATGGTCCGTCAAAGAGTAAGGCTAGCTAATGGAGAAGGAGATGGAGCTCTTGCACTTTGAGCTTCACACACACACACTCATTGTGTGAAGTGCAAAGTGCAAGAGTTCCATCTCCTTTTCCAAGCTTGTTTAGAAGTTGAGAGCCTACACCAACACTCTTGGCTATGGAATGCAAATCCAACCAAGAGCCATGCTTCAATGCTTAAGCTTGTCATCTTCTCCATCTTTATTACTATGCTATTATGCTATCCTAAGCAAGAAGAGTGATGATAAGTGAGGAACTATTTCTTTCTCCTATGAATGTTTCTTACTCCTGTTCCCTACCCTCATTCCCTGCTAGCTCTCTCAACTGTTGTCAATTTCGCTAATTCTCTCTCTCTCTCTCTCTCTCTCTCTCTCTCTCTCTCTCTCTCTCTCTCTCTCTCTCTCTTTTACAAGTATTGTTCATGCCAATATAACTAGGAATGATGTTCATTTTGCTACCATCAAGTACTCTCCCTATGCTCTTTAAGAATAATTTTAAGGAAATGCTCACTAATGTTACTTTAATTCTGCTACAATCAATGCTATTAGCCATATTCCGTTACATGAAGCACCCTAGTTCGAAATTTCCTCTTGAAAAAACCCATAAGAAGGAGCTGTGCGTGGTTGCAAAAATGATTATTCAAAACACTCGCCTAGAGTTAAGACGTTAAACAAGACCGGACTAGGGTGAGTGGGAAGAGGATAGCCAATTTGTCAAGAAACCCAAAAACATTAGCGCTAGTGAGAAACTTTGTTAGTTTGCGATAGTGACTCCACGAGTCACGAGCGCCATGAGCCTCTATTCTCAAGCATCGATTGCCCCATGAGATGCATAGGGAAGGATGTATTGATGGCATATATACATGCTACTTCTAAATATTAGCTATGAAACATGGTCGGGCAAGGGCCGCGTACCATCAGTGAGAAAGAGACACACGTAGGCATCACCATTGCCACCTAATTGATGGACCACATGTTTTGGAAAAAATGGAGAGATCTCATAGCAACAAGCTAGGAACCTCTTCCTCGGGTGACCCACCCTAGGACTCGAGTCTTCAAGGGTAAGAGCCCTAGCCAAATGAGCACCAGGTGAGCACAAGGTATCTGTCCCTCTAGCAGGGACCCAACCAAGCATGACTAGCTGCTAACGGTTTGTACCAATGCTTGAGTTTGGAAATTACCTCTAAATTGAAAACTTGAAGGTGACAAAACCTAAAGAGTTTGAAGAAATTTAGTGTAAAACCTTCCAAATATGGTGAATTTACCGTTATTTTCTTTTGTGCACAGGTTTTCTAACTTTTATTATTTCAAGCGGTGGTTTCTACACTAATTGAGTGTCCTAGTTCGCGGCCGCTTTGTGAACACGCTCTTGTGTTTCTTCCTGTTTCATTGCCCTATTTTTTTTGTATGTCTCGGCTCTGCGTGCAAACACGCTGAGGATATGCAGAGGATGACGATGCGAGAGGCAACACCCGATATAGCAAGGTAAGGTCGCTCTAAAGCTCGAGAGCAAGTTCCCTGTCCTGGGAAGGGCCATTGATGCGTGGTGTTCACAAGCAAGGCCCGAGGCAGGTTCTATAAACTACAGCAATGTGCGTGCAAACATGCTGAGGAATATGCAGAGGAGGACGATGCGAGAGGCCACCCGATATAGCAAGGTAAGGTCGCTCTGAAGCTCGAGAGCAGGTTCCCTGTGCTGGGAAGGGCCATTGATGCATGGCGTTCACAAGCAAGGCCCGAGGCACGTTCTGTAAACAACAACAATGGACCCTACATGGATGTAATGAGCAGATTGCAGCGACATGCGAGAGACTTGGGCCTTGCGTGTGTGTTTATTGTGTTTATTGGCGTGCCACTCTTCTGATTGACAATATGGGTATTATCACCAACATCACTTATATTAGCAGGTCTCATCGGTCGAGCACAGTTGAGGACAACCCAAGGATGATGCAATACTTGGTTGAGGGTGACGCGTTGCTCAGGATCATTGCAGAGCATGCCTTTGAGGAGGTCCTGAGCTAAGCACAAAGGATGGACCCATCCAAAGAGAGCCTGTCGGCGTTATATAGGATGGCAGCATGGAAGTTCTCATCCAAGGAGTCATCAGCAAGGTGTTGGATGAAGCTAGGCATCGTGCCAGTGAGCATGAGGTGCAGGACGACCCCGAGGCTCCGGATATCGACACGATCGTCGTAGCATCTTTGGATAAGCTCAGGTGCATGGAAGGGCGAGGTTCCGACGCGGGCATCATCGAGCCTCTATAAGGGATCCTCCATGGATGCAGCATGCCCAAAGTCTGCCATCAGCACCTGATGTAGCTCATATGGTGCTGCTGCTGCACCAGCAGCTTGTTCAGTCGCTCTGCTTCGAAGGGGTCCGGCAGGAGAAGCACGTTCCCGGGCTTGATGTTGCGGTGGACAATTCCCCGAGCATGGCAGCCGATAAGGGCTCGGGCCAGGCTCGCCACAATGTGGGCAGCCTCCCTTTCATTGAGGATGGGGCAAGCATCGAGCGCATGGGGAGACAGAGATGGAAGCAATCTAGAGTGTTGCAGCAGAATCTCAAACGGTGGGCTCTATATCAAATGTGGACTTACTGAAATGTATTCGCAATATGAGCAGAGCTAAACGAGGGGGACAAGTGCAGGTACTAATTAGCTTGAGCAATTATTCTTAGATGTTTTGGTCTGATTGTGCCCACAACAAAGCATTGTTTGATGGTGAGTGTAGATTGCTTGAGGGAGTATTGAGTACTTTGTATTGTCCAAAATAGTTTGCAAGTACAAAATATCTAAATCTGTGATGTATTTGCATACAAATTAGGGTGATTAACACATACCTTAGATATTCTTGTTAGGCATGAATGCTTGCATGTGATGATGGAAATTTGAAGTCTTTGAAGGTGAAAGATGGAGTTTCATTGTATATAGACCTGTGTTTATTCATGTATTGACCTGAGTTTATTCATGTATAGACCTGTGATGATGGAAATTTGAAGGCTTTGAAGGTGAAGCATGGAGTTTCATTGTGTATAGACCTGTGTTTATTCATGCCTAACGTTCATGTCTATATACAATCAATATTCTAAGCTTCTCATTGATTGTATATAGACGTGAGTTTATTTGAATTTGGAAATTCTTAGATTAGAAATGTAACTAATTTCAAGAAGTCTAAAACTGTCATCTTTCCTCTATTTTTTAAAAAATATGTTTTTAAAGTTTCTCTGAACTTCGCACACACTATATCTACTGATCCAAAAGCGGCAACCAGAATAGAGTGACAGCTTCTACTAGTCTACTCGTGCTCCAGATGAAGACAAAAGTTGTGTTATTTTTTTTCGTGATTTTTAGTTTGGCTTGCAAATAAGTTTAAAGAAGAATCGGTAAATTTGTGGACAATATTGCCTATCAATGATCAATGTTAAGCCAAAACAGAATTTTAGTTGTTGATGAGATATTGGCGCAATGTTTTTTTACTGTTTCTGTTTTTAGTTTTTGTTGTGTTGTCCAATGTCCTTCTGCAAGGCGCTGTGCATGCATACCTGCAGCAAGAGGCCTGACGGAACTGCAGTTTGCCAGGGTTTAAGGCTAACTGATCAGTTGCTCTGTTTTTGTTAGCATGTCTCACACAATCAACAGGGGATGGCTGGACCGTGGACGAGCTAATATATATATATGCGCCAAGTAAACAACAATCATCTTACTGCACCTATTGTAATTGGCCTATGATGCTCAATGCTACTGAGCTCCAACAATATAACCCTTTTGTTTTGTATAGTGTGATCAACATTACTGATGCATGTAGGGGCTTGTCAATCTTATCAAGCCTGACAACCAGCGTGCACCGGAGCTATTGGTTGTAGACTTCATTTGTAGCCTCTTTTCCCACTAAGGGTGTGGACATTACAAGGCTCATGTTGTCGGAAGCAGACCTGGTGCATGCCCTTATCAGCCTGGTTAAAAAACACAGGAATGAGGCGGTGGTAGAGGTGGCCTCAGGGGAGGAGCCGACCCCTTACCCTTCCTCCTTGCCAAGCGGCACATCCACATTCTCGCCACCAACAATGACGGAGTTTGTGGTGGTGGGTGTACGGGGGGTAGTGTAGTGTGAAGTGAACATTTTGCCTAGTGGAGGCGGATGTGATGGGGACACTGGCAGAGGTGGTGAGTGGCGAGGGGGGCATCTCAAAGCAAGCGGCGCTCATGGCGTGGGCGACTCGTGCAAGAAGAGTCAAACTAGTAAGAAGAGAACTCCTAGTTGTGTTCCTCCATTTTCTTGCTATATGGTCAAATAAAAGTACTATATAGATAGAATGTTGTGACTATAACCATATAGGAGTATTCTCATTATTACATGTTTGCACTCTTACTACATACGTGTATTTGATCTAGTAAGTTTCCTAGCAATTATATTTTTTTTACTATATAGAAATGTGTCCAAAGCTCCTTGTGTCTCAAGCTCTTGCTGGATTTTGGTAGGGTTGGTGTACAATAGAACGGCCTCATGAATGCGGCTTGCGGTTGCTCCCAAGCTCTCCTTATTCAGCTCTCCTGCTGACACGGGACCCACCCGCGCATGAATCACCCCTGGGCCGAAGGAGGTTGCCGGAAGCTTGGGAACGAGGCGCGCCCTTATATTCACCCTGAATCGAAGCGCCACGCGTGCATATTCACATGTAGTGCCAACAAATGCCTCTCCCAATCACATTGCATATATGTCCCAAGAACCGCATGCTACCTGAGGCGAAATAAGTTAATAATTAAACCGCATAATTTCTGGCTCCCAGGATCTTCCCTGGACGAGCAGTTACAACTGTAACTGACAGGCTGGTACATCTCTCATTCTTGAGTCTCTGTGTGTGCACACTCGAGTCTCTGTGTGTGCGTGCCTGTTTGACAACGTGGTATCACAGTAGAGTACACCCAACACCCACCACCCTTCTCTTCACCTAGTGCGCACGCTGCCCTTGCTTGTGGGTGCTCGTTGATCCGGACAGCCAGCATGTCACAGCAAGACCCGGGTAACCTTGCTGCTCAAAGGAGCAGCACTCTCGGATATAGTGAGCGGAATCACTGTCCAGCCCGTCCCTAATAGTCCTAATAGCGCTGATTGGACGGCCAAGGATTTGCAAGCCCAGGCTGAACTCATGTTGCACCTGGCTTATCGACGTCAGGTCCAAATGGTTAGGCGTTGCCAAACCGCAGCCGAAATTTGGACCTTTCTACGTGCTGCCTACCATCGCGAGGACCTGATCACTCGTGTTACGACCCTCAAGAAACTACTTCTTGCTGTGCTTTCTGAACAGCAGGAAATCTCCACGTTTCTTGATAAATGGCGCACCGTATTGGATAATGCCCTCCTCTTAGGCCTTCAATTGGATGAAAGCCTCCAAGCCTTCAAGAAGATGCCATGCGAGGCAGTTCGAGTGCACCTGCACCAGCCATACCCTCCACACAATTTGTTCAGCGTCAATCAAATTTCAGAAGGAGGGGCTCTCGCTGCTTCAACAACACAAGAAACCCAGCCAATAACCCCACTCCTGCAAAAATCTGCAGCCATTGTGGACGCCATGGCCATCATGTTCATGAATGCCAAACCAAACGGCGCGAACAACAACGGAACGACCGTCGTCCACGACCTCAACTACAACACATTGAAGTACCTGCCCTCAGCCAGTATGGTATATGAATCTCTTCAACTTTTTACTTCCCACATTAACTCCATTGGTTTGCTTGCTTCTTCAGTTGCTGCAACAGAGTGGCTACTTGACATCGGTGCAACACACCATATGACACCACACAGTCATTGTCTTCGCGACCTCGCACGCCCGGTTCAAGTCTACCTTGGAGATAATCATAGCCTCAATATAGTAGGGCACGGCCATCTGCATGTCTCCTTACCCAGTGGAGCTCCCGTAATCATACGTGACATCTACCACATACCAGCCCTCAGCCGCAACATCCTTTCAGTTACTGCAGCCACATCTACAGGGTCCTCTATTGAGTTTTTCCATGACTCCTGTTTCATTCACTTTAAACTCCCTACTGGCCAATACGAAATCCTCAAACTCCCTCAAAAGAATCGATTGTATCCGATTCCAATCACCCAATCTGCCCATGATGCTGTGGTAGCTTCGACTTCAACTGTCTCCCTACACCTAACCAAAGCAACATCGACCCTTATGTGGCATTACAGGCTTGGGTATATCAATGGTCCCACACTCCACCGCATGGCGAAGAACAAAGTATGCTCAAGTCTCCCATCGAACCTGTCACCTATTGATCTATGTGAAGGTTGTCTTTTGGGTAAAGCGAGTCACAAGCCCTTCCCTCGATCTCAGACGCGGTCTTCTCAGCTGAATCAATTGGTCCACAGTGATTTATGTGGACCCATGGAGTCAACCTCCCTTGCAGGTTCTGTGTACTTTCTAACATTTATTGATGATTTCAGCAGGTACACTACAATATATTTCTTGAAGCAAAAGTCACAAGTTCTCTCAAGCTTCAAAGAGTACTGCAGGTTGGTAGTGCGACAGCATGATCTACCCGTGCAGGCTCTTCGCTCGGACAATGGAGGAGAGTATGTTACCAATGCATTTAAAAACTTTGGCATGGATGAGGGCATACAACAACAATTCACTGTCCCCTACACACCTCAGCAAAAATGGGGTCGCCGAAAGGAAGAATTGAACCTTAGTTGCAGCTTCACGTGCCATGCTACTCGCGGCATGCCTATCAAAGGCATACTGGGAGGAAGCAATTGCCACTGCCGGCTACCTTCAAAATTGCATACCACATGCAATTGATCCCTAGTATACCCCATACTACCATTGGTTTGGTAAAATTCCAGATCTGCAGCACCTCCGAGTCTTCGGGTGTTTAGCCTACCATGTCAAGGCCCTTTCCCTGCACCACAAACTCGACCCAACCAGCACAAGGATGGTGTTCATGGGCTATGGAGATCGCCTTGGAGTGAAAGCTTACAGGTTGTATGACCCTCAGCTGAAAAAATTTCAGTTTGCTCACTCTGTCTATTTTGATGAATCTTCCATGATCAGTCCACAGGAGGGAGATGCATCTCCTCCCATGCTCACACTACCATCTGGACCCAACACATCAGATCCTCTTATCTCAAGTGTTCCACGGATCGAATGGGAGGAAGCAGATGTTTGGAAACCTTTACCTCGGCCCCATCCCCCTCCTATACCACAGACACCTCCTTCTCCAATTCCAATTGGCACTCCTCTGCCTAAAGGTGCACCTCCTTGGTCTCTTGGGAAAAATACCAAGTCCGTCCTCTTTCCAAAATCTCCAAACCCCTTGTTCCCTGGTCATAATAAACCAGCAGATGTCACAAGGCAATTGTTGATGCCCTCCACAACTCGCCAGCCTCCCCCTCATGTGGCAGATAACCCCATTATTCAGGTTCCTTTGGCGAATGATACATCTTCTCAATCTGCTCTTTCTCCACGGATTTCAAGTCCTCCATCAGACACCAGGGACTTAAGCCCATATGTACCAGTGGAGCCGATCCACCAGCGCCCCTTGCGTGGTCCAAACCCAACCTCTCACCCTTCCAAGTCTTCAAAGGTTCGATCTCTCATGGAGATCTATGAGAAGACAAACCACTCATTGCTCCTGGATCGTTCAGCTGATCAGCCCTCTGGTAATTCCAATACAGCTGAAGTACTCTACCTCCAGGTGCTCCATGCTTCCTCAGACGATCTTGACGCACTTCTCTCTGTTGCTAAATCCATTGATGAAATCTCTTTGGATGAGGCTTTGTCAGGTCCTGAGGCCACATTTTGGCAGCAAGCAATGGAGTCAGAGTACCAATCCCTCATGGATAATGGCACATGGCAGCTGGTCCCTGCTCCACTAGACAGAAAATTGGTGACCTGCAAATGGTTGCTTCGCAAAAAGCTCAATGCTGACGGCACAGTCTCACGCTACAAAACTCGACTTGTGGCGCGAAGATTTACCCAGGTCCCTGGCATGGATTTCACTGAAACGTTTTCTGCTGTGCTTCGCATCACCTCTTTTCGAGTTCTGATTGCAATAGCTGCTCTCTTTGGCGTCCACCTTCATCAAATGGATGTCCGCACTGCCTTTTTAAATGGAGATTTAGAGGAGGAGATCTACATGGAGCAGCCCCAAATGTATATCTCAATGCAACACTCCAATTATGTATGCAGGCTACTCAAGGCCCGTTATGGATTGAAACAATCCCCCAGGCAATGGTATCAAAGGTTCCATCAGTGCATGATCACTCTTGGATATGCACATTTTCAATCTGATGCCAATGTGTATGGCCGTCACTCTGCTGGTGTATTACTGTTTCTCGCCATCTACGTGGATGATATTTTGATGCTCTCTAATTCTGAATCAGCTCTTGAAACAGCAAAGGGTGAACTCCACTCTTCCTTCTCCATGACTGACATGGGGCCCCTCCACTACTGCCTTAGGATTCAAGTCTTGTAGGATCCTTCAAAGGGCTTCATCCGGATTAGCCAAGAGTCTTACATTCAATCCCTACTTAAGAAGTACAATATGTCTGCATGCAAGGGAGTGGAGACTCCTCTCCCAACTTCGCTCAAGCTGAAACAATCGGAATCTGTGTTAGGATTTGAAGGGCAACCTATTCTTTCAAAAGATGGGTTGTAGAAAAATGCACCCTTCCCTATAGAAGGGTCTATTTTTAGTTTGCCCTTCCAATGAGAAAATTTTGCATAATTTACAAGGCAAGATACTATATTGTGTCAATGAGTATAACCAATATACATATATATATTGTAAATGAGCATTAATATATATAAAATGTTTTTTAATTAGCCTTTCCATTGGCATGTATTCTATTTTTTCACCCTTCTCTATAGAAGGATAATTTTTGAACAAGCCCTTCCAATGACAGACTCAAAAAAACTTTGGCCTTCATACGACCGACAAAATGCCTTAAGAAGGGCAGATGGGCATCAACTCCTATCACTGATCGGAATCATCTTCAGTCTTAGCTGCTGCTGATATGGAGTCTTTTCCATATTCCAACATTCTTGGCGGAGTGTGTTACCTAGTAACTTGTACTAGGTCTGACATTTGTTTCGCAGCAAACCTTTTATCTCGCTACATGAAAACTCCAGGTCTAATCCACATCCAACACCTAAAGCGTCTCATGCGCTATCTTCAGCATACGAAGGATTACGACATTTACTATTATGCCCTTCAGCCTCTGCCAACACCCTTCCTTGTTGGCTACTCTGATGCATATTGGGGGGGTGATCAAGATACTCTTCAATCCACCTCAGGATATGCCTTTCTTCTGGCTGGAGGTGCAATCTCCTGGCAAAGCAAGAAACAGGAAAGAGTCACCTTGTCATCGACAGAAGCTGAATATGTTGCAATGATTCTTGCCTTGAAAGAAGGCATTTGCCTTAAACACTTCTCAATGGAGACTACACTCTTCCCGAATCAGCCACTAGTACTTCATTGCGACAATATGTCTGCTATAATGCTTGCAAGGAATCTCTAACACTCAGAAAAGACAAAGCATATAACGATGAAGCTTCAATTCATCAAGGAGCTCATTCAAGAAGGCAGCATCGAGCTCTCCCATGTTCGTACAGAACAACAGTGGGTGGATTTCCTCACGAAGTCCATTCCAAAGGCAAAGCATCTTGAAAGCTGTCAACAGCTCGGCTTAAAATCACTGTGATGGGAATTATCAACTTAGGGGGGTGTGTGGCGAAATAAGTTAATAATTAAGCCACTTAATTTCTGGCTCCCAAGATCTTCCCTGGACGAGTAGTTACAACTGTAACTGACGGGCAATGTCCGTCCCCAATTTGTATTTAAACTGCCCTTGGCAAGCATAACAAACATCTCTCATTCTTGCCTCACACTCGAGTCTCTGTGTGTGCGTGCCTGTTTAACAACACTACCGAGCCTCATATTGAACAACTGCAAAAAAAACAGTGGCCCATGTAAGTCCAGCATTCATTTGCACCAACAAATTTCTTGCAGCATTGCTGGCATTATCAAACTAAACCCTCATGGCACTTACTGCGCCGAGTCCGTTTCTTGTAAAGAATACGGTAACCACATTCTCGACACTGTATCACATCCCCGGGCTTCAATGCATTATCAGCCCCGCAGTCTGAATTCAGCCTAAAAAAGAGAGATAGCAAGGTAACTCAGAACAGCCCGCTTTTAAAAGAATGTATAAGGAGATAGTTGAACAATGAATAAGGAGATATTAAGTATCGCAGGCAAAATGCATTTGATACACCATTACCACAAAGATAAGATACTTGAAACTGCGGCAAAGGCACCTCGCATTTTAACAAAGGTTCTGTAACTTGGCATGAACGCGTCCTGGGATGCTTTAATGAACTGTTTTCCAGCCAACTTTTGTAATATTTTGTTAGGCTAACGACAAGCTTTCTAGGTCTTGTTCATGTTGTGCGATGAAATACATTGACCAATTTTTGAACTGTCGGTGCAAAAACCATACTAAGAAATTTAAGCTAAGTTTTCAATCGAGAATTACACCATAATTTGACGCTGCAACCACAGAAAATTCAAAAAAGCCTGTACTTCCGAAAAAAATTATACTTTGCACTGCTTTTAACACCAGATCTCTTCTCCATGCATTCTGAGAAGTCATTCACCATTCACAGAAAGAAGCCATCAACTACACAAATCTACATAGACTAACCCAAAGTTGCACAAATGCTTCTAGAATAGGGAAAACACGATATCCATTACAAAGCACTAGGTTAGATATTTGCTATGGTATTAAAATGGCACCCCCAATGTAGCCCCTCGAAATTGAATAGCTAGTGGGCCCTCATCAAACGCAACCCAAGGGCCCATACCCGAGCCTCGAGGAGAAGGACTTGCAACGGAACGAAGAGAAATTTCACTCGATAGAGACGTTACTGTATACTTCGAGGCACGCTTTGACATGATGTCGCTGCAAGCTAATTAGCGTGTGTGTGAGCCATTACACATTCCACTCGGCGGCCATGGCTCGGAGAGAAGGCTCGGCAGAAAGCCTCCCATCTCTTTGGAGGTGAGGCGGACGATGAGCTCGAGCTTGCAATCGTCGACGCTGCCCCCTACAAGAGGAGGACGTGGAGGAGGAGGAGATGCCAAGCTGAAGACCCCGGAACCACGCATGGTTGCAGGCCGGATCGCTTTCAGCTCTCCCCAGCCAAAGTCTGCATCATAAAAGCCGATTGTTCGAAGATCGACAATTTCCGTGACCACCACACTAGGATGGTGGACCTCAGCCTGATTATCCCACACATACACCATCTCCCCTGCATCATACCTCTCAAGCTCTTGCTGGATTTTGGTAGGGTTGGTGTACAATAGAACGGCCTCATGAATGCGGCTTGCGGTTGCTCCCAAGCTCTCCTTATTCAGCTCTCCTGCTGACACGGGACCCACCCGCGCGTGAATCACCCCTGGGCCGAAGGAGGTTGCCGGAAGCTTGGGCGACAGGCGCGCTCTTATATTCACCCTGAATCGAAGCGCCACGCGTGCATCCTGGTCCTGCGTCTCTGCCCTCGTGCGAGCCTTCCACACGTGGGCGGCTAGACACTCGAAGGACGTAAATGGGCCCCCATCAGCTGCCTCCACCTTCAATTTCTCCACCGTGTTTGCAGTGACGGGCACCATGCTCACCTGCAGATCTTCATGGGGTGCTATTGCAGGGCGGCCGCGTGTCCTTAGACGTGGCAACTGCCGTGGGGACACACTGTCCAGCTGACGGCGCAGGTGGTGAGGTGGAGCGGACAGTTCAGCCACTCCGTTGCAGAGCTCGGCCCAGCTCTTCATCATGCTCGCGAAGGAGAAGCCATCAAAAAGCGCGTGATCACTCGAGCACCCTATCGCTACGCCACCGCCCAGAAAGCTCGTCACCTGCAAGACAGACTTATATACGTTATGACGTAGAGCACGCAACGATAGTGAGCAGTTATAACTGAGGGAAGGACTTAAAAAACACGTACGACAAGCAAGAGATCACCTGCACAGACATAACCGGATCTTCGGGGCGAAGCCGGCTATCGGTGCGAGTGAGCCGCGCAAAAAAGTCCTGCACTCGAAAACCCTCTCCTTGGAGCTGCCCAAAATCCACATCCAAACAGCAGGCCTCTATGAACTCAACCCCAGCATCATTGCAATCTAGGACGATAAGGGGTGGGTCACCGGAGTTGACATTATCATCACTTGTATGAGGTACAAGACGTCCAGCGACGGGGTAGAAGTGGACCAAGAGCATGGAGAGGCTTTTTTTGAGGCTCTGGACAATGGCCTTAAAGTCATGATGGCCCGGCTTGGTGCTGTAGAAATGGACAGTGCGGGCATAGCCAAACTCACTCCAGTAGAGATCCACACCGTTTAAGACCAGGGTATGGCGCTTGGTTGGGGTGACAGGCTTCACCAAACTAGTCTCCACAATATGGATCTTCGCCATACTCCTACCTCAGCTGTACCTCAGCTCTATCTACTTATGCACCACCCACCTATATATATAGGCTCGGGATATCGCTTCTTTTGAATTGAATATCGCGAGGACCAGCTTTCACGTGGGATACGTTGGTATAATCTGCATGCAGGGGGGACGTGGATTGATGGGGAAATCTTGGTTACGGTGCATGATAGGAGAGTATTTTTCAGACTGCACGTTCTCGCGCACGCATTCCCTCTGATCCTGGTTATGGTGCATGATAGGAAAGTATTATTTAGACTGCACGTTCTCGCGCACGCATTCCCTCCTGAGTCCTTTTAGTCCACCTTCATGCGGTTCACACTTGAAGCCAAAATCTGCCGCTGCATTTCCCACGAATTGCAGGAGGTAATGTTTTGACGCCATTGGCTGCTGCAGGGTGGGGTCGTGTGCGAGTTAATGTTTTAACGGAATGGGCGCTGTATAGTGCTCACTGCTTGGCAATGTTGGCATAATAGCTCCTCGTCCGACGGGTAGGTAGAGGCCGCCCGATTCTGTGGCGGGTCCGGAAAACAGTCTGAACCATGTCAACCCATATATAGTTACGAGCCTCCTAGAGTAAAGATTTTTCCTATTTTTATGAAGATCGCGAGGATCTTTCACGTGGTATACGTAACACGTTGGTAATAATGGTGAGACTTATCAGCAGTAGTTTTTGCCCTCGATCTTCAACTTCGGCAGGAAAAGAAATGGAGCAATCGCCATCATGCCCTTGCCATCGCTGCGCTTAGAGCTCCGCCCGCCATGCTATGTCTCTTTGAGCTTTCATCTCGCTTCCCGGCTCTCGAACGACACAAAACTCATCCACAATCATGTTTCACGTGAGGACCTTTCACGTGGGATACGTTGGCATAATCTGCATGCAGGCCGAACGTGGATTGAGGGGGAAATCGAGGGGAAACTTGGTTATGGTGCATGATAGGAGAGTATTATTCTCTTTTGGTTATATTTGGGCCTCCTAGGCCTCGTGGCAAAGCAAGGCATGTCGGTTGTCGATCGAATGTAGCCGTTAGGTCATCGTTGACCAAAAAGACAACACGCGGAGCACACATGCAGTCTCAAACCCCCGACCTCGCGTCCCAGAAGCACTGTCCTAACCACTGCACTACGTGTGTGCATTTGAACAGGATGTGGCGCATGCTGTACATATCTTTAAAATGTCTGCTGCCCCCTCAAAAAGCGACGTGATCGGCTGGGCCAGTCACGCCCACCTACACGTGGCCTACCGGGCCGATATTTAACCAAAGCCAGTATTATTTAGAGTGCACGTTCTCGCGCACGCATTTCCTCGGATCCTGGTTATGGTGCATGATAGGAGAGTATTATTCAGACTGCACGTTCTCGCGCACGCATTCCCTCCCGAGTCCTTTTAATCCACCTTCATGCGATTTTTTTGTTAGAAAATTTCAGAAAAGTAGTAAATTAGATTAAAAAGAGAAGAAAAATTGAAAGAGTTACAAATTCCAATAATAGGGGTTCGGGACCCAAGGCTAAAGAGGGGAGTGCGAGATGTTACAAATTACTAGAGGCCATTAATAACCTCTGGGGAGAGTACAATGAAAATAGAATAGAGACCCATTGTTGCCAACTGGATTGGATCCTCTGAAGACCCTATACAATGTGTCTGAAGAAGCTTCAACCATCCTAGAAAGGGCTTTTTGATTTATGGCCTGAATATCATGATGTAGGGAGAAGTAAGGGTGTTCTTTAACACCCTGGAAAAGAGCTGAATTCCTTGAGAGCCAGACATTCCAAAGATAAGAATCCCTCCACAAGTTCCAAAGAGCTATGCCCAAATTTTTATAGATGCCTAGAAGCAAATTTTGTGCCGTAATGGAGCTGGGTGAACAATTTGAAGACTTTGTTGTAAATAGGCCAGGCTTTTCTGGTTACAAGGGCAGTAATAAAAGAAATGTTCAATAGTTTCCACTTGAGATTGACATCTGGGACAGAGTCGAGGAAGGTTTAAGAGCTTTCTAGCAATATCTCCGACCCACAAACTGTTGTGAAGGATTAACCATAGTAGTTGTAATTATGGAGCCTGGTTTACCCCTTGTAATCTTCTGTGGTAAAAGTGCACATTTGTAAGGCCCCCATTATAAGGAGAAGCCATCGTGCGTGAAGGAAAATCACTTGCTGGAAACCATAATTTTCACTGCCAAAATTCAGGGGCAACTTTAGGGATTTTTTTTTCACTCGTCGGAATATTCCTTTTTGCCGAAATATTATGGCCGGCCGGCGGCCGGAAAGTGGGTGGGAAACAACCGTTGGTTGGCCGGTGGGACCGGTGGCCGGTGGTCGGAAGTCAATGGCCGGTGGTCGGTGGCCGAATTCAAAAGCGGACTTGTCTTCTCAAGGGTGGCCACACATGGGCGGATTGGAGGGTCTGATTTGTACTTATCTACACAAGGGCGGCTACACATGGCTGCCTCTCATGAGAGAGGGCAACCCTTTTGGCCTATAAAAGGAGGCCATTTCTAGACACATTTTATAGTGTGAAGTTGATGCAACAAGGTGAGTGTGAGATGGTGAGAGTGAAGCAAGGCGGGAGCTCCATTAAAGATATAATCCCTTTGTAAACTACTTCTTGTTTTGAAGTACTAAAGCCATTGAGTGGCTGCTTTCCCGTGGACGTAGCCCACATTGGGTGAACCACGTATATCATGTGTACTCTCTCTCTCTCTCTCTCTACTCTATAATCTCGTGTATGTAAATATGTCTCTCTCTATTAAGTAATCTACTCAATTATCTATTTAGCTACGTCTTATTTACTAACAATTGGTATCAAAGCAAGGTTTTCTCGTAGCTAAATTATCTCAAGGAAAGGATTCCTTGAATTGAGTGGGAGTTATGGCGGAGGAAGGGAAGCTCAAGATTGAGAAGTTCAACGGCAAAAAATACCAACATTGGAAGATGCAGATTGAAGACTATCTCTACCAGAAGGACCTCTATTTGCCACTAGACGTTCTTGCAAAGAAGCCCGCAACGATGGCAGATGAAGCATGGATTGTCCTTGATCGAAAGTCCCTGGGAACAATCCGGTTAAGCTTGGCGTCAATGGTGGCCTTCAATGTTTCGGAGATGAAGACCATAGAGGACTTGATGAAATCACTTGACGACTTCTACGAGAAACCATCGGCATCCAATAAGGTATTTCTTATGAAGCGCTTATTCAATCTAAAGATGGCAGAGAAGGATTCAGTTGCAGAACACCTAAATGACTTTAGCACAAATATAAGTCAACTTCGATCGGTGAAAATCAATTTCGATGACGAAGTGCGAGCTCTCCTTATACTATCATCTCTACCGGATAGTTGGGACAGCCTTGTGATGGCTGTAAGTAATTCTATTTCTGGCACAAATACTCTTAAGTTTGATGATGTTGTGGGTGTTCTCCTAAGCAAAGAAATACGAAGGAGAAGCACAAGAGAATCATCAAGTGCTGCACTGTTAGTGGAAACAAGAGGAAGGCCTAAGGAGAGGTTCAAAAACCAAAAGGGTCGTGATCGCTCAAGGCGGAGCAAGTCACGCACAAAGTCAGTTCTTGAATGTTGGAACTGCAGCAAGAAGGGCCACGTCAAAAAGGATTGTTGGTCCAAGAAGAAGAAGGAGACAGAGTCCCAAGACAACAAGCCAACATCGGAGGCCCATGTGGCAGGTAAAGTAGAGCAAGATGCTCTAATTCTCTCATTAGACAATGTGTCTAATTCCTGGATAGTAGATTCCGGGGCTTCATTCCATGCGACACCACACAAGCAACATTTCCAAGACTACACCAAAGATAATTTTGGGTATGTATACTTGGGAGATGATGAAGCTTGTGAGATTGTCGGCAAAGGTACAGTTTCAAACTGATAACGGAAATGAATGGAAGCTTAAAGATATTAGGCATGTTCCTTCTCTTCGCAAAAATTTGATCTCTACACAACAATTGGACGATGAAGGTCACAACATTACATTCGGAAACAAACGGTGGATAGAAGCCTAAGATCAAAGCTAGATGCAAAGTCCAAAAAGTGTTTCTTCATTGGCTATAGAGAAGGTGACTTTGGGTATCGCCTATGGAATCCTGAAGATGGTAAAATCTTAAGGAGTAGGGATGTAATTTTTAACGAAAAAAATATGTACAAAGATTACTTGGAAAGAAAACAAACAAAAGAAACAGGTGATGAGTACATGGAGCTTGAGGACGGTGAAGACTCAAGGACTACAAACGGTGACAATGTGCAACAACGTCAACCAAATGAGGAGCCTCAACCTATTCTCCGAAGATCTACAAGAGCAAGTAGACCTCCAGAAAGGTTTATTCCTTCCTTCAATCATCTCTTGATCTCAGATTCTGGAGAGCCAGAATCATACGAAGAAGCTCTGCAACATGAATCCAAAGAAGAATGGACGAAGAGCATGCAAGTGGAGATGGACTCACTACATCGCAACCAAACATGGGAGTTGGTTGAGTTGCCTAAAGGTAAGCGGGCACTTCAAAACAAATGGGTGTACAAGCTGAAGGAAGAAGAAGGTGGGAAGAAAAGGTACAAGTCTAGGCTTGTGGTAAAAGGGTTTTCTCAAAAGAAAGGTATTGACTTCAATGAAATATTTTCTCCTGTTGTAAAAATGAACTCAATTAGGTTTGTATTAAGACTTGTGGCTGCTCATGATCTAAATCTCGAGCAAATGGATGTAAATACGGCATTCCCTCACGGTGACTTAGAGGAGGAAATCTACATGCTTCAACCAAAGCGGTATGAAGTAAAAGGTAAGGAGAAAATGGTTTGCAGATTAAAGAAGAGCTTGTATGGCTTAAATCAAGCATCAAGACAATGGTACTTGAAGTTTGATCGATGGATGTTGAATCATGGATTCACAAGATGCAACTCGGATCACTGCATCTACACGAAGAATTTGGGAGATGGGAAATTCATCATCCTAATGTTGTATGTTGATGACATGTTGATTGCAAGTACTAACATGCAGAACATCAAAGACCTAAAAGAGGAGCTGTCTAAATCTTTTTCAATGAAAATTTAGGTGTTGCAAAGAGGATACTTGGTATGAAAATATCAAGGGACAGGACGAATGTTAACCCTCACGGCACACGGACACCCCATCACCTACGATGGACGCGTATTATGTATTTGGTAGAGTCAGGTACCGGGCTTGTCGATCCAATAGGGAAAGGTAGAGTGATCGCCAATGAGAGGCGCACTTTAACTTGGACATTCAAGGGATTAGTTGGCTAAGCATGGGCGCCCAAGTGTGAATGGGGTGAGCTCCTATAAAAGCCAACTAAACCTAATTTTTACTCATTCTCTCATTTATGCAATTGAAGAGTGCTCTTGCTCCATCTCCATCTTCTTCTTCTTCACCTCCTTGTGTGTGTGTGTGTGTGTGAGAGAGAGAGAGAGAGAGAGAGAGAGGGAGAGTGTGTGTGCGATCGAGCATTACGAAGGCACGACGGCGGCGAAGCGGTTGAGCGCGGCACGACTGCAGCTTCTTCTTCATCGCGGCGAGGAATCCACCACGAAGGCGAGCGTAGAGCGGTGAGTGACACACCCTTTGTATTCTTGAGCTTGCTAGTTTAGGCTTGTTGTGTGCTTGGAGCCGTTTGTGGCTCGCATACGGTGTATTGGCAAGTCCCTTGCTTCGACAGTGCGGCAAGGAGTGCACATTTTTGGCACCGTTGCCGGGGATATGCCCTACACTAAGCTCGGTTAGCACTTTACGCTTCCTTGTGGTGCAATTTCTATCATAGGAAAGGCAGGGAAGGAGTGTGTGGAGATTTCTGTTTTTTTGCGTTTTCTGCATTTGCTGTCAAGTTTCAATTTCTGCTATTGTCTGCGTTTTTTGAATTTCTGTAATTTCTGCATTTTCAAGTTCGGCGTTTTCAATTTCTGTAATTTTTTGCATTTCTGCGTTTTTTTAATTTTCTGCAATTTCTGCATTTTCTGCAATTTCTGCGTTTTTTCTGCAATTTCTGCATTTCTGCGTTTTCAATTTCTGCGTATCTGCGGTTTTTCAATTTCTGCGTTTTCTGAAATTTCTGCATATCTGCGTTTTCAATTTCTGTATTTTCTGCACAAAAAAAAAATCGGAAATTAAAAACGCGAGTGAGCGGGCGGCCAAATTTTTCGAAAATAAAAAACGTGACTCTTAAAACGGACGGGTTGGTTTGTATAAAAGATAGATCGGGATCGGGATCATTTTCCCAAGCCCAAGCCCAAGCCCAGGCCTAAGTCCTCAGTCTTATGATATATACTAGACTCACTCTTATAAAACCGCAGATACGCAGAAATTGAAAATGCAGAAATGCAGAAATTGCAGAAAAAACGCAGAAATTGCAGAAAAAACGCAGAAATTGCAGAAAATACAGAAATTGCAGAAAATTAAAAAAACGCAGAAATGCAGAAAATTGCAGAAATTAAAAACGCGAGTGAGCGGGCGGCCAAATTTTTCGAAAATAAAAAACGTGACTCTTAAAACGGACGGGTTGGTTTGTATAAAAGATAGATCGGGATCGGAATCATTTTCCCAAGCCCAAGCCCAAGCCCAGGCCCAGGCCCAGGCCTCAGTCCTATGATATATACTAGACTCACTCTTATATATATACCCTACTCCCTCAAGAGAGAATGAGAGCATGTGGGACAAGTCCTCCACTCTCCTCCTTTCTCTTCCCACTTGCACCCTTAGACTTTCTAGTTTGGGCCTAGTTCCCTACTGGAAATTGACAGTTTTAGGGATTCCGAGAGCATAGAGTGACCAAACGGAGGGCTGTAAAGCACGGCACGACCCTCTGACCGATACGCTCGTTTCGAGCTATCACACGGCCCATTCCATGACACGCTCTAAAAAATCTAGCAAAAAAACAAACAAAAAACACGCTAAAAACTAGTCACAAGACCTCCTAGAGCAGCTTTTTGACACCTTAGGGTATCAGAAGCACATGCACTTACGCTCTGGGTGGGTGCTAGAACACGAGCACATTGGTAGTGCCTCTGTTCATACGGACACCCATTACCCATCCACGATAAGCTCTAGACCCTCAGCAGGGACACAAGGTAGCACCACCCAAGACCCTAAAATAGCCGCTAGTGATTCCTCCTCCGACTCAGAAATCATGGAAGCATACCCTACCCAAAACACTGAGAGAGAAGGCCATGCACCTCCCGAATCTCCACAGCCTAGTACTAGTATGTTTAGCCGTTTCATGGAAACATTAGGTAGAGCTACTCGCTCGGAACCTGATGCAAATGAAGCACACGAAGGGGGTGGGGAAGTGGAATCTCCTTTCACATCGCACGTGGACCCCACACCCCCAAAGAGTGTCCATGTGGATATCCTACCAACTTCTTACCAAGAAGGCCCTGTTGAGCTGCCTCCTTCAGAAGTTCCCTCTAGAGTACCGTTGGTGACAAGTAAAACCACGGGGAGCAACATTGCTTCTACCTCACAAGAAACCGTTAACACGTCGAATCTAGAAGGATTGTTCATTAATGATCATTGGACATACGACCTCCACACTGAGGTGTTGACGGATCTACACTCTGGCCACGCCTACCATGTAGGATGGATAGAGATTGTACAATCCACCTCTAGTGCCACGAGCATCGAAGATCAACAAAAAATGATATGTAATGTTATCCATGGCATTATTCAATCAGAAAGGAAAAACCGAGGGGTAAATATACTCTCAGCTGGCCCCATGATATTTCTGGATACGAGCAAGGCTCAACAGCCTACTCTATCACAAATGGAGACTCCTCTAATGAGCCCCATGGACCCATCTTACGTCATTTCACCTGGGGTCTCTATGCAATCTGAGCCTCCGAGCGAAAACTTTAGTTTCCCTAACTTGGCTCAACCCTCTATCAAGGAAAACACAGTGCTTACTCCAGGGATAAGCCTGACAGAGAATGTACCGATGACATCTACGGTTAGCGCAGTGCCACTACCTAGTGTCGTAGTACCTAATATGGGGCCTCGACCGTATGTGCCTCTAGCCCCTTATGCACACATGACCCCCACACCTCCAATAGTACCACTTGCTTATGCTCCTCGAGTGCCGCTCCCTAGCTCTTATCCGAGTGGACCTATGCCCGGTTATGTTCCATATCCTGCATCATCTACACATATGCCAATACCGGTACCCGTTCCTCTCCCACATATGATTCCAAGAGTACCTCCACCGGCCCTGCCTCCTCACATAGGTGACTTGGCAGCGTTTGCTCAAACCATAGGTCGATCTATCGCGGAAAATATGCGTCACGTATCTGATAGAGAGCCTAGAAGTAAGGCAGTACAAATTGCCAAACTCACGCAAAAATTCAATGGGGACGAAGATGCTAGAAAACACATTGAAGTGTTTGAACAAGTATGTGATTCCTTAGGGGAACGCAACGAACTACATAAGTGCAATGCCTTAAGCTTGATGTTAAGTGGGAAGGCTGGAGATTGGTATAGGACCCTAAGGGTGGACGAGAAAACAATCTACCCTACCCTTCGAAGGTTGTTTCTAAAGGAGTACATACGAGAAGGTGTGCTTTGGGGTGTAGCATCTCAGCTACAGAAGGCCGAACGTAAGGAAGGAGAGTCAGTAAGGGACTTCATTAGTCGTCTAAAGCACTTAAACTCTCGCTGCCCTGTAAATGAGCGCTTCAACAATAACCAACTACTTGATCGATTCATTCGAGGGTTGAGGAATGAAGGAATCTATAATGGACTAGTGATTAGAGGTATCACAACCTGGGAAGATGTCACTGCCAATGCAATCCAACTAGAGGACAACTTGATGATAGCAGGCATGAGGGTGTCTACCGACACGAGATCCACTAGCTCACAAGCCATTGAGTATGAACCCATGACTGCAAAGCCCATTGCCAATGAGCCAAAGGTATTTGAGACATTCTTGACAGACCTCACCAAGGCAATCCAAGAGTCTCTTAAGGATAATCGACCCCCTCAAAATAGTCACATGTATCCAAGAAGGGAGCAACAATGGTGTTCCATTTGCTTAGGTCCACATAGCACTAGTGAGTGCCCTACGTTTAGAGTAAAATTTAATGGAACTTGCAACGCATGTGGTAGGTATGGTCACCAAGCTAAGGATTGCTTAATGATCAAACGTATGATGGCAAATAGACCACCTGTAGCCTGGAAGGATGCGCCTCGACCTCCTGTATTGATGCCTACTCCACCTGTTGAGCAACTACCGCAACACATGGTCCCTAGATCTCAAAATGTTGTACAAGCTACACCGCTACCACCTCCTGTGCTAGGACCGCAGCTCCCGCATCCAAGAGTCGCCCCTATGAACCAAGTGGGTTGCGAGCCATCAAATGCTTATGCAGATGGCTGTGAGGAGGAAATAGACACTAGTATTGCCTACGGATTTGATACCTTGGAAGAATGTCCTATATACTACATGGAAGATTGTTGGGGACAAGTCAAGCCGGTTTATCAAGCTGCTGCTCTCGCATCCAGAGGTCAAAATATCAACACCCAGGCTAGGAGGCCACCTCTTCAATGCTACGAGTGTGGTGGACCACATCGAGCAGCGGAGTGCCCTATTAGGCTGCAAAAGAATGCTGCACAGATGCAAATGAATCAAGGGAGCACGTCTGCAATGCCAATACTCACATGTAATCATTGTGGCATAGATCACTTGATTGCCCAATGCCCCTATAACCCAAATGCGCCTAAAATCACACCCCTGAATTTGGTCGAAATTGCTAGTGTGACATCGCCAATACCACCCGTCGCACCCGCTTATGCGATTACACGGTCCATGCTTCAAGGGCCAGGCCATATCCTCAAAGAGAGAGATACCGCGTCAGTTATCCAAGCAAAGAAAAAGAAGACACGAAGGAAGAAGTCGCAGAATACAGAAAATTCAAAGCCAAGTTTCAAAACAAACATAGGAACAGGAGATGACCCCGTGTATATGAATGACCTCGAGGATGATTCAGATTTAATCGATACAATGGAGACTAGAACCAATACCACAAAGGGAAAGACCGACAAAGAAAACCGTAACATGGAACCAAATGAAAACCGAATAAGAGAAAATCATAAAGATCCTCTGAAAACACCACAAGTGTTTCCAAATCCAATCCAAGACCCCCAAGATAAACCGCAGGGGCAAAAAGGGAAGAATCGTAAAAAGAAGATTGGGACGTACCCAAACCCAGTAGACGAGATTGAGCAGGTGAAACATCTAAGAGGTTTAGTGGAGGAGACTCAAAGGAAACTAGAACCAGAACCCACGCAGGTCAAAATTCATGACACAGTGTTTCCCACGCAAGTTCATCCACCCCACATGAACCATAGACCGTTAGCCATATCTAGTATCATCCAAGAAGGGAGTGAGGACAGGACATCAGAAAGTGAGCATACACCCTTCTTGTTGGAAAGGATGTTTAACGAAGGAATACCTGATTCCATTGAGAAATATGAGATTCCATCCTCACCAGTTCCTAGTCAAGGACCTACACCCTGCAAAACACCAATGAATGTTGCCAAACTAGTGGACTTCATGTCTTCTGAGGTCCGAACCACGATCATAGCAAAGCTGTATGGAGATCCTGAGTTATTCCTTGCACTTCGAGCATTCCTTAATGGAGAGCTACGAACGGGATTACCGCAGTTTGCGCAACCAAATAGGCCTGACTCGATTATGATTGATGAGGAAAATCATGGGCAATCACTTGACTTAGATGGACACGAGTCTGTGATCGAGGTACCCATTAACGAATTAGGGCAGTATTTTGAAGGCGACGAGTCTAATGCGACCCTATCTATCACTACCAAGGGATTAACTATAAAGGGAATTCTTGATGGTGGTGCGGGAGTTAGCATCGTTACAAAAGATTGTTGGGAATCCATGGGAAAACCCCGCCTCAGTGTTACTAACATTGTGGTAAAGATGGCAAATGGTACCATAGCCAAACCTATGGGGATGCTCAAGGATCTTAAGATCAAAGTTCTAGGACACAAGGTACGACATACGTTCATTGTAATGGATTTCTCTAAACACCTTATGTCATATGAAATGATTTTAGGACGACCATTCATGAGGGAAGCACAAATGGTTCACGATTGGTCTAAAAATCATGTCTATTTGCAATTCCAAGACTCTGTCCTTAGAGTGGATTTGGTGACTGGTAAGGTACACCCCTTAGGGAGTAAAACCATTATTGATCATCGCTCTGACACCACAGTTCACTCGGCCCCACTACAATATTGTTACACTTGTAAGAAGGATATAGACATTGGCCAAGATTCTCCTTATATGGATATCCTACCTGGTATGACGGAATCAGACAATGTAGACTGGGTCCACCTAGCATCAACCATAGACACTTGGGGAAATAGGGGGACGACCTGGGTAACACCTGAGGGGGATGAAATGCATGTACCCTTAAATATGCTACAAGCAATGCATATCGCTTCCGACAAGACTCATCCTAATGTAACGAAGAAAACATACAGGTGGGTCCCTAAAGCTTCTTTAGTGACCATAGCTAGTGCTAAAAAACAGAAGCCTTGTAAGAAACGTACCACTTGCTCCAAGAAAAGTAAGAAAATGTTGCGATGGATCCCTAAACGACTCTTGGAAGCCCAAGGCTACTATCAAGGAAATGATCAAATCTGGGTGCCAAAACGTAGATTGTGCTCTTACCTATCACCTGACCCAAGTGAGCCCAATCCCGTAGCTCCAAAACGAATCAATGATCGTGGAAAGGAAAAAATCACAGAATACTACACACCCGCTCCCGAGTTAGTTTGGGTACCAAAGAAAGAACGATTTGTTCCACCTAGCTCAGGAAGGGGGGAGTCCCATGAAGATTCTAGCTCCTCATGTAATACATCCATAGAGGTAAAAGCTTCTACACAGCCTCCATCTATAGTAGTGGACCTCCATGAAGCTACAAAAGAATCCACACCTCCCAGTGTTCAAGAATCACCTGATGAACCACTTCAAGTTCGATCCTGGGAGAGTACCTTACCACCCTTGCAACTAGATGAAACGCATAGGGCGGTCGAAAACTATTGGTTAAAATCCTCACCCATTACCAACTGGAACAATTGGTTTCAAAGGGTGACAAGCTCATTTCAAACGGTATGATCTACCCAAGGAAGGGGGGAGTGTTTGTGGACAATCCATTATTCACTTGTTTCCCTCTCAACCTTTTTCCCTGACCTCTCAATCTCCGATCTTAGGGAATGTACATATAAAGCTTTATACTCACAAAAAAAAAAAAAAAAAAGAGCAAGAGCAATTAGCAAACGAGTATGCACATTAAAGTCAAAACATTGACTCAGACCTATACATGTCACATCTGGTACAGTGAAACAGAAACCTATGCCATAAAACACCTTTGATCCTCATCACTTGAGTGATGGAGGGTAGGTAAGATTAGTACGATAGGAGTGTTTCTGTTTTAGAGTTGAGTGATTAGCAAAGATCTCTTTTCCCACTAATGTGCCTCCTGGAGGTATTCCTTTTGTTTCCTAGTGTGTACAGGAACGTGTTGCTATTGATAGGATTGGACCTTCATGGAACCTTTCTCTCGTTCACACTTCAAATCAAGCGCGACCATCGACACAAACAGGTGTTTCTTGTCCATTAGCATTGCCCTTATCTTTTTTGCATCCATGATTGTCTGCTTTGATTGTGATTGGTAGCATAATATTCAGCGCATTGGCTTAGTATCAAACATTTAATTCAATGCAATCTTTTGTCATAATCACTTGTTTAGGTGTAAAAATCAAGCAGTCCGACTAAGCTAGTTTGACCAAGCTAGGTATTAGAAATCTTCTCTTAATACCATGGGGAATGCCTTCCTAGTAAGCAATGGTTACTTAGGTTCTTAATCCGATTTAGGCAGCATTGTATGAAATGTACTAGGGCTTTCTAGTGGGCTTAACCCTATTGACCTTTAGCGTAAGTATTATAAAGGGAGTTTACTAATGTGATGAGCCTGGGGAGTGTAACAATGTTATATGACCCCCCAAAGTTACAAAATTTAAATGCTGAAAATGAACAAGCAAAAAATCAAAGTGCCACAATGTAAAATTTTAAGCTGGAAGAGAAATCTCAGCTTGAATTGGTACTTCACTCACATGTATCGCCTATGGTACTAGAGCCCTAGAGGTTCCCAGTGTGGGCGCTTTTCCTTGAAAAGCAAAAAACCCAAGGCATACAAAATAAGCACACACATCATAATTGAATCAATGTGAAAAGACCTTGGGGGGTCCAAGAAAAAGTAATCAGTCAGGCGATGATTTCATGAGAAATTCCTTTTATGGTAGCTTAACTACAAGGTTTTCTAGATATAGCCTCTAGTCAGCCCTCGAACATGAATACTTGGCTCTCGCGAGTAAACAACTTAATTGACCACAGAAAGTTAAGAAGCTTACCCATGGTATTAATATTCGATCTCTAGTGCTTTTCGACCGTCAAATTAGCGACCCCAGACTTGTTTAATTTTCTACCTTTACATCTGTTTATGCATTTGATTACATTGAAATTTAATGTTCATTGCTAACAAATTCTTTGAAATTCTTTTACCAATCAATGTGTCTACCTAAAACTGCATATGCTTTTTAAGAGAATGCCATTACTGTGCCAATGTTGTTTGATTTTGCAGCGACTGAAGAAGGCTAAGGACATTCATCTCAAATGCTCTTCCACCTCGACGAACCAGCTTCAACACAATAGCTTCCGAGGACGGAATCTACATCAGGAACGGGGGCATGTTAACCCTCACGGCACACGGACACCCCATCACCTACGATGGACGCGTATTATGTATTTGGTAGAGTCAGGTACCGGGCTTGTCGGTCCAATAGGGAAAGGTAGAGTGATCGCCAATGAGAGGCGCACTTTAACTTGGACATTCAAGGGATTAGTTGGCTAAGCATGGGCGCCCAAGTGTGAATGGGGTGAGCTCTTATAAAAGCCAACTAAACCTAATTTTTACTCATTCTCTCATTTGTGCAATTGAAGAGTGCTCTTGCTCCATCTCCATCTTCTTCTTCTTCACCTCCTTGTGTGTGTGTGTGTGAGAGAGAGAGAGAGGGAGAGTGTGTGTGCGATCGAGCATTATGAAGGCACGACGGCGGCGAAGCGGTTGAGCGCGGCACGACTGCAGCTTCTTCTTCATCGCAGCGAGGAATCCACCACGAAGGCGAGCGTAGAGCGGTGAGTGACACACCCTTTGTATTCTTGAGCTTGCTAGTTTAGGCTTGTTGTGTGCTTGGAGCCGTTTGTGGCTCGCATACGGTGTATTGGCAAGTCTCTTGCTTCGACAGTGCGGCAAGGAGCACACAACGAAGAAGACAATAAAGCTATCTCAAGAAGATTACATCAAGAAGGTACTAGAAAGGTTTGCAATGCAAAATGCAAAACAAATTTCTACACCTTTGGCTGGTCATTTTAAATTAACGAAGGATATGTGTCCAAAGACACAAGAGGAGATAGCCTATTTGTTTAAAGTTCCATATGCTGCAGCGGTAGGTTCTCTAATGTATGCTATGGTCTGAACAAGGCGAGACATTGCACATGCAGTGGGAGTTGCGAGTAGGTTCATGGACAACCCAGGTAAAGAGCATTGGCAAGCTGTGAAGTGGATACTTAGGTATCTAAAAGGGACAACAACAAATGCTTTGTATTTTGGTGGAACTGATATTTTTCTAGAAGGGTATGCTGATGCAGATATAGCAGGTGACAAAGATACTCGAAGGAGCACTACTGGCTATGTGTTCACGGTTGGAGGCAAAACAGTAAGCTGGGCTTCAAAGCTGCAGAAAGTGGTTTCACTTTCTACCACGGAAGCAGAGTATGTAGCAATGAGGGAGGCAAGCAAAGAAATTATGTGGCTTCACAGATTCTTAGAAGAGCTTGGATTCAAATAAGGCAATTGTGTCTTGTACAGTGATAGCCAAAGCGCTATCCATCTTGCGAAGAACTTAGCCTTTCATTCAAGGAAAAAGCACATTGAGGTGAGATATCACTTCATACGCACTCTTTTGGAAGAGGGATGGCTAAAGCTAGGAAAGGTGCATACAAGTGAAAATCCTGCAGACATGTTTACAAAGGTGGTCAACAAGGAGAAGCTGAGCTTTTGCTCATCTTCAATCGGCATTCAAGGATAAGAAGCCAGAATGAAAAGCAGTCACAGGTTTGGTTTGGAGATCACTCTCCAAGTGGGAGATTGTTAAGTATGGAGCCTCATTTACCCCTTGTAATCTTCTGTGGTAAAAGCGCACATTTGTAAGGCCCCCATTATGAGGAGAAGCCATCGTGCGTGAAGGAAAATCACTCGCCGGAAACCATAATTTTCACGGCCAAAATTCAGGGGCAACTTGAGGGGACATAGCCCACATTGGGTGAACCACGTATATCGTGTGTACTCTCTCTCTCTCTATCTCAATCTACTCTATAATCTCGTGTATGTAAATCTGTCTCTCTCTATTAAGTAATCTACTCAAAAGACCATATTAGGTTATTTGGTAAAAATATCATATTATGGGGATCTCCAAATCGACTAAATTCATGTAATTTGGGAATTTTCCACTTAAAGTGGGAAAAACTAAGGTGTGTGGTTAGTAAATAAAGTAAAAATTTCATAGGATTGTGGTGTTGATAAACACCAAAAGTCAAGAGGATGTACAACACATGAATTTGAATAATAACTACGAATTACATAAAACAAAGGAAGATACAAAAAAGATTTTTTTTACAAATTGACTAGTATAGTCACAATAGAAGCTCCACATAATTCTACTCCACATTTGATACCATATTTGAACTTTGATCCAAGTGTGGTTGATGTGCACGAGTGAGGCCTTCTTTGGCTTTTAGAGCATGCCTTTCTGGAATCTTTATTCTAAAAAATGGTCCTTCTTTGTTGGGTCTCCAGGACCAAACAATTGCATCTACAGTTTCCCACACTTGTGGGTCCTTATAGTTGACAGCCCAATAACCCTTCCAACAATTACTGTAAGCTTGAGTATCTGTCATCCCACTTTTTCTCGCGCAAGGTGCCCAATATTGAATCAAGAGTTTTCTGTAGTTTGGTGATGTAGGCTCATTATCAATGTCAGATAAAGCCATTGCAAGCCACACTGGATAGATTTCTGTGTCACTCGGAACAAGCATAAGAAAGTCACCTTGGTGCACATCGGACATAGGGTCAAAATCTTTCCTTGGCCTATCTCGTTGAGGCCCACAAAAATGATCGTTCAACTCTTCAAGGCCTAGGAATCTTTCTGCTCCTTGTTGCAAATTCATTGTAGTGCTTTGTAGGTGAGAATATTCTTGAGTTTTTGGCCAAAACATTTCATACAAGACTCTCTCTGATATGATTGCTTTTCCAATCTCTTCAATTACCTTACTCCAATAATCTATCACGGGTCTATAATATCGCGGAATACTTGAACCATTCCCTAATTTTTTCCAAAATTTTATATAGTTCTTTAGCCCCAAAATGACTTCTTCGTGGGCCTTGACATACTCGGCCATTTGTACTAGAGGTGGATCTCCATGTGGTAACATTGGCTTGCCTTCTGTGTCTGTTTTCCAAAGGCGAATACTTCCACTCCAACTTGATACACCTACATGTGCCTTATATTGCATCATTGGTGTCTCATCTTGCATAAAGAACCTGAACTGAAGCGGTTTGGAATGTCCAACAAGTATGTCTTGTCCATCACAATATTGCTTGAAATCGGGGATCTTTGTGAGAGAAAATGGAGCTGGAGATGAAGATGAGCTGTTTCGTAATGTATCCATCAAATGTGGAAAAGTATAGGTTTGTGTAACTCTCAACTTCTCTGAAAACCTACTAAACATGGCGTCTATGTCCTCATGTGTATGCCCAACCATTAAAAATCCCAGTTGGATGGTTTTGAAAACACCCCTTGCAACAAGCATTGACAAATAGGCAAATAAGTATTGATTTTTGTTTTCCCCTGCACAATTATCCAATTGTAGCAACAAGTTCTCTGGCAACCTGCGAAATGTTGACCCCAATTCCTCTTCTGCAAATTCTGACTGCACAATGGGCTCTTTTCCATCACTCAAGTTATTGTAGTCCAAAGCATCCCTTGAGTTCAAAGCATGTAGTAGTGAAATATTACTCCTTGGAAGTCCATTTGTTACTAGATCACCGAGAGGATGCTTACCAAGAGGATGCTTATCTATCCTCTCTAGGTTATGTAAACAATTAACAATTGAGCCAATTGTAAGATTTGGATCAGCTAGCCACAAACCATTCAAGACAAAGTGTCCGTAATGACCTTCTCCATGTCCATGAGTGATCATGCCAATCAATGCCACCTGCAGATTATATCTTGAATCCACACCCTTAGGAACAATGCGTAATCTAGGAATGGCAGTCTTCTTTTGATCCATCTTATCATGGATTATGCATACATATTTTTGTGGTTGAGTTTCTGAATACGTACTCCATGCATAATATAGGCTTCTGCAACTCTTTTGTTGTGCCATGTGAACTTATCTCTCCCTCAAGAGAAGAGCTCTCTCTTCAAGAGAAGGTTTAGCTTCTAACCTTGCCTTGATTGAGCTACAAATATTGCACTTATAGAACTCACTCGTCTTTGTTAAAGTGACATGTGGGTACTCTTTGTTCCAAATTCTACCAAAAGAAGATTGGGATAGCTTCTTCTCATAGCCCATTTGGTCAAGTGTCGTGTTGATTTCACATAAAATATCCACTTGTTTGTATGTTGATGGAAACACCAATTGAGTCTCTCTTGAGCCATCTAGCAATGTTCTACTTCTACGTGGCATTTTCTCAGAGTTGTTTTCCACAAACTCATTTAGTAGTGCTCTTGCTAAACTAGTATGTTGAAGTCTCCTTCTCAATGTACACGTGTTCCCATGTACATATTGGCGCACACCATTTTCAAAGTTCTCCTTGTATCGATAAAATGATGTCTTTGGTATTCCATGTAGCTCATACCATGCTCTACAACAAACAATAGAGCCATTTAGCCTGAATTGGTATCGTGACTTCTCACCTTTCTGATAACATATAGAAAGAACATCATGAACATAATTAGTGCGTAATTTTTGAGACTCTCCCCAAAATTGTTGTCGTAAACTTGTCACCATATCACGATCTGCAAACTGACAACATTTTTGTGCACAACAATCAATGCATGATACCCTTTGAATTGATTTTCTTGAAAGGTAAAAAGTCGAAGCTGGTGCTGGTTTTGATTTCTGAGTCTTGTTCATGAAAGTGTATCGTCTCTTCCTTGACAATTGGACAACATTACTCCCATCAAGTTTTTTTCCAACATTGTCATCGTTGGATACATCCTCATATGTAGCATGCATGCCATCAACAGGAACAAAGCGTTGTAATGGGCTCCCATTCAACATTGTTGTCTGCTTGATGGGCCACTTTAGCAAAGTGATGCTACCCACTTCAACCACATCATCAATGCTTGCATTTTCTCTTTCAATACCCACACCCACACAATCATGACCAAGTTCCTGAAAGTTGACATAATCATGTGGAAATACATATAAGATGGTCCCTTCATTCATGGTTTGTATCATTTGTAAAGAATGAGGATGCAAGAGAGCTACACAAGACAAGCACAAAGCACACAAAGATGGAAAGCTTCTTCTTCTTCTTCACAGAAAAGAGAGTACAAAATGACTAAGTGCTAAAGCTGAAAAGTAGCACATATGTACATGCGGTCACTAAGTGTGAACTCGCTAGAAGCGTACTAGGCTGGCACTATAAGTGTAGTCCAGCTGTAGAATCACTGACAGAGATCCTCCGTGTCGGTCACCTAACGCGCCAGTGAGTAAATGCCGTAAGCGGCCAAGACCCGTAGTGGATGCCAGCTCGAGGTGTAGAGCTCGACATCTCAACACTCCCCCTCGAGCTCTGCATGTCGCAGAGTCCAAGCATAGTCCGGAAACGTCGAAGCTTCTCAGCTCCGAGGGCCTTGGTAAAGATATCCGCTATCTGCTCCTCTGTGCTGACGTAGACCAAGTCGATGTCGCCCGCCAACACTCGCTCTCGAACGTAGTGGTAATGGACCTCTATGTGTTTGGTCCTGGCATGGAACACTGGGTTCCTAGCCAACTGTATGCTGCTGAGGTTGTCACAATGGATGAAAATATGCTGGTCCACCTGCACTCCCAAGTCCTCAAGTAATGTGCGTAGCCAAGCTACCTCGCACGCCGCAACTGCTGCACCTCTGTACTCGGCCTCTGTGCTCGATAAAGCAACCGTAGGCTGCTTTCTGCTGCTCCAAGTAGCAGCAGCACTCCCAAAAGAGAACATGAAGCCACTCGTAGATCTCCTATCAACAATGCTACCTGCCCAATCTGCATCTGTATACCCATACAATGCTAATGGTGCATCTGCTGCATAGAACAATGCGTAGTCAAGAGTACCTTGCACATACCTAAGTGTGCGTCGTACTCCATCCAAATGTGGCTTCCTCGGAAGTTGCATGAACTGACTCTCCAAGCCTGCTGTGTAGCTCAAGTCTAGCCTCGTGATAGTCAAGTAGATTAGACTACCCACAATCTTCCTGTACATGTTGACATCCTCAACAACATCACCCTTCTCTGCACTCAGCTTTGCATTCACATCCAAGGGAATAGAAATTGGCTTACAATCAGCCATACCATACTTTGACAACATGTCCAAGGCATACTGTCTCTGTGATAGCCATACACCCTCTGGAGTCCTGATCACTTCAATGCCAAGAAAGTAGCGCAACTCGCCTAAATCTTTCATTTCAAACTCCTGTTTGAGAAGACCCTTCACATGGTCAATCTCCATAGCATTGTTACCAACAATAATAAGGTCATCTACATATATGGTAATGACCACAATCCCCACATCACTCTCACGTACATAGAGTGAATGATCAGCATGAGCTCTCCTAAAACCAATACTGACAAGATACTTGGCAATCCTGTCATACCATGCTCTAGAGCCCTGCTTCAAACCATACAAAGCTTTGAGAAGTCTGCATACATAATCTGGGTAACCTGGATCGACATAACCAGGTGGCTGATCCATATACACTTCCTCTTGCAACTCACCATTCAAGAAGGCATTCTTTACATCCATTTGATGCATAATCCATCCTCTAGATGCAGCCACTGCTATGACAGCTCTCACTGTCGTCATCTTTGCCACTGGAGCAAAGGTCTCCTCATAGTCTATGCCATACGTCTGTGCATAACCCTTTGCGACCAGCCTTGCCTTGTGACGCTCAATGTTACCATCAGCCTTATGCTTGGTTTTATACACCCATTTACAGCCAATAGCTTTCTTGCCACTTGGCAATGGCACCAACTCCCATGTGTCATTTGCTTCCAATGCAGCCATCTCTTCATTCATTGCATCATCCCAATGCACATTTCCAACTGCATCCTCAAAACATGTGGGCTCCACATCCTGTATCACCTTAGCCATGTAGGCTTGGTGATGCGCTAGATACCCATCATAAGTCAATTTCTGAACTGGATTTCTGACTCTATTAGATCTGCGCGGTCCTGGGTCACTCCTTTGCCCTCTAGCATCTTCTTGTACTTTCCTTACACCAGGTGTCCTGACAGCCGGAATTCCAAATTCCTCATCAAGACTTTGTTAAGAACCATCTGAATCCATGTCTACATGTGAAAAACCTGATGATGCATCAACCATAAAGGGAGGTTCATCAACATTTTCCTTTCCTTTTCGTGATACATTCCCTGTACCTGTTGGTGGAGTAACCTGCGTACGTAGTCTACCATTCCATGGTTTCTCAACAGAGCCACGAGAAGAGGACTCTTGTGGTCCACTCAAAACCTGTGACTGTGGCCTCACTTTTGGTACAACCACATCATCTTTTACATCAGCCCCAATAGTGCCATGTGCATTACTGTACCAGCTGCTCATCTCATCAAAGACTACATCTCTGCTCACTCGTAATTCTCGTGTAGTAGGATTGTAGCACCTGTACCCCTTTTGTTCAAGGGAATATCCCACAAGAATACATTTCTCTGCTTTAGGATCCAATTTCCTACGCAACTCATCTGGTACATGCACGTAAGCTATGCAGCCAAACACTTTCAAGTGTGCCAAATCAGGCTTTGTACTTGTAAACTTTTCCTCAGGTGTTACATCATGCACCGCAGCTGTAGGTGTCCTGTTCATAATGTACACAGCTGTATTTACAGCTTTAGCCCAGAAATGATGAGGCATGTTCTTCTCATTCATCAATGCACGTGCAACCTCTGCAATGTGCCTGTTTTTCCTTTCTGCGACCCCATTCTGCTGTGGAGTATATCTGCATGTAAACTGCCTGTGTATACCATGCATTCGCAGAAAATCTGAAAAATCATTGGAGAAGTACTCTCCCCCTCCATCTGACCTCAATGTCTTGATTTGCATATCTGTCTCCTTCTCAATCATGACTTTGAAGTCTTGAAAGTGACCAAACACTTCACTTTTGTTACGCATGAAGTAGACCCATTCTTTCCTTGTATGGTTATCAATGAAAGAGACATAATACCTGCAACCATGTATACTTGCAGTATCGGTTGGACCCCAAACATTTGTGTGCACCATCTCAAGTGGCTTTTTACATACATTGCGCTCATGTGGAAATGAGCCCTTTGACTGTTTTCCAAACTCGCATGCTGCACACACTTTATGCATACCATCCACCTTGAATTTGGGCAAACCTTTTACAATCTGTTTTGATTGCATGCTGCGCAATCTCTGCTCATTGACATGGCCAATGCGTTTGTGCCAAATGTCAACATCAGCCACAACACCTGTGCCCTGTACAAATAATGCAGATTTTACCTCAGGCATGTCTACATTCAGCGTAAACATTCTGCCCACACATTTGCCCTCTGTGATCAGCTTACAGCCATTCTGGAAATCTTCTACATAACAGCCATTTGGATTGAAGCGAACCTGCAAACCCTGCTCAACCATTTGTCCAACAGAAACAAGATTCTTTGTAATGTTTGGGACATGAAGTACATCTGCTAAGTACTTTGATTTCCCACTCTTCGTATTTAGAGGTATGTCCCCTACATGAGCAATGGGGTGAGCTGTGTCATCTCCTGTCTGCACATAGCCTGACACATCTGGTTTGCGCATATCTCTAAACCACTCTCCACGAGACGTCATGTGATTAGAGGCACCTGAATCCACATACCAAACATCATATTGGGTGGAATTCTCTGCAGTCATTGTATTCATTACATGTTGCATAACAAACATGCGCTCGTTTTTGCTGTCATCTGCATCTCTGCTAGTAGATGCATAGTTGCCCTGTTCTCTCTTTCTACTTGCTTTTCCCTTTGGACAGTCACGTGACATGTGACCTCTTTCACCACAAGTCCAACATTCTGTACTATCTGGAGTATGTTGCTGCCTGCTTGATCCTGCACCACGACCTCTTTGACTCCCCCTGCCTTGAGACTGGTTTCCCCTGCCACCTGTATTGTTTTGATTTGATTGACCTTCCAGAAATTGGCCCCTGCAACCCCTTGGGCCTCGACCACGACCTCTACCTCTACCTCTGTTGGAGTTAGAATAGAAGGCCTGTTCAGAATTATTTCTGCCATGAGAAGAAGATGTGTCAAGGTTCTTCTCCTCAAGAATAAGCATAGAAATCAAATCTTGGAACACGGGGATGTCGTCTCTTGTATTCATGGAAGACCTAAAATGTACATACTCATCTCCTAGACCATCCAAGCATGCACGGACAATGTCATCGTCTTCCACTGAGACTTTAATAGATCCAAGAGCCTCAATGATACTCTTGATCTTCAAAGCATAATCATTGATGGAGAGGTTGTTCCTCTTAACCTGATTTAGCTCCGACTTTAGTTGAAGCTTCCTGGCCTTGGTGTTCACCTCGAACACTCTGCCTAAGTTTTTCCATGCAATGGCGGGGGTTTCAGCATCCTGTAGATAGCCCATCATGCCATCTGTGATGCTCATAGAAAGCCAATACATCACTTTGCTCTGGCCTTGTTGCCAGTCCCTCAAAGCTTTCCTTTGTTCTGCTGTAGCATTTGCCTCGGGAATCTCTGGTTCCTTTTCATTGTCTCCTTCTACATAGTCCCAATAACCTTTTCCTTTTAGGAAATTTGTTATTCTGAACTTCCATGCAGGGTAGTTATTTTTCTCAAGCTTCTCAGTAACAATCTGACTGAAACCGTCAGACATCTTGAAGCACTAAGACAAAATAGCTGCAATCTGCAAAAACCTGCAAATCTGCTGAACCTGCTATCGTGGTTCCTGTAACGCTTTCTACACTCAACGAGTGTCCACAATCAAGCGTACATACAACCACTGTACTTGTACAGTAAATCTCTGTAAACTGCACTTTGGAGACCTGTTCAGAAACTTGTGCGAAAAACGAGTGTCCACAATCAAGCGTACATACAACCACTGTACTTGTACAGTAAATCTGGTCGTGGATTGCGAACGAAGGGATTGTGATGCTCTTGCTCTCTTAGCCTCTCTTGCCTGCACCAGGCTCTGATACCATGTAAAGAATGAGGATGCAAGAGAGCTACACAAGACAAGCACAAAGCACACAAAGATGGAAAGCTTCTTCTTCTTCTTCACAGAAAAGAGAGTACAAAATGACTAAGTGCTAAAGCTGAAAAGTAGCACATATGTACATGCGGTCACTAAGTGTGAACTCGCTAGAAGCGTACTAGGCTGGCACTATAAGTGTAGTCCAGCTATAGAATCACTGGCAGAGATCCTCCGTGTCGGTCACCTAACGCGCCAGTGAGTAAATGCCGTAAGCGGCCAAGACCCGTAGTGGATGCCAGCTCAAGGTGTAGAGCTCGACATCTCAACATCATTGTGTCATCTTTTAAAAGGACCGTCTGATTTCTCCAAGACTCTCGAATCACTGCTTCAAATTCTAAGCTTGTCATAGGTATTGCATCTGTAACTAGAGGATCAGAATGATCATGTTCTTCATCACCATTGTAGCTTTCCTATGGATCAATTAAGTTCCCACTTAATACAAAAGATTGCAAAAGAAGCTTTGACCATCGAACAACACTCCATAATGAGCCTTGGAGAGATGAAGTATCCATTGTAGGAAAAGGTAGGACCACATCCTTCAAGCATTCCTCCACTAGTATGGAGACATTTCCTTGCCCTATCTTTATACCACCACAAGTGGAATCTGGATCTGTTCTACACACACAACCAATACCAACAATTTCATTGTCAAGTATCATATGTACTTTCTCCCCAGATTCGAAGTCCATCCTGTAAGTGAAAAAGATTACATTGTTAAATCCATAGTTATAGAAAAATACTCTTCAAACAAAAAATCATGCTACAACATGAAAAAGGTTTGCATAGGTTGGACAAGTGGTGAACCTTGAGACCAAATCCTCCTTGCTATATTAATGGAAGCAAGGTTGGAAATTATGGTGGATCTTGAAACCAAAGCATCCTTGCTATATTAGAGCATAGGTTGGACAAGTGGTGGACCTAGTTGTAATACCCACTGCCACCTATCAACTACTATAGGACTATGCTTTCCAATGTCCAAGTATCCCTTGATTTTTGCAAGGTTGAACACATGGTGGACCTTGAAACAAAAATCCCCTTTCTATATGAGAGCATAGCTTGGACAAGTGGTGGACCTAGTTATAATGCCCAATATCTAAGGTGAAATACCTTAGGACCTTGCTACCTTGCTTGCCAATGTTTACGTAGCCCCTCATGTCTTTAATGGAAGCAAGGTTGGACAAGTGGTGGACCTTGAAACCAAAGCCTCTTTGCTATATTAGAGCATAGGTTGGACCTAGTTGTAATACCCACTGCCACCTATCAACTACTATAGGACTATGCTTTCCAATGTCCAAGTATCCCTTGAGTCTTTCAAAGTTGAACACGTGCAGGTGGACCTTGAAACAAAATCCCCTATATCAGAGCATAGCTTGGACAAGTGGTGGACCTAGTTATAATGCCCAATATCTAAGGTGAAATACCTTAGGACCTTGCTACCTTGCTTGCCAATGTTTACGTAGCCCCTCATTTCTTTAATGGAAGAAAGGTTGGACAAGTGGTGGACCTTGAAACCAAAGCCTGTTTGCTATATGAGAGCATAGGTTGGACCTAGTTGTAATACCCACTACCACATATCAACTACTATAGGACTATGCTTTCCAATGTCCAAGTATCCCTTGAGTTTTGCAAGGTTGAACACGTGGTGGAACTTGAAACGAAAATCCCCTTTCTATATCAGAGCATATCTTGGACAAGTGGTGGACCTAGTTATAATGCCCAATATCCAAGGTGAAATACCTTAGGACCTTGCCACCTTGCTTGCCAATGTATACGTAGCCCCTCATTTCTTTAATGGAAGCAAGGTTGGACAAGTGGTGGACCTTGAAACCAAAGCCTCTTTGCTATATTAGAGCATAGGTTGGACCTAGTTGTAATACCCACTGCCACCTATCAACTACTATAGGACTATGCTTTCCAATGTCCAAGTATCCCTTGAGTCTTGCAAGGTTGAACACGTGGTGGACCTTGAAACGAAAATCCCCTTTCTATATCAGAGCATATCTTGGACAAGTGGTGGACCTAGTTATAATGCCCCTCCTTTCTTTAATGGAAGAAAGGTTGGAAAAGTGGTGAATCTTGAAACCCAAACCCTTTGGCTATATATAGAGGATAGCTTGGACAAGTTGTGGGCTTAGTTGTAGTATCCAATGTCCAAGGTCCAAGGTGAACTATGTAAAGACCTTACTTCCAAAAACAAATTAGTACAAGTGGTTCTCCTTGAAACCAAAACCTCCTTAGTGTATTAGAACATTGCTTGGAGAAGTGGTGGACTTAGTTGTAATGGTGAATGTCCAAAGAAAACTATTATAGGACATTGCTTCCCAAATCAAGTTTGGACAAGTGGTGGATCTTGAAACCAAAACCCCCTTACTCTATTAGAGCATAGCTTAGATAAGTGGTGGACCTAGCTGTCATGGAAAATGTTCAATGTGAACTGCTACAGGACCTTGCTATTAAATGTCTTAGTAGAGCTAGCTTCTTTAATGGAGTCAAGTTTGTGAAACTGGTGCATCTTGAAACCAAAAGCCCTTTATTGTATTAGAGCATAGCTTGGACAAGTGAGGGACCTAGTTTTAATGTGTGATGTCCAAAGAAAAGTATTACAAGACCTTGCTTTCCAATATTTGAATTGGTCAAGTGGTTAAAACTAAGTATAAATTTTGACCATTTTCTTCTCGAATTGCCAAAAAGCTAGTTTTAGACACCCCTAAATGAAAATGGTTTAGGGTGGCCTTAAACAACGTTTTTTCAAAGACTTGAACAAAAGGGTTGCCGAAGAGTAATGAAAATTTATTATGGCTTGAAGTGCCTGAGTATGTGAAAACAAGCCTAGGTTTTCCACGAGGCAAAAGGTGACAAAAAAGAAGTGTTGTCTCTTATGACATAATAAGAACATTAGAAACTTAGGATTGACCATGTGGCCTAAACTTTGGCAAGTGAAGTGGTGGCCAAGTTTTGTGGCATAGTGTGCACTTGGTCCTATATGTGTTGACCACTTGGCTAAATCTAAGACCATAAGGCCAAACCTTTGGCACCTTAAATATAGTATGGGACATAATCTAGAACTGCTATAGTAAATTAGTAGTACAGTTAATATGTTAATATTTGTATTATATTTAAGTATATGCTAAATATAATTTATGTCAAAATTTCACTAATGAAGAATGTTCCCATTTAGCACTCCAGATGCGGGGTCTTAGGGCAATGCCACAATGGGGTGCATCTGACGAGGTAGCGTTTCCACGTGAGGTTTGGGGGTAGCTCTTGATGGGGATGTGGAATATAGCGCTCTCGATAGCGGGGCTTGGGAGGCTGATTTTGGGATATTGTTCCGGACGGGGTCCGGGGCAGCGCCCATAGATTTTTTAAAAAAAAAGTGAATTCCTAGTATAGAGATACACATGTTTGCATATTTTCAACCATGATTTCTTTAATTTTGGCCGTGTGAATTGGTTAATGTTTTATACTGCTTTTGTTTTTTATTAATCCTATGATAAAACATAGACTTGTAGCATACGTGGCATTCTAATAAACCCTATCAAGATTAGACACAGAGAGAGCGCACGAGCAACGCACACAAGAAAGCAGGCGAGCAGCAAACACACAGAAAGCGCACATGGATCGCACACAGTTGGAGTATACGCGCGCGTAGAGGAGCAAACCAGGCATCGTACACAACGCACAGGTGGAGCGCACAGGATTGACAGTTCCCGCATAAGATAAAGAAACAGCATCGTACGCAACGCTTTCCAGAAGGGCAGGATCGGGCATAGCTTCTTCTCAGGAGACATTGCACACCTCACGAGTAGAGAAAAAACAGGTATTTCTCTCTCTCTCTCACTCTCTATCTTTCTCCATATACAGAAGATGGTTCTCTGTAACTCTTTCTTGCACACACACTCTCTCGTCAAAAGACAGAGATACATAGTTTAAAAGGATTCCCACACACATACACATATTCCCACACATCGTCTTCCTCTCTTCCACATACATAACCACAATGAAATCTGTTATCTTGTTGTCTCTCTCTTGAAAATACATGCACATATTCCCACACATCGTTTTCATCTCTTCCACATACATAACCACAGTGAAATCTGTTATCTTGTTGTCTCTCTCTTGAAAAAACATGCACATATTCCCATACATCGTCTTCCTCTCTTCCACATACATAAACACAGTGAAATCTGTTATCTTTCTCTCTCTCCTCTCTCTAGAAAACAAGTATTTCTCTCTGTCTCTCTCTCTCTCTCTCTATCTATCTCTGTATCTTGCTATCTCTCTCTTCAAAATACATGCTCATGTATGTGTGCGTCTGTGTTATCTATGTATATTTGTGTTATTTCATTGTAATATTCATACATAATGCAGATACACAATTACACTTAATTACGATATGCACACATAGTATATATACATACATAAATATCACAAATAACTAACACATTGTAATACTAGTAAACTTGAATGGAAGACTTACTTGCGTGATCTGTTAAAGTCGATTCTTGTAGCGAGTTCTGGATGTATGCTGAGCTGATTTTCCTCTAATCCATTTGTAGATATGATTGTAACTTCTGTTTCTCAACAAAAGTAGTGTTGTTTAGTGATACACCTAATGGACATAAATGGTTGAAACTAGGACATGTAGACCAAAAATACGTGTATTTCTTGGGATGAATATATACACTTTTTGGTGACCCTTACCACAAGTGGTGGACCTTGAGACCAGTGGACTATAAGGACCTCCAAACAATACCTTGTACAGTCAATCCTTCTTGGTATCTAGGCTGGACAAGTGGTGGACCTTGTTCAAATTCTCTAACCACTCTCTCTAACATGGTGACATAATTTAGGTGTGATATATTCATATCTATGCAAACTAATATCAGTTTAGGTTTGTTAATTTGAATTTGTTTGAATTTATGTACAATATAATGATTTGAGGTTTGCATATTTGAATTTAGGTGGGATAATGATATCTTTTTGTGGTAAACTTGAATTTAAAATCAATTTCGCGTGGAATATTTTAAATTTAAGTGGTAAAATTTAAATTTTATAAAAAAGTTTGAATTTTAAAATTTGGGCGGGATCTTTTAAAATTTAGGCGGGATATTTAAAATTTGGGAGGGATATTTTAAATTTAGGCGATAAGATTTTGAATTTTAAATTTAGGTGGCAAGGTTTTGAATTTATAGGGAGATCTCCCTTACATAAGAAAGTATAGGTTGGACAAGTGGTGGACCTTAGCATCCATGCTACTAGACATGATGGGTAGGGAATCTAGTTGAATATTGTATGTATAATATATATGTAATAGATCTAGCTTGGACAAGTGGTGGACCTTGGAACAAAACACAATGTAAAACATATCATGCACATTCCAAGTGCTGAGAAAAAATATCATTTAAGATATAGCCTGATAGGTTGGACAAGTGGTAGACCTTAACACCCAAACCTTATTCATATAACGACATAGAGTGGAAAAGTGGTAAATCTTGAGACCAAACCACTCATGCTACTAAGGATAATAGCTTGGACAAGTGATGGGCCTTGAATGTAAACCCCCCATGTACGAAATATTGTGGGTTTAAGGTATTTCAATGGACCCTAGCATCTTGGAGACATGGTGCCGCTTGCTTATCTTCATGTTTCAGTGGAGCCTATCTTGGACAAATGGTGGAGCATCCTTCTCTCCATGTTTCAATGGAGCCTAGCTTGGACAAGTGGTGGACCTTTGCTTCTCTCTATGTTTCAATAGAGTTAGCTTGGACAAGTGATGGACCTTGGAACCAAACCCCCATGTAAAACCTATAATGGTCACTCCAAGTGGTGAGAAAGAATAACCTTTAAGATATAGCCTTATAGGTTGGACAAGTGGTGGACCTTAACACCCAGATATTCTTAATATAATGACATAGAGTGAAAAACTGGTGAATCTTGAGACCAAACCACTCATGCTACTAGCGATAATAGCTTGGACAAGTGGTGTACCTTGAAAGTAAACCCCCCATCTACGAAATATCGTGGGTTTAAGGTATTTCGATGGAGCCTAGCATCTTGGAGACATAGTGCAGCTTGCTTCTCTTCATGTTTCAATGGAGCCTATCTTGGACAAATGATGGAGCATCCTTCTCTCCGTGTTTCAATGGACCCTAGCTTGGACAAGTCGTGGACCTTTGCTTCTCTCTATGATTCAATAGAGTTAGCTTGGACAAGTGGTGGACCTTGGAACCAAACCCCCATGTAAAACCTATCATGGTCACTCCAAGTGGTGAGAAATAATAACCTTTAAGATATAATAGCCTTATAGGTTGGACAAGTCGTGAACCTTAACACCCAAATATTCTTAATATAATGACATAGAGTGAAAAAGTGCTGAATCTTGAGACAAAACCAATCATGCTACTAGCGATAATAGCTTAGACAAGTGGCGGACCTTGAACGTAAACCCCCCATGTTTCAGTAGAGTTAGCTTCGACAAATGGTGGAGCATCCTTCTCTCCATGTTTCAATGGCGCCTACCCTGGACAAGTGGTGGACCTTTGTTTCTCTCTATGTTTCAATAGAGTTAGCTTGGACAAGTGGTGGACCTTGGGACAAAACCCCCATGTAAAACCTATCATGGTCACTCCAAGTGCTAAGAAAGAATAACCTTTAAGATGTAGCCTTATAGGTTGGACAAGTGGTGGACCTTAAAACCCATATATTATTAAAATAATGACATAGAGAGGAAAAGTGGTGAATCTTGAGAGCAAACCACTCATGCTACTAGCGATAATAGCTTGGACAAGTGGTGGACCTTGAATGCAAACCTCCATATATGAAATATCGTGGGTTTAAGGTATTTCGATGGAGCCTAGCATCTTGGAGACATGGTGCAACTTGCTTCTCTTCATGTTTCAATGGAGCCTATCTTGGACAAATGGTGGATCATCCTTCTCTCCATGTTTCAATGGACCTTAGCTTGGACAAGTGGTGGACCTTTGCTTCTCTCTATGTTTCAATAGAGTTATCTTGGACAAGTGGTGGACCTTGGAACAAAACCTTTAAGATATAGCCTTATAGGTTGGACAAGTGGTGAACCTTAACACCCAGATTTTCTTAATATAATGACTAGAGTGAAAAAGTGGTGAATGTTGAGACAAAACCACTCATGCTACTAGTGATAATAGCTTGGACAAGTGGTGGAACTTGAACGTAAACCCCCCATGTTTCAATAGACTTAGCTTCGACAAATGGTGGAGCATTCTTCTCTCCATATTTCAATGGAGCCTAGCTTGGACAAGTGGTGGACCTTTGCCTTTCTCTATGAGAAGAATAGAGTTAGCTTCGATAAGTGGTGGACCTTGGAACCAAACCCCCATGTAGAACAGATAATGGTGATTCAAAGTGGTGACAAAGAATACCCTTTAAGATATACCCTTATAGGTTGGACAAGTGGTCGACCTTAACACCCTGATCTTCTTAATATAATGACATAGAGAGGTAAAGAGGTGAATCTTGAGACCAAACCACTCATGCTACTAGGGATAATAGCTTGGACAAGTGGTTGACCTTGAATTTAAACCCCACATGTAAAAAAATATCGTGGATTTAAGGTATTTCAATGGATCCTAGCATCTTGGAGACATGGTGCATCTTGCTTCTCTTCATGTTTCAATGAAGCCTATCTTCGACAAATGGTGGAGCATCCTTCTCTCCATGTTTCAATGGACCCTAGCTTGGACAAGTGGTGGACCTTTGCTTCTCTCTATGTTTCAATAGAGTTAGCTTTCACAAGTGATAGACCTTGGAACCAAACCCCAATGTAAAACCTATCATGGTCACTCCAAGTGGTGAAAAAGAGCAACCTTTGAGATATAGCCATACAGGTTGGACAAGTGGTGGACCTCAACACCCAGACTTCTTAATATAATGACATAGAGTGGAAAAGTGGTGAATCTTGAAACCAAACCACTCATGCTACTAAGGATAATAGCTTGGACAAGTGGTGGACCTTGAATGTAAATCCCCCATGTACGAAATATTGTGGGTTTAAGGTATTTCAATGGAGCCTAGTATCTTGGAGACATTGTGTAGCTTGCTTCTCTTCATGTTTCAATGGAGTCTATCTTGGACAAATGGTGGAGCATCCTTCTCTCCATGTTTCAATGGACCCTAGCTTGTACAAGTGGTGGACCTTTGCTTCTCTCTATGTTTCAATAGAGTTAGCTTGGAAAAGTGGTGGAGCTTGTAACCAAACCCCAATGTAAATCCTATCATGGTGACTCCAAGTGGTGAGAAACAAAAACCTTTAAGATATAGCCTTATAGGGTGGACAAGTGGTGGACCTTAACACCCAAATATTCTCAATATAATGACATAGAGTGAAAAAGTGGTGAATCTAGAGACAAAACCACTCATGCTACTAGTGATAATAGCTTGGCCAAGTGGTGGACCTTGAATGTAAACCCGCCATGTTTCAATAAAGTTAGCTTGAACAAATGGTGGAGCATCCTTCTCTCCATGTTTCAATGGAGCCTAGCTTGGACAAGTGGTGGACCTTTGCTTCTCTCTATGAGAAGAATAGAGTTAACTTCAATAAGTGGTGGACCTTGGAAACAAACCCCCATGTATAACATATCATGGTCATTCCAAGTGGTGACAAAGAATACCCTTTAAGATATACCCTTATAGGTTGGACAAGTGGTCGACCTTAACACCCTGATCTTCTTTATATAATGACATAGAGTGGAAAAGTGGTGAATCTTGAGACCAAACCACTCCTGCTACTAGGGATAATAGCTTGGACAAGTGGTGGACCTTGACTTTAAACCCCACATGTAAAAGATATCGTGGGTTTAAGGTATTTCAATGGATCCTAGCATCTTGGAGACATGGTGCAGCTTGCTTCTTTTCATGTTTCAATGAAGTCTATCTTCAATCAATGGGGGATCATCCTTCTCTCCATGTTTCAATGGAGCCTATCCTTGACAAGTGGTGGACCTTTGCTTCTCTCTATGTTTCCATAGAGTTAGCTTGGACAAGTGGTGGACCTGGGAACCAAACCCCCATGTAAAACATTTCATGGTCATTTCAAGTGGTGAGAAAGAATACCCTTTAAGATATAGCCTTATAGGTTGGAAAAGTGGTCGACCTTAACACCCTAATCTTATTAATATAATGACATAGAGTGGAAAAGTGGTGAATCTTGAGACGAAACCACTCATGCTACTAAAGATAATAGCTTGGACAAGTGGTGGCCTTGAATGTAAACCCCCCATGTACAAAATATTGTGGGTTTAAGGTATTTCAATGGAGCCTAGAATCTTGGAGACATGGTGCAGCTTGTTTCTCTTCATGTTTCAATGGAGCCTATCTTGGACAAATGGTGGAGCATCCTTCTCTCCATGTTTCATTGGAGCTTAGCCTGGATAAGTGGTGGACCTTTTCTTCTCTCTATGTTTCAATAGAGTTAGCTTGAACAAGTGGTGGACCTTGGAACCAAACCCCCATGTAAAACCTATAATGGTCACTGCAAGTGGTGAGAAAGAATAACCTTTAAGATATAGCCTTATAGGTTGGACAAGTGGTGGACCTTAACACACAGATATTCTTAATATAATGACATACAGTGGAAAACTGGTCAATCTTGAGACCAGACCACTCATGGTACTCGTGATAATAGCTTGGACAAGTGGTGGACCTTGAAAGTAGACCCCCCATCTACGAAATATCGTGGGTTTAAGGTATTTCGATGGAGCCTAGCATCTTGGAGACATGGTGCAGCTTGCTTCTCTTCATGTTTCAATGGAGCCTATCTTGGACAAATGGTAGAGCATCCTTCTCTCCATGTTTCAATGGACCCTAGATTCGACAAGTGGTTGACCTTTGCTTCTCTCTATGATTCAATAGAGTTAGCTTGGACAAGTGGTGGACCTTGGAACCAAACCCCCATGTGAAAACTATCATGGTCACTCCAAGTGGTGAGAAAGAATAACCTTTAAGATATAGCCTTATAGGTTGGACAAGTGGTGGACCTTAACACCCAAATATTCTTTATATAATGACATAGAGTGAAAATGTTGTTACCATATACATGTGGTAGTGATGTGTGTGAACACACTAGGACCGCCGGGGTATTTTTTCCCTCTTTAGGAGGTTTTTTTCCCCTCTTTAGCATTGTATATACGCCCATCACTCTAGGGCTATCTATCTTTCCATTGCACACTGAGTAACACACTCTCTATTGTGTGCCTTGAGCTTCCTTCGTCTTCTCCAAGCTGTGTACATTTCTCTGCAACCCTAATTCCAACAATTGGTATCAGAGTAGGTCACGTCCTCCCGGGCTTAGTGGCCAGCTGCTCCAGCACACGCTTGCTCGCTTTCTCCGATTTCAGTGAGCTTTGGCGAGCGTTCACAGGTCGACAAAAATTTTGGGTAAGCTCGAAGAGCTTGGTCTGCTCTGAATTTTGATTTGGGCTCATTTCGGCCTCCGTTTCCACTACAGACAGTACTGCACAGGCTATTTTGTCATTTTGTGCAGAATTTTTGTCAGTGTCGTTTTCTGCATAACAGGTGCCTTATAGTCTTCTACGTTTTGTGATATATAGCACAGGTTGTTCCCGCTCCGTTTCTCCTATTTTCGGATAGTTTTCACATCAGGTGCATCATTTACCATGGCTGACAACAACAACACAGATGTGTTCAAGATGTTTGCTGCTGAGGACAGGTTGGATGGGGACAACTACCCTATGTGGGATTATATGATGCAACATGTTCTTGTGTCAAAGGGTGTCTGGAACATTGTGCAGGGCATGGATGTACGTCCTGGTTCTGAGGATGTAGGTGATGTTGAGGATGTTGCAAGTCTTGCTGCAAGGATTGCACTGTTTTGCCTACGACAGAACAAGCTTGTTGGGATGTTAAGGATGCGCAGGCTCATGCATTGATTGCGTTGTCTGTGAAGCGCACCATTGTTCCTCACATCCGTTCACCAAAATCTGCAAAACAGGCTTGGGATATTCTAGCAGGTCTTTATGCAAGCCGCAATGAGGCTAAAATTACTTTGCTGCGTAAAGAGCTGGAGTCGAAGATTATGCATGAGGAAGATGATATGGACACTTTCCTTGCTAGTGTCAAGGATATCAATGAGCAGCTTATTTCTACAGGTGAAGTCATTTCAGACAGTTCCCTTGTGCAAACTGTTCTTGATGCCTTACCAGATTCCTACCAGACTTTTGCTAGTACTTGGAGACTGATGACCCAAGGAAATCCTGAAGTTGTCAAGTTTGATGCATTATGCACATTGCTGTTGCAAGAGTCACTTTCTAGAAAAAACAGGACTAGGGAGTGTGCAGTTGAACAGGCTATTATTGCTTCTCAAGGAAAGGGTGGTAACAGTAATGCAACCACTTCTTATGGTTCTGCTGCGAGTGGCAAAAATTCTGTTCCTAATGCTTCTGCTGGCAGTACTTCGTCTGGCAATTCTGGTGATAAGGGAAAAAAGAAGATGTGTTGCCATTATTGTAAAGCCAATGATCACTTGATCAAGTCGTGTCCTAAGTTGAAGGCCAAAGAGGCTAAGAAGAAAGAGCGTGGTTCCACTGCAAATGCTGGTTCCACTACAAATGCAGCCATTGTTGAGTCTTTTGTGAAAGGAGACTGTGTTGCTGATGTTGATGCAGAATGGGCTTTTAGTGCAGAGTGCACTTACAATCCTGCTGTCCATGATGCATACTTGTCAGTTGCTGCAGATTCACATGTGTGGTATTTCAATAGTGGTGCTACAAAGCACATTACCTCACATCGTGAATTGTTTACCTCTCTCGAGTGTGTCCCTCATGGGAATTCAGTCACTTGTGCCAACAACGCCTTGTATCCAGTTCAGGGAGTTGGAAAGATTGTGCTCACTGCTGCTAATGGCAGTTCCTTCACACTTGTTGATGCACTTTATGTACCTGGGATCAAGAAGAATCTCTTGTCTGTATCCGCACTTCCTAGACTTGGACTTGTAGTCAAATTTGTGGATGACAAATGTACAGTTCATGATCTTAGTTTTGGTGATGAAATTGTTGCATCTGGGCTTTTGTGTTGTGGGTTGTATAAGGTGTTGCAGATTCAAGGGCTATTTCAGATGCAAAACTTTGGCATGCACGTTTTGGTCATCTGAATTTTGTTGCGTTTGCTACGTTTGCAGAAATCTGATATGGTTGCTTCTTTGCCGCCTCTTGAAGCACCTGTCAAACATGTTTGTGAAGGCTGTATTTTCGGTAAGATGCAACGTTCTAAATTTCCAAAGGATGGTTCAGTTCGGGCCACATGCAAGTTGCAGCTTGTGCATAGTGATGTTTGTGGGCCCTGCAAACTCCGTCCTTGGGAAATTACCTGTACTTCGTGACTTTCATTGATGATTACTCCAGGCATGCATGGGTATTTCCGCTTAAAGCGAAGTCCGAAGTTTTATGTGCTTCAAACAATTTCTGTCTTTGGCTGAAAATGTCTCGAAATGTGCTATGGGCACCCTCCGTTCCGATCGAGGGGGGGAGTATATGTCTCATGAATTTAATGCATTTCTGGCTAGTCGTGGGATAAAACACCAATGTACAGTGCCTTATACACCTCAGCAAAATGGTGTTGCTGAGAGGAAAAACAGGTCACTGACAAAAATGGCACGATGTATGGTCAAAAGTCAAGCTTTACCGCATTCTTTTTGTCTTGAGGCCATTATGTGTGCCACTTATGTTTTTAACAGGTGTCCTATGAAAGCTTTGTAGTCTATTATTCCATATGAAGCATGGCATGATAGAAAACCTTCTATTGAGCACATGCGTGTTTTTGGCTGTTTGGCATATGCTTTGGTGCCACAAGTGCAGCGCAAAAAATTGGATGATAAGGCTGTCAAATGTATTTTTGTTGGTTATAATGCTGAAAGCAAAGGTTACAGGTTGTATCATCCGCAAACAAAACGTATTCTGGTTTCTCGGGATGTAGTGTTTGTGGAATATTCTGTTCAGCCCTTGCTGTCATGTACTAGAGACAGTAATGTAAGCTCACAGGACATTTATGACACTTTATTGCCTCTTTTCAGTGGTGGAAATACGAATGTAAGTTCCAATGAGGCAAATGTACAGCCTATGGGGGTTTCTAAAAATGTTTAAGATCAGCCTATTACTGATGCAGATGTACATGATGTACTCGATGAGGAAAGGGCTGAAAATGAGCAGGCTAGAGGTATGCCAAAATGGCTAGTGCACACTTTGTGTGACAGTAAATTGGATGCACCTTTGTCTAGTCGTACTCGTTCAGGCTCTCGCCATGCATCTTATGCATCAGATTGTTATGCTTTGGCTGTGTCTAGCTTACATGATGTTGAGGAGCCTCTGTTTTTTGATGAAGCACAAAATTCAGAAAATTGGATGGCTGCCATGCAATCAGAATATGATGCACTTATAGAGAATGACACATGGACTTTGTGTGATTTGCCTCCTGGCAAAAAGGCCATTGGTACGAAGTGGGTTTACAAGTTGAAACGCAAGCCGGATGGTGAGATCGATCGCCATAAGGCTCGACTTGTTGCAAAGGGTTATGCACAACAAAAAGGCATAGACTATGAAGAGACTTTTTCTCCCACTTGTCGTATGACTACTGTGCATTTTCTATGTGCATTGGCAACTCATTTTGGTTGGGATGTACATCAATCAGACATTGTTACTGCTTTCTTGAATGGTGACATATTCGAGGAAGTTTATGTAACGCAGCCTCGCGGTTTTGTCATAAAAGGACAAGAGGACAAAGTGGTGCAAATGTAACAAGGCTTTGTATGGGTTGAAGCAATCTCCTCGTGCTTAGTATGAGAAAGCTGACACTCATTTGGTCAAACAAGGCTTTCGTAACAGTCCAACAGAAAGCACATTGTACGTAAAGCGTGAGGTTGACGTATTTCTCATCGTGGTTCTTTATGTTGATGATTTGCTGATCACTGGACCAAATGAGAGACATATTTTTGAATTTAAGGCTGAATTGAATTCTACTTTCAAGATGAAAGATTTGGGGATGTTGCATCATTATTTGGGTATACAGTTTAAGCAGTGTGATGGTGGTATTGCCTTGTGTCAGAAAAGATACATAGAGACATTGCTATGTAAGTTTGGACTTGAGGATTGCAAACCTATTGTCACTACCATGGAAACAGGTTTGAAGTTGAGTCTACATGATGCTGGCGATCCTGGTGATGTCACTCTTTACCAAACTGTTGTTGGTTTCCTCATTTATGTATGCAACACGAGGCCAGATATTCAGTTTGCATTGGCAGACTGTCAAGAGGATTTTCCGCTACCTTAGTGGCACTTTACATCTTGGCTTGTTTTATCCCAAGGGGGGATCATTGCCGCCAGACTTACATGCTTTTTTGGACTCTGATTGGGCTGGTTGTTTTGACACGCGAGTGTCCACAAGTGGTTTTTGTTTCATGCTTGGCAGTTCATGTACATCATGGTTGAGCAAGAAGCAAACTACTGTGGCCCCTTCGAGTTGTGAGGCTGAGTACAGGGCAGTCTTCACAGCTACGGTTGAGTGTGTATGGCTCTGACGCCTTATGGCTGATTTGGGTGTTGGACAAGACACTCCCAACACTATCTACACTGACATTCAGAGCGCATTGGCAGTTGCGAGGAACCTAGTTTTTCATGCTCGCACAAAGCACATTGAGGTGCATTACCACTATGTCAGGGAGAGGCTCTCAGTAGGAGAGATCAGCTTGGCTTATGTGCCAACACAGGACAACCTTGCAGATCTTTTCACAAAGGCATTGTCTCGTGAGAAGCTTGAAGATTTCAGCAAAGCTTTGGGCTTACTCCCCTTTGTGGACTAATCCTGTCCTCAGGGCATGGCACTTCCCTTTACTCATGTGCCAGCTCTCGTTCACCGCATCACTTCAGGGGGGATTTGTTACCATATACATGTGGTAGTGATGTGTGTGAACACACTAGGACCGCCGGGGCATTTTTTCCCTCTTTAGGAGGTTTTTTTCCCCGAGCATTGTATATACGCCCATCACTCTAGGGCTATCTATCTTTCCATTGCACACTAAGTAACACACTCTCTATTGTGTGCCTTAAGATTCCTTCGTCTTCTCCAAGATGTGTGCGTTTCTCTGCAACCCTAATTCCAACAAAAGTGGTGAAGCTTGGACAAGTGGTGGACCTTGAACGTAAAGCCCCCATGTTTCAATAGAGTTAGCTTCGACAAATGGTGGAGCATCCTTCTCTCCATGTTTCAATGGAGCCTAGCTTGGACAAGTGGTGGACCTTTTTCTCTGTATGTTTCAATAGAGTTAGCTTGGACAAGTGATGGACCTTGGGACCAAACCCCCATATAAAACCTATCATGGTCACTCCAAGTGGTAAGAAAGAATAGCCTTATAAGTTGGAAAAGTGGTGGACCTTAACACCCATTTATATTCTTAATATAATGACATAGAGTGGAAAAGTGGTGAATCTTGACAGCAAACCACTCATGCTACTAGCGATAATAGCTTGGACAAGTGGTGGACCTTGAATGCAAACCCCCCATGTATGAAATATCGTGGGTTTAAGGTATTTCGATGGAGCCTAGCATCTTGGAGACATGGTGCAACTTGCTTCTCTTCATGTTTCAATGGAGCCTATCTTGGACAAATGGTGGAGCATATATACTTCTCTCCATGTTTCAATGGACCCTAGCTTGGACAAGTGCTGGACCTTTGCTTGTCTCTATGTTTCAATAGAGTTAGCTTGGACAAGTGGTGGACCTTGGAACCAAACCCTAATGTAAAACGTATCATGGTCACTCCAAGTGGTGAGAAAGAACAACCTTTAAGATATAGCCTTACAGGTTGGACAAGTGGTGGACCTTAACACCCAGATTTTCTTAATATAATGACTAGAGTGAAAAAGTGGTGAATGTTGAGACAAAACCACTCATGCTACTAGTGATAACAGCTTGGACAAGTGGTGGACCTTGAACGTAAACCCCCCATGTTTCAATAGACTTAGCTTCGACAAATGGTGGAGCATCCTTCTCTCCATATTTCAATGGATCCTAGCTTGGACAAGTGGTGGACCATTGCTTCTCTCTATGAGAAGAAAAGAGTTAGCTTCGATAAGTGGTGGACCTTGGAACCAAACCCCCATGTAAAACATATCATGGTCATTCCAAGTGGTGACAAAGAATACCCTTTAAGATATACCCTTATAGGTTGGACAAGTGGTCGACCTTAACACCCATATATTCTTAATATAATGACATAGAGAGGTAAAGAGGTGAATCTTGAGACCAAACCACTCATGCTACTAGGGATAATAGCTTGGACAAGTGGTTGACCTTGAATTTAAACCCCACATGTAAAAAATATCGTGGATTTAAGGTATTTCAATGGATCCTAGCATCTTGGAGACATGGTGCATTTTGCTTCTCTTCATGTTTCAATGAAGCCTATCTTCGACAAATGGTGGAGCATCCTTCTCTCCATGTTTCAATGGACCCTAGCTTGGACAACTGGTGGACCTTTGCTTCTCTCTATGTGTCAATAGAGTTAGCTTGGACAAGTGCCGGCCTTTGGAACCAAACCCCAATGTAAAACCTATCATGGTCACTCCAAGTGTGAAAAAGAACAACCTTTGAGATATAGCCATATAGGTTGGACAAGTGGTGGACCTTAACACCCAGATCTTCTTAATATAATGACATAGAGTGGAAAAGTGGTGAATCTTGAGACCAAACCACCCATGCTACTAAGAATAATAGCTTGGACAAGTGGTGGACCTTGAATGTAAACCCCCCATGTACGAAATATCGTGAGTTTAAGGTATTTCCATGAAGCCTAGCATCTTGGAGACATGGTGCAGCTTGTTTCTCTTCATGTTTCAATGGAGCCTATCTTGGACAAATGGTGGAGCATCCTTCTCTCCATGTTTCAATGGACCCTAGCTTGGACAAGTGGACCTTTGCTTCTCTCTATGTTTCAATAGAGTTAGCTTGGACAAGTGGTGGAGCTTGTAACCAAACCCCAATGCAAAACCTATCATGGTGACTCCAAGTGGTGAGAAAGAAAAAACTTTAAGATATAGCCTTATACGTTGGACAAATGGTGGACCTTAACACCCAGATATTCTTAATATAATGACATAGAGTGAAAAAGTGGTGAATCTCGAGACAAAACCACTCATGCTACTATTGATAATAGCTTGGACAAGTGGTGGACCTTGAACGTAAACCTCCCATGTTTCAATAAAGTTAGCTTCGACAAATGGTGGAGCATCCTTCTGTCCATGTTTCAATGGAGCCTAGCTTGGACAAGTGGTGGACCTTTGCTTCTCTCTATGAGAAGAATAGAGTTAACTTCGATAAGTGGTGGACCTTGGAAACAAACCCCCATGTAAAACATATCATGGTCATTCCAATCGGTGACAAAGAATACCCTTTAAGATATACCCGTATAGGTTGGACAAGTGGTCGACCTTAACACCCTGATCTTCTTAATATAATGACATAGAGTGGAAAAGTGGTGAATCTTGAGACCAAACCACTCATGCTACTAGGGATAATAGGTTGGACAAGTGGTGGACCTTGAATTCAAACCCCACATATACAAAATATCGTGGGTTTTAAGTATTGCAATGGATCCTAGCATCTTGGAGACATGGTGCAGCTTGCTTCTCTTCATGTTTCAATGAAGCCTATCTTCGACAAATTGTGAATCATCCTTCTCTCCATGTTTCAATGGAGCCTAGCTTGTACAAGTGGTGGACCTTTGCTTCTCTCTATGTTTCCATAGAGTTAGCTTGGACAAGTGGTGGACCTGGGAACCAAAACCCCGTGTAAAACATATCATGGTCATTCCAAGTGGTGAGAAAGAATACCCTTTAATATATAGCCTTATAGGTTGGAAAAGTGGTCGACCTTAACACCCTGATCTTCTTAATATAATGACATAGAGTGGAAAAGTGGTGAATCTTGAGACCAAACCACTCATGCTACTAAAGATAATAGCTTGGACAAGTGGTGGACCTTGAATGCAAACCCCCCATGTACGAAATATCGTGGGTTTAAGGTATTTCAATGGAGCCTAGCATCTTGGAGACACGGTGCAGCTTGCTTCTCTTCATGTTTCAATGGAGCCTATCTTGGACAAATGGTGGAGCTTCCTTCTCTCCATGTTTCATTGGAGCCTAGCTTGGACAAGTGGTGGACCTTTGCTTCTCTCTATGTTTCAATAGAGTTAGCTTGGACAAGTGGTGGACCTTGGAACCAAACCCCCTTGTAAAACCTATAATGGTCACTACAAGTGGTGAGAAAGAATAACCTTTAAGATATAGCGTTATAGGTTGGACAAGTGGTGGACCTTAACACACAGATATTCTTAATATAATGACATAGAGTGGAAAACTAGTGAATCTTGAGACCAAACCACTCATGCTACTAGCGATAATAGCTTGGACAATTGGTGGACCTTGAAAGTAAACCCCCCATCTATGAAATATCGTGGGTTTAAGGTATTTCGATGGAGCCTAGCATCTTGGAGACATGGTGAAGCTTGCTTCTCTTCATGTTTCAATGGAGCCTATCTTGGACAAATGGTAGAGCATCCTTCTCTCCATGTTTCAATGGACCCTAGATTCGACAAGTGGTTGACCTTTGCTTCTCTCTATGATTCAATAGAGTTATCTTGGACAAATGGTGGACCAAACCCCCATGTAAAACCTATCATGGTCACTCCAAGTGGTGAGAAAGAATAACCTTTAATTAACACTAGAATGGTAACAGGACACTTTATGTCCTTGGCCGCTTTTGTGTCCTGTTAATTGACCATTTTGCTTGAAATATTTGAAGAGTATGAAAATGAATTTCTAGGTGCTATATATCCACAAAGTTGCCTTATGAGCTGAAAAAAACTTAGCATTTTTTTTTGAGTATCGATCTCACCATTAACCTTACTCTTGCACAACATTTTTGAACCTGAACTGTGTGAAAAAACAGGTCCTGTTTTTGGATTTTTTTCAAGTTTTGGAAACTATACCACTCTAAAATTCATGTTTGTGAGGTTTAGATGGCTAGAGGTTAGGCCTTCATAGTTCTCAACATGTTTTGATGCTTGTAGGGAGAGCTAAGTGTTAAAATTGAAAGTTATGACCAATTTACAAGAATTGCATAATCCTGTTTTTTGGACAAAATTAGCACTTTTATGATTTTTTGGTGACTTTCTTGATATCCAAATTCAATTTTGATTGTGTAAGTGTAATGTATAACATAAAGCTAATCTTCCTTGAGTTTTGGGGGACCTAATATGCTATATAGCATAGTATATGATGATGGTTGAGTTTTTTGATTGCTGAAGAATACGATACATTTTAGAGTAGCAAGTATAACCTTCTTAATATTGCTAGTTACTTAGGCCAATTGTGTGTATTTTATAGGTAGTAACCATATCTAATCATAGACTACAAACTTGGCTAGATCTTGAGTAGTTTCTATGGGTTTCTAAAGGTCATAATGCTAAACCCAGTTTTTTTATGTTTGCTGTATTTAGCACTTTATCATTGCCACCAAGGTTCCAATTGTAAGAGATCCATTATCCTTTTTGACATGCTCCATGGATCCTTTTGAATCCAGAGGCCCAAGAGAACTAAGAAAACATGTATATAGTATCTGTATTGAGCGTGACTATAGAAACTTTGATGATAGGTCCGCAGAATGGCGAAATGCAACTTTTTTGTACCTATTTTTTTTGCCCAAAAAAACATTAGTGAGGTAAAAGCAACCATATGTTTTGGTCACCAACCCATTGAAGTTAACGGGGCATTTTATCTCATGTCCTACAAAAATCTCCACTCTTACTTATATGCAATCAACCGTAAGAAATTGTTGTTTTGGGCAAAATGCACTGGTCCATCAACTTTGGAGGCTTGTAGTGACCAAGGGATGAGAAAAATTACAAATTTCTCATTTTTTCCATATGTAGTACTTATTGAACTATAAGCTCATGAAAGGATTTTTCAAAATGAGTGCATCTACTATGGTTTTCGAATTTTTTCCCAAAACCCTGAAAGCACACTTTTATGTCCTGTTAGGTTACCATTCTAGTGTTAAGATATAGCCTTATAGGTTGGACAAGTGGTGGACCTTAACACCCAAATATTCTTAATATAATGACAGAGTGAAAAAGTGGTGAATCTTGAGACAAAACCACTCATGCTACTAGCGATAATAGCTTGGACAAGTGGTGGACCTTGAACGTAAACCCCCCATGTTTCAATAGAGTTAGCTTCGACAAATGGTGGAGCATCCTTCTCTCCATGTTTCAATGGAGCCTAGCTTGGACAAGTGGTGGACCTTTGTTTCTCTCTATGTTTCAATAGAGTTAGCTTGGACAAGTGGTGGACCTTGGGACCAAACCCCCATGTAAAACCTATCATGGTCACTCCAAGTGGTAAGAAAGAATAACCTTTAATATGTAGCCTTATAGGTTGGACAAGTGGTGGAACTTAACACCCAGATATTCTTAATATAATGACATAGAGTGGAAAAGTGGTGAATCTTGAGACCAAACCACTCATGCTACTAGCAATAATAGCTTGGACAAGTAGTGGACCTTAAATGTAAACCACTCATCTACGAAATATTGTGGGTTTCAGGTATCTCGATGGAGCCTAGCATCTTGGACACATGGTGCAGCTTGCTTCTCGTCATGTTTCAATGGAGCCTATCTTGGACAAATGGTGGAGCATCCTTCTCTCCATGTTTCAATGGACCCTGGCTTGGACAAGTGGTGGACCTTGGAACCAAACCCCCATGTAAAACCTATCATGGTCACTCCAAGTGGTGAAAAAGAATAACCTTTAAGATATAGCCTTATAGGTTGGGCAAGTGGTGGACCTTAACACCCAGATATTCTTAATATAATGACATAGAGTGGAAAAGTGGTGAATCTGGAGAGCAAACCACTCATGCTACTAGCGACAATAGGTTGGACAAGTGGTGGACCTTGAATGTAAACCCCCCATGTATGAAATATCGTGGGTTTAAGGTATTTCGATAGAGCCTAGCATCTTGGAGACATGGTGCAGCTTGCTTCTCTTCATGTTTCAATGGAGCCTATCTTGGACAAATGGTCGAGTATCCTTCTCTCCATGTTTCAATGGACCCTAGCTTGGACAAGTGGTGGACCTTTGCTTCTCTCTATAATTCAATAGAGTTAGCTTGGACAAGTGGTGGACCTTGGAGTCAAACCCCAATGTAAAATCGATCATGGTCACTCCAGGTGGTGAGAAAGAACAACCTTTGAGATATAGACTTATAGGTTGGACAAGTGGTGGACCTTAACACCCAGATATTCTTAATATAATGACTTGAGTGAAAACGTGGTGAACCTTGAGACAAAACCACTCATGCTACTAGTGATAATAGCTTGGAAAAGTGGTGGACCTTGAACGTAAACCCCGAATGTTTCAATAGAGTTAGCTTCGAAAAATGGTGGAGCATCCTTCTCTCCATGTTTCAATAGAGCCTAGCTTGGACAAGTGGTGGACCTTGAATGTAAACCCCCATGTTTCAATAGAGTTAGGTTTGAGAAAAGGTGGAGCATCCTTCTCTCCATGTTTCAATGGACCCTAGCTTGGACAAGTGGTGGACCTTTTCTTCTCTCTATGTTTCAATAGAGTTAGCTTGGACAAGTGGTGGAGCTTGTAACCAAACCCCAATGTAAAACCTATCATGGTGACTCCAAGTGGTGAGAAAGAAAAACCTTTCAGATATAGCCTTAAAGGTTGGACAAATGGTGGACCTTAACACCCAGATATTCTTAATATAATGACATAGAGTGAAAAAGTGGTGAATCTTGAGACAAAACCACTCATGCTACTATTGATAATAGCTTGGACAAGTGATGGACCTTGAACATAAACCCCCCATGTTTCAATAAATTTAGCTTCGACAAATGGTGGAACATCCTTCTCTCCATGTTTCAATGGAGCCTAGCTTCGACAAGTGATGGACCTTTGTTTCTCTCTATGTTTCAATAGCATTACCTTGGACAAGTGGTGGACCTTGGGACCAAACCCCCATGTAAAACCTATCATGGTCACTCCAAGTGGTAAGAAAGAATAACCTTTAAGATGTAGCCTGATAGGTTGGACAAGTGGTGGACCTTAACACCCATATATTCTTAATATAATGACATAGAGTGGAAAAGTGGTGAATCTTGAGACCAAACCACTCATGCTACTAGCAATAATAGCTTGGACACGTCGTGGACCTTGAATGTAAACCCCTCATCTACGAAATATCGTGGGTTTAAGTTATTTCGATGGAGCCTAGCATCTTGGAGACATGGTGCAGCTTACTTCTCGTCATATTTCAATGGAGTCTATCTTGGACAAATGGTGGAGCATCCTTCTCTCCATGTTTCAATGGAGCCTAGCTTGGACAAGTGGTGGACCTATGCTTCTCTCTATGTTGCAATAGAGTTATCTTGGACAAGTGGTGGAACTTCGAACCAAACCCCCATGTAAAACCTATAATGGTCACTGCAAGTGGTGAGAGAGAATAACGTTTAAGATATAGCCTTATAGGGGTGACATGTGGTGGACCTTAACACCCAGATATTCCTAATATAGTGACATAGAGTGGAAAAGTGGTGAATCTTGAGAGCAAACCACTCATGCTACTAGAGGCCATAATGGGTTGGAAAAGTTGTGGACCTTTAATGTAAACCCCCCATGTATGAAATATTGTGGGTTTAAGGTATTTCGTTCAAGCCTAGCATCTTGGAGACATGGTGCATCTTGCTTCTCTTCATGTTTCAACAGAGCCTATCTTGGACAAATGGTGGAGAATCCTTCTCTCCATGTTTCAATGGACCCTAGCTTGGATAAGTGGTGGACCTTTGCTTCTCTCTATGTTTCAATAGAGTTAGCTTGGACAAGTGGTGGACCTTCGAACCAAACCCCAATGTAAAACCTATCATGGTCACTTCAAGTGGTGAGAACGAACAACCTTTAAGATATAGCCTTATAGGTTGGACAAGTGGTGGACCTTAACACCTAGATATTCTTAATATAATGACATAGAGTGAAAAAGTGGTGAATCTTGAGACAAAACCACTCATGCTACTAGTGATAATAGCTTGAACAAGGGGTGGACCTTGAATGTAAACCCCCCATATTTCAATAAAGTTAGCTTCGACAAATGGTGGAGCATCCTTCTCTCCATGTTTCAATGGAGCCTAGCTTGGACAAGTGGTGGACCTTTGCTTCTCTCTATGAGAAGAACAGAGTTAACTTCGATAAGTACTGGACCTTGGAAACAAACCCCCATGTAAAACATACCATGGTAATTCCAAGTGGTGACAAAGATTACCCTTTAAGATATACCCTTATAGGTTGGACAAGTGGTCGACCTTAACACCCAGATCTTCTTAATATAATGACATAGTGTGGAAAAGTGGTAAATCTTGAGACCAAACCACTCCTGCTACTAGGGATAATAGCTTGGACAAGTGGTGGACCTTGACTTTAAACCCCACATGTAAAAGATATCGTGGGTTTAAGGTATTTCAATGGATCCTAGCATCTTGGAGACATGGTGCAGCTTGCTTCTTTTCATGTTTCAATGAAGTCTATCTTCAATCAATGGGGGATCATCCTTCTCTCCATGTTTCAATGGAGCCTATCCTTGACAAGTGGTGGACCTTTGCTTCTCTCTATGTTTCCATAGAGTTAGCTTGGACCAGTGGTGGACCTTGGAACCAAACCCTCATGTAAAATATATAATGGTCATTCCAAGTGGTGAGAAATAATACCCTTTAAGATCTAGCCTTATAGGTTGAAGAAGTGCTCGACCTTAAAACCTAGATCTTCTTAATATAACGACATAGAGTGAAAAAGTGGTGAATCTTGAGACCAAACCACTCATGCTACTAAGGATAATAGGTTGGACAAGTGGTGGAACTTGAATGTAAACCCCCCATGTAAGAAATATCATGGGTTTAAGGTATTTCAATGGAGCCTAGCATCTTGGAGACATGGTGCAGCTTGCTTCTCTTCATGTTTCAATGGATCCTATCTTGGACAAATGGTGGAGCATCCTTCTCTCCATGTTTCAATGGAGCCTAGCTTGGACAACTGGTGGACCTTTGCTTCTCTCTATGTTTCAATAGAGTTAGCTTGGACAAGTGGTGGACCTTGGAACCAGACCCCTATGTAAAACCTATCTGTGCATTCCAAGTGGTGGTAAATAATACCATTTAAGATATAGCCTTATAGGTTGGACAAGTGGTGGACCTTAACACCCAAATCTTGTTAATATAATGACATAGAGTGGAAAAGTGGTGAATCTTGAGACCAAACCACTAATGCTACTAGGGATAATAGGTTGGACAAGTGGTGGACGTTGAATTTAAACCCCACATATACAAAATATCATGGGTTTAAGGTATTTTAATGGATCCTAGCATCTCGGAGATATGGTGCAGCTTGCTTCTCTTGATGTTTCAATGGAGCCTATTTTGGACAAATGGTGGAGCATCCTTCTCTGCATGTTTCAATGGGCCCTAGATTGGACAAGTGGTGGACCTTTTCTTCTCTCTATGTTTCAATAGAGGTAGCCTATATTAGAAAATTAGTAGACCTCTAATCTCTCCATGTTGTCTAGAGCTGAGCTTAGACAAGTGGTGGACCTTACTTCTCCCTTCCCTTAGTTTACTAGCTTAAAACATCACTATGTATACTTGCTTAGATCTAGCTTGAACAAGTGGTGGACCTTGTATTCACACAAACTTAATCCATTACAAAAAAGTATATGTTAAAATAACATTGGTTTTTTTTTGTTTCAGGAAAGATGGCTCCAAAAAAACAGGTTGCAAGGGTTGCTGTCTCAGTTGACTATACTTGCAATGATCTTAGGAAACATTATTTGGACATACATGGTATAGAGGGTGTACAATTTCATAAGGTGCATCTATTTATTGCCAAAAGGAGAATGACAGCTTGTTTGAAGATGTTGGAAAGTTGTGGAAGCATTTGTCTCTGTAGTTGATAGTCATTCGGAGGTGGAATGCATTGACATTCTAGTTCCAATGAATCTAGAATTTCAACTATCTCCAGGAGCATATGCATTGGAGTGCATGTCTAGAAACAAAGAAGAGACAATGTTTTCTCGAGGATGAAAGTTTGCAGAATCAAATCCAAATATCACAGCAGATCAACTTCAAAGCTCCATCATTGCCACACTACAACAAAAAAAGGTGAAAGCTTCACGACCACCATCCACAAAGAAGCAAGAAAAAGTGCAGAAAGTAGCAGCTAAGCAAACTAGTTCCATTCTGGATGTAGACAAGGCATCTTTGGCATCCTCATCAACAGAGGGTTCAATGTCAAAGATGAGAATTGTGGATCCAGATGTTTTAGAAGCTGAGGCCATGAAAGGACAAGAAAAAGATACAGGTGGAATGAATAAGTACATAAACTATTTTCCTTTCCAATATAGGGAATTTGATATCCCTATTCAAAATTGTTGGCTTGCTCCTGATCACTATAATGCATGTATTATGGATAAAAAACACGTTGAAAGTGTGTTATTTCGATTTTCACGGAGTACGACGAAGCCTGCAACATGTGCATATTTGATGCCTGTTCGAAATGCAAAGTCAAAGAAGGGGACTCCTTTGGCAGTAGAAGAGGTAGAAGAGCAAAAAATTATAGATTATCATTATTGGATTCTTGATGGGCAGCATTCAATCTATGCTGCAAAAGTTTTGCTTCACAATGAACAAAACAACAAAGAGATATTTGAAAGACTGATTAGCGTGTATAAATTTAGAAAGGCTCGCATTGTTGTCAATGCTCCTCCATTTGTTGCAACTGTTATATCTGCCATTGCAAATGAGGAGGCTCAGGCATTGTATGTCAAGCAACCTTACAACCAAATATTGATACATTTACGGAGTCAATGGATCTTCTCAGGACGACCACCAAAGGCAGCAAGTGGAATTGCAGAGGGACATGCATCTCGTGCCGGATGGGATGTAAGTTATTTTCTTTGTCTTTTTTATAGTGTTTAATTAACAAATCTTGCTCAATAGTTTAATTATTTCTCTATTTCTTTTTAGGCTTTTCTTCGATTAGCAAGAATGAGTGCAACAGCAAGTTGGATTGCTAAACAGGCACACATGGTCATGTACTCTGATTTAATTTATGATTGCTGGATAGAAATCATTGAAAGGCTAGAAGAGGAGAATAAGAAATCCCCAACAAATATATTTAGATACCTTTGTGGCCTTGAGGAATCAGAGGTAAAGACTATTCAAGAAGAGATTAGAGATGAGAAGATTTTACTGTCAAAGAGTGCAAAGGATGGTGATGCAACTGACATGTATGATTGAATCAAGCTGTTGAAGCAAGACAAATTGATTCAAGATGCACTTCTTGAAGGCTTCAACAATTTGAATGAGTCTTCACCATGTAAAGACTGGGAGGAGGCGGTCAAAATGTATAACATCAATGATGTTGTTTATAAAACACTTTTAATGCTATGCGAGGAATGGATCAGATCTAGTTTGACGCGTGGAACAAAGAAAATGGCTTTTCCAGATGGAGCAATAAAATACATGCAATGGGCAATTCACCTTCAAAAGGAGAAAATTGAGCCTAGAGATTTGCCATGGTCAATCTATGTGGTGAGCCTACAAATGGAAGGCAATCTCTCCTTGATGCGCCACTTCAATAATAAAGTGCCTATTGGCTTATGTGTTTTAGATATGACAAAAAACGTTGGAGGCAATTTGAAGTGGAGCGAGGAGACATTTAACAATGCTTTGGATGGGATCTTGGCTATTGCTGGAGGGTCAACAGATCCTGGATTTGTCTTTCTTGCATTTGTGGATTTCACTAACTTCACAAAATTGCAATGTGCCTTTCACGCCATGGGAGATAATCTCAGCTACCATTGTTGTGGTGCATTGCATCACTTTCCATTAGCTCCTTGCAAAGGAGCAATTCAACTCCTAACAGTTATTGCCTTCTTGGAACAAGGCAATGCATTTGAAGACCTAAGAAGAAAATCAGAGGAACATCCCATGCCAATTGATTGTTCTCTTCTTCAAGTAGCAGATAACGATATGTCAGATTTGCAATATTTGGAGGCCAAAAAAAGAGCTTTGGTCAAGCACTACATTCGTACATATTGTTTTGAAGATCACAAGCTTGTCGATGTTTTTGGTGATGGTTCCTTGGTTGCACAAGAAGGAATACAACAGAAAAAAGAAGTTATATGCTTAGTTGATAGTGTGGAGGAGGAAAAAAACGTGGAGACCATGCTGCTAGACTTTGTTAAGTCTCATGAAGATATAGAAAAATGGGCTGGACTTCAACAATCCACTTTGCAATCAGATGACACTGTGCCTGTTACAAAGGAGTGCTCTCCACGAAGAGAAGAAGAAGAACAACAACAACATCCTCTGTCAATGGAGGACTTTTTGGAAATGGAGACACGTATGTTTTGAGTTTCTTGTGCATGTTAGTGTTTCTTGTTATTGATTTGATACTCTTAATGTTAGATTTTGCTTTATATAGTATTGAATGAGTTTGTATTTTTTATCTCAAGCATTCAAGGTTTAAATGTAAATAGTAAATTACTTGAGTTTTTGAATGGTGGATCTTTAGACTAAAACTATAACATTTAATACTCACAAAGACTTAATTACTTAAGATCTTGAACTCAATAAGTTTTGGACCTTTTATCAATACCCCCTTGATATGATACATTAGATTGTAGCATGGTTAAATGGTGATGCTTCATAAATTGAACCTAGCTTAAACAGGTGTTGGAGCCTAAATTTAAACTAACCTTGCTAGAAGGGAGCTTATGTTTGGACTTTGAGAACTAGCATAAGTAATCAATTAGAGCATAGATTAGACATGTGGTGGTGACCTTAGAGACCAAAATCTTAATGAGCTTGGAAAGGTATTTAAGTACTGCAATTTACTTAGTTTTAGTACTCACTAAAGGCATAGCTTGACAAAAGGTGGACCTTACATGGATCCTAATTTCAAGAGGTGTGGTAGACCTTCAAACCAAGCTCATATAGCTTGGACATGTGGTGGACCTTGCATGGAGACTAGTTTAGACAAGTGTAGTACACCTTGTAACCAACACCCATTTGTTATATTAGCTTGGACAGGTGGTGGACCTTGCTTTTATGTTTCAATGGAGCATAGTTTGGACATGTGGTAGACCTTGTTTCTCTCCATGCTTCAATGGAGAGAAACATTAGCTTGGACAAGTGGTGGACCTTGCTTTTATGTTTTAAAGGAGAATATTTTGGACAAGTGGTAGAGATTGTTTCTCTCCATGGTTCAATGGAACCCACCTTAGACAAGTGAAGTACCTTGAAACCAAACCCCCATAATACAACCTATTAAATAGGTTGGAAAATTGGTGGGATATGAAACCATCCATGATAGAGCATAGTATAGGTGAAAACATAGTGGTCCTTATATCAATTACCCATGCATAGCTTGGACAAGTGGTCGACCTTGATTCTCTCAATGTTTCAATGGATCCTATCTTGGACTATAGATATATCTTACTTATTTCCATGCTTCAATGGATTGTAGCTTGGATAAGGAGTGGACCTTCAAACAAAAATCCACATCATAGCATATATTAACAATTCATGGGTTTTATAGAGATTTTCTTGCCTATTTTGGAGAGTTGGTAGACCTTTCTTCTCCATGCTTCAATGGATCTGAGGTTGGATAAGCAGAGCTGGAGAAGTGGGTAACCTTAAAGTGAAACCTCCCATGCTACAACCCATCATAGATCGTATATGTAGTGGACCTTGAAACTCTTTTATGTCCCTAGCTTAGAGAAGCATTGCACTCTTGATTATCTCTATACATGAAGGCAAGGTTGGACAAGTGGTGGACCTTCAAAACAGAATCTCTATGAAATAATAGGCAAGTGGTGGAGCTTGTTTTCTCCATGTTCCAATGCAGCCTAGCTTAGACAAACAATGGAGCTTGCTTCTCTCCATGTTTCAATGGATCCTAGCTTAGAAAAGTGGTGGAGCTTTGCTTCTCTCCATGTTCCAATGGACCGTAGCTTAGACAAGTGGTAGACCTTGAAAAACACCCCCCATATACAACATATTATGGGGTTTTCATGTCTCAATGGCACCTAGCTTGGACAAATGGTAGAGCTTGCTTCTCTTTATGTTTCAATGGATCCAATCTTAGCCAAGTGGTGGACCTTGAAACAAGAACCCCCCCCCCCCATGTACAACGTAATATGGGTTTTGAAGGCACTGGGAGAAAATAATAGCTTTGATAAGTGGTGGACCTTGATTTTCTCCATGCTTCAATGGAGCCGAGGTTGGACACATGTTGGAGAGAAGATGGTTGCCCATGAAATAAGACCATGCATGCTATAATCAATCATATGTTGTACACATGGTGGACCTTGCAATTTTTTTATATGCCTAACTTGGACATGTGGAGGACCCTTGATTACCTCCAGATATCAACAACAAGCCAAGTTCGGACAAGTGTAGTACCACCAAACCAGAATCTCTTTGCTACAATAGAGTAGGTAGGACACGTGGTGAATCTTGTAAGGTCTCTACTTTCAATTTTCACACAAGTTCTATTACGCATTTGTATTTTTTTGAACCATCGCTCCTTATTTAAGATATTCGAGTTCAAATTATGAATTGTAGGTTGAGAAAACCTAGAAATTAAAATTTACTCTACAAAATTCTAACATGTTTAGCTATATGAATCACTAAATAACTTATTGCAAGACTTATTTACTGATTGTAGAATTTTCTTTTACTACTGTAAAGTTAATATAAGACTGTAAAGTTTAACTTAAAAATGTAAAGTAAATTATCATTAAGGAAATAAATAAAATAATTATAAAGACAAAAGAATACACAGGGATGACAAATGAAGGCACATGGACTCACATAGGAGGGGACAAAGTGGGACACACTGTCACATTAAAAGGAGAGGCTACTCTTGACTAATCTTAATGAGGAGGGGCTTGTGTGGCCTTATCTTTTGATGATAATGACAAAGTGGTCAAGCTCATGGGTACCACAAGGGTACCAAAAACGCGGGTATGATTTTTGGAGGGGGAGAAAAAAAAACTAAAAAAATTAAAAAAAAAGTTATTTTTTTGGAAAAAAAATTTGGACGTTTTCTTTTCTGCTATAAATAGAGCATCCATGCTCACACTTTAGACATAGAGATTGCCTCTATAGCGCTCACGAAGTGCTGCCACTTCTCTTAGAGAGAAGACGTCCACAAACCACTAAGAGAGCAAAAACTCTAGTGGACTAATAAGGTGTGTATTAATTGAGCATTCAATTAGTTTTAAAAAGGATATGTGTGTATGTGTGCTATCTCCTACTCTAATCTCTCTAATAGATTAGTAAGATTCAATTAAATATGTGTGTGTGTGTGCTATCTATTACTCTAATCTCTAATGGATTAGTAAGATTCAGTTAGCTTTAAGAAGGTTATGTGTGTATGTGTGCTATGATCTCTTACTCTAATCTCTCTAATAGATTAGTAAGATTCAATTAGCTTTAAGAAGGTTATGTGTGTGTGTGTGTGCTATCTCTTACTCTAATCTCTCTAATAGATTAATAAGATTCAATTAGTTTTAAGAAGGATATGTGTGTATGTGTGCTATCTCTTACTCTAATCTCTCTAATAGATTAGTAAGATTCAATTAGTTATGTGTGTGTGTGTGTGTGTGTTATCTTTTACTCTAATCTCTCCAATAGATTGGTGAGATTCAATTAGCTTTATAAAAGTATGTGTGTGTGTTCTCTTTTATCTAATCTTTCTAATGGATAGTAAGATTCAATTAACTTTAGAAAAGATGTGTGTGTATGTTTTCTCTTACTCTAATCTCTCTAAGTATACCTACTCTCTTTAGTTAGTACATCTTCACTATTAACTTATATATTGTTAATTGAAAGTTAATACATAAGAGAACTCATCATATTCTTATTATACATGATGAAATTCTCATTCACCAATGTTATTGTCAATTAGGTTAAATAGAATTTTGAATAATACTAAAAATTGATTTAGTTAAAGTATAGAATTGAAGTTAGAATTGGATTAGAAATGTCATGCATAAAAGTAATGCATTCCTAAACTTTCACTCGTAATTTACACACTTAATTTTTGATTAATTAAGATTAGCAAATATTTGATGTACAGAAATTAGATGTAGAACAACAACACTAAGTGTGAATCCGAGTTGGCGAGGGTTCAAATTAGAGACTCTCTTTGAAAACAAGGAGATTACTAGGGAAATTGACCAATTTAAAGTTCTAAGTGTATAACATAAGTGTAGTACAAAAAAATGGCTCCAAAGCGTACTCGAACCCAAGGCGCTAATGATCATGAAGCTGGTACAAGTAACGGTGGAATCCCTGCGGAAAATGCTATGTCTCCACCAATCGGACCAATCGGAGCTATGGTACAGGTTAGTATTGCAGTTTCAAGTTATGCATCATTGCATATGCGAGACCATAGAAATATATTATTTACCTTATGAAAAGAAAACACAGACGGAAACCACGAGGATTAACCCCAAAAAACGCGTCATATGTTTGACAAGTAGGAAAGATTGTCTGGTTAAACTGGTTGCTATAGGAAAGAATGTTTGTCCAAAACCTTCAGTATGGTTTTTCTCAAGTATCTCTACTTATTAGCGCTGGTATTATGTGGCAGTTGCCAAGGCGTGAGATGATGCCCAGGATGGCAGCGCTGATGCTGTGGTGGGAGTACACCCAGATTAGCCCAGTTGGATACTGCAGTTTTGTTTTGCTGTGGCGTGAGGATGACGCCCAGATTGGCACCGTTGTTGCTGTGGCAGGAGTACGTCCAGATTAGCACAGCGAGTACTTGTCGAGCAGTATGGGACGCTCATGAGGACAAGGATTTTTATAAATAATGTATATACCGATCAGACATACTAGCGCCAATAGAGATTCTTGAGTGAACTTAATCCAAGGGTTGTTGGTTTAAAATTGGACGACTTCTTGTTTGACTACTGTTTGTAATACTGTTTGAAGGGCTGTTTTAACGAACCAGTATCATAAATAAAATAAAGGAACATGTATGTTTTAACAGTGTGGTAGTAATTAGATAACAAAAGAAGGATGAGTGTGGTGTGGAAAGTGGGAGAATGATACCCCAACGGTATCATTCTATGGACGGGTGGACCCGATGAGTCGGGTAACTTTCCAACGCTAGATTTTTTTTTTTTTTAGTCATAAATCTTCTCTCTATGCTTCAAATGGGCAATAGATTGGAGACACAGTGGCCTTTTTTTTTCAATGATTTTATTTTTTGGAAACCTTGGAGGCACCATGTAAGAGGCACTCTAAGTCTTCCATACAATGGACCTATTGGACTATAAAATAATGATATCTTTCTTTGATCTTGTCATTACTTTATGCATAATATTTTCTTCTTTTTGCAGACACAAAGGAGTTAAGTGATATAAAAACTAGATATATTTCACACTATGATTGGCATGAAGATCCTTTTGGGACACCAACTTTTCCTATTCCCAAAGATGTAATTTTCCATATTAACGGTGTGGATTTTGAAGTGCGACGTTCATGTATTCAAGGAGCTGGTTCTGGGCTATTTGTGCATACTACCCTGGAAAGTGGTTCGACTATTCTAAACTATGGAGGGCATAAGTATAGATTTCAATACTGGAAAAAGATATGCAAAATATTTCCAAGAGCTTATAAATATTATCTTCTAGAGGATCCAAACATACAAGAAGAGGAAGATCAATCATACATTATTGGTTGTGTAGAAGAAGGAAACGTGTCGAACTATATAAATAGTTCTCACAGTACAAATGTCTGTCCCAACTTACGCTATACATTTGATCCAAATTTTCCACCTTGGCATAAATGCACCTCTTCACACATCAAGTCAGAAGAATATGGCCATGTATGCATTGAGACTATTTGTCAAGTTGAAGCAGGAGAAGAGTTGTTTGCTGACTATAACTTTACTTGACATTGTAAAGTATTGTACATGGATGGAAATCTCAAGTACATGCATCATTTTCATTTTTCATGGATGAAATCTCAAGTGAATATAACATTTGATTATTGTTTAGTTTATGCTCAACAAGAATCTAGAGTGCTCTTATGCTTTGTGTGTTGTCTAACTTATTTGACTACCTTGGCCATAGAATCTTGATTCTACTCTAGATTTGTGATAAATCTTACCAAAATTTAATCAATGTCTAGGTTGGACAAGTGGTGGGGCTTGAAACATAACTGTCTTAAACAAGTGGAGTTATCTTACTTGAATAAGTGGTGGCCTTTGAATCCAAATCTAACCCAAATCCTTAATTGTTTGCTTGTAGTTTAGGTTGGACATTTGGTGGACCTTGTATCTATGTTTCCTCAACAAGTTGTGGCTTTTAGTTTTCAATTTAAGTACTCATCTTTAATAAAGTGTAGGATGGAAAATGTTGAGTTAGTAGATTGTATTTTAGACAAGTGGTGTTTTGTGTACGAATGCTGAAAATGGTTGCAAGGATTCTAACAACGACTTTACCTTAAATAAATTTCTTACTAGGAGTTCTACATATAAATATGGTGAATAAAATTCTAGTGGTTTTGAGATACTATTTGTGTGTGTGTTTTCTTAGATTCACAAACTGGGATGGATAATGCTCCTATGGTTCAGTCAACAACTATAGAATCCATACATTCTATGGTTTCTAAAGTGCCCAAGATGGATGATATTTCTATACAAGAGTCTATTGTTGTGCAACTTGAGCAAGCTTCCAATAATGAGAACCAAGAAATCGATGCTTCAAAAATGCAACATACATCAAAAGAGACTAAAAAGTCCACTCAGGAGCTATTGCCAATTGCTACTACATCATGTAGTGTAGATGTTGAGAAATCCATGCTTACAATTATATTGGATTTAAATGGTCTATTGTTGAAACGTTCCTCTCAACCATCCTCACACCACAACTCAGTGCAAATGGATTCAAAAAGATATATTATACTCAGGCCAGGTTGCATCCAATTCTTGAAGACAATTCTACAGAGGTTTAATGTTGCAATTTGGTCGACAGCTACTAGGAATAATGTGTATCAAATCCTTGCAGCACTGAACAACTTAGCTGAGGATACATTTCCTTTCTTTGCAATTTGGTCGCAAGATGTTTTCTACACCGCTCAAACTCAAAAATTGTTTAGACCCGACAATCCAAACGTTGAGGCAATGTTCAAGCCTCTAGCCAAAATTGCCATGGGGTTTGAATGTGATCCACAAAGAACAGTGCTTATTGATGACTCTCCTTACAAGGGATGTATTTCACCAGCAAACAATTGCATTTTTCCACCACAATTTGATGTTGAGAAGATGGTTGACAATATGCTCTTGGAGGAGCTACTGCAATACTTGATTCAGCTTGATGAGAGCAGGGATGTGCGTGATTTAATTGCTTCTAATCGTTATGGACAACCTATAGTGACAAATGATAGTGAATACAAACAAATCATGGAGTATTGGAAGCAGAAAAATGATGTTTGGTCAGCTAAGGTGTTCTTTACAAGAAGAATACCACCTGCAAAAGGTGACAGAGATGAAACTACCATTGCAAACGCAAGTGACACAAGCCACCGCAATGAAATGAGAAGAGCCCAAATACAAGAGATCTTGGCAAAGGAGCGTACACCCATTGAAAGCATGAAGGCATCACAATTGACCACTTTAGCTAGGCAATTGGGTTGTAACACAAAAGGAGTTTTGAAGGCAACCACAGCAAAGGCTTATATAAATAAGGTGAAAGCTGAGAACAATCTTCTAAGGCTGGATAGAAACCAACCCTAAGGTACTAGTGACTTGTCATATATTCTTGATACACATGCTTGAAAACTCATGTGCATGGTATCTAACAAATCTTTCTTTTTTTTCCTTCTTGCAGGATCTTACAAAGGATACTACTAGATGGAGCTCAATCACTAGAGATTTGATATTTTTGCTCAAAATAATGAAGCAGTCACCTACATTTTTTGTTTATCAATTTCTTGAGAGACTTTCTTTTAATTTGTAATCATCAAATGAAATGAAAAGTATCCTTCTTATTAAGATTGCTGATCTTTTTCTTGTTCAAAACTTTCAATTGTGATTTATAGTTTTGTTAGCATGAGATTGTGCTTTTTTAGTTTGAAAAAAACTGTCAAAGATCCAAGTCTTTTTGGCTTCACTTAAGTTATTAATTGTGAAAGATCCAAGTATTTTTGCTTTACTTAAGTTATTGATTGTCTATGTAATAGTCCTTAAAACAATACCGGATGGCTTTCTTGCTCCCATGTCTCACATTGGTCTTTAGGTAAGACAAGTGGTGACCTTGAAAGTATGGTCTCATATCTCGATCAAGTGAAGAGACATGAAGCTTAAATATCACTACTATGTATCTAGTGTTAAACTCCATCGCAACAAAGATACTAGAGTGCCAAATTGTAGTCTAGTTTAAGTGAAAATCCATTTGAGCTAAGGTAAAACTTATAGCGCCTCATTTTTCTAGGATTCTACCCCATCAAGGAAGTTAGAATCTAGCACAAACCAATTAAGACTCTTTTGGAGCCTAGATAGGACAATTCGTGGAGCTTAAGAAACTTATTATTGAGTAAGAGTCTACTTTAGATAAGCAAAAGATCTTCAAACCAGCACTTGACTTTCTTACTATTCAATATTCAAAGTCCCTTGAGGCTAACAAATTACATACCTACTTGTAACCTAACTAATGAGTAATTATATAGACCTAATCAAGTATATATAACGAGTCTTCAAACTAATAAACCAAGGGAAGAGAGTAGCAATGTCCACTACTTGTCCAAGCTCAGCTCTAGACAACATAGAAAGATGCTGGTTCTACTAATTGTCTAATTATAGGCATGGAGAAATGATAGAAGGTTGACCACTTGTCCAACCTATCATCTATAGTAAGATGGGAGGTTTGGCCTTAAGATTCACCATGTAAACAACCTATACATCATTGTATTATGAAGAGTAGAAAATCAAAGCTCCACCACTTGTCCAAGCTAGTTCTAAAATCCACATGGAGATAAGCAAGCTCCACCATTTGTCGAATCTCTCTTCCATTAAAACATGAAAAAACTCAGCTATGTTGTACAGGGGACTTTTTTCCAAGGTCCACCACTTGTCCAAGCTAGGATCCATTAAAACATGGAAATAAACAAAGCTCCACCACTCGTCCAACCTTGAGAGTTGCGAAGTGTATGGGTTGTCTAAACTAGGTATGGGAAAATAATTCAAGGTCCACCACTTGAAACATGGAGCGAAGCAAGATCCACCATGTCTCCAATATGCTAGACTCCATTGAAACACCCTAAACCCATGATATTTTGTGCATAGGGGATTTACATTCAAGGTCCACCACTTGTCCAACCTAGTATCCCTAGTAGCTTGATAGGTTTGGTCTCAAGATTCACCACTTGTCCACTCTATGTCATTGTATTAAAAAGGATTGGGTGTTAAGGTCCACCACTTGTCCAACCTATAAGGTTATATTTTAAATGGTTTTTTTTCTCACAAATTGTTCTACCCATGATATGTTTTACATGGGAGTTTTGTTTCAATGTCCACCACTTGTCCAAGCTAACTCTATTGAAACATAGAGAGAACCAAAAGTCCACCACTTGTCCAAGCTAGGCTATATTGAAACATGGAGAGAAGGATGCTCCACCATTTCTCCAAGATAGGATTCATTGAAACATGGAGAGAATCAAGCTCCACCATGTCTCCAAGCTAGGATCCATTTAAATACCCTAAACCCATTTTATTTTGTACATGGGGGGTTTTATTTCAAGGCCCACCACTTGTCTAACCTATTATTCCTAGTAGCACGAGTGGTTTGGTCTCAAGATACACCACTTGTACACTCTATGTCATTATAATAAGAAGAACTATGTATTAAGGTCCACCACTTGTCCAACCTATAAGGTTGTATCTTAAACGGTATCCTTTCTCACCACTTGAAATGCTCATGATATGTTTTACATGGGGATTTCATTCCAAGGTCCACCACTTGTCCAAGCTAACTCTATTCAAACATAGAGAGAAGCAAAGGTCCACCACTTGTCCAAGCTAACTCTATTCAAACATAGAGAGAAGCAAAGGTTCACCACTTGTCAAAGCTAGGCTCCGTTGAAACATGGAGAGAAGTAACCTCCATCATTTTTCCAAGATAGGTGTCATTCAAACATGGAAAGAATCAAGATCTACCATGTCTCCAAGATGCTAGGCTCCATTGAAACACCCTAAAACCATGATATTTTGTACATGGGGTGTTTACATTCAAGGTCTACCACTTCTCTAATGTATTATACCTAGTAGCATGAGTGGTTTGGTCTTAAGATTCACCACTTATCCACTCTATGTCATTATATTAAGAAGAATTGGGTGTTAAGGTCCACCACTTGTCCAACCTATAAGGGTATATCTTAAATGGTATCCTTCACCACTTGTTAAGGTCCATCACCACTTTTCCAACCTATAAGGTTATATCTTGAATGATATTTTTTCTCATCACTTGTAATGCCCATGCTATGTTTTACAAAGGGGTTTTGTTCCAAGATCCACCACTTGTCCAAGCCAACTCTATTGAAACATAGAGAGAAGCAAAGGTACACCACTTGTCCACGATAGGCTCCATTGAAACATGGAGAGAAGGATGCTCCACCATTTCTCCAAGATAGGTTCCATTGAAACATTGAGAGAAGTAATATCCACCATGTCTCCAAGCTAGGCTCCATTGAAATACCCTAAACCCATAATTTTGTACATGAGGGTTTTACATTCAAGGTCCGCCACTTGTCCAACCTATTATCCCTAGTAGCACAAGTTGTTTGGTCTCAAGATTCACCACTTGTACACTCTATGTCATTATATTAAGAGGAACTATGTGTTAAGGTCTACCACTTATCCAACCTATAAGGTTATATTTTAAATGGTATCCTTTCTCACCACTTGAACTGCCCATGATATACTTTACATGGGGGTTTCATTCCAAGGTCCACCACTTGTCCAAGCTAACTCTATTAAAACATAGAGAGAAACAAAGGTCCACCACTTGTCCAAGCTAGGCTCATTGAAACATGGAGAGAAGGAACCTCCACTGTTTCTCCTAGATAGGCTCCATTGAAACATGGAGAGAAGTAAGCTCCACCATGTCTCCGAGTTGCTAGGCTCCATTGAAATACCCAATACCCATGATATTTTGTACATGGGGGGTTTACATTCAAGGTCCACCACTTGTCCAACCTATTATCCCTAGTAGGTTTGGTCTCATGATTCACCAGTTCTCCACTCTATGTCATTATATTAAGATAAATTGGGTGTTAAGGTCCACCACTTGTCCAACCTATAATGTTATAGCTTGAATGGTATTTTTTCTCACCACCTGTAATGCCCATGACATGATTTACATGGGGGTTTTGTTCCAAGGTCGACCACTTGTCCAAGCTAACTCTATTGAAACATAGAGAGAAACAAAGGTCCACCACTTTTCCAAGCTAGGCTGCATTGAAACATGGACCTTAATACCAAATTATTTCTAGTACCATGAGTGATATTTTGTACATGGGGGGTTTACATTCAAGGTCCACCACTTTTTCGACCTATTTTCCCTAGTAGGTTTGGTCCCAAGTTCACCACTTATCCACTCTATGTCATTATATTAAGAATAATTGGGTGTTAAGGTCCACCACTTGTCCCACCTATAAGGTTATATATTGAATGGTATTTTTTCTCACCACTTGTAATGCCCATGACATGTTTTACATGGGGGTTTTGTTCCAAGGTCCACCACTTTTCCAAGATAACTCTATTCAAACATAGAGAGAAACAAAGGTCCACCACTTGTCCAAGCTAGGCTCCATTGAAACATGGAGAGAATGATACTCCACCATTTATCCAAGATAGGCTGCATTGAAAGATGGAGAGAAGCAAGCTTTACCATGTTTCCAAGCTAGGCTCCATTGAAACACTCTAGGGGGTTTTATTTCAAGGCCCACCACTTGTTTAACCTATTATCCCTAGTAGCATGAGTGGTTTGGTTTCACGATTCACCACTTGTACACTCTATGTCATTATATTAAGAATAAAAATGTGTTAAGGTCCACCACTTTTCCAACCTATAAGGTTATATCTTCAATGGTATCATTTCTCGCCACTTGAAATGCCCATGATATGTTTTACATGGGAGTTTCATTCCAAGATCCACCACTTGTCCAAGCTAACCATATTCAAACATAGAGAGAAACAAAGGTCCATGACTTGTCCAAGATAGGCTCCATTGAAACATGGAGAGAAGGAACCTCCACCATTTCTCCTAGATAGGCTCCATTAAAACATGGAGAGAAGTAAGTTCCACCATGTCTCCAAGATGCTATGCTCCATTGAAATATTCAAAACCCATGATATTTTGTACATGGGGGATTTACATTCAAGGTCAACTACTTGTCCAACCTATTATCCCTATTAGGTTTGGTCTCACGATTCACCACTTTTCCACTCTATGTCATTATATTAAGAGGAATTGGGTGCTAAGGTCCACCAGTTGTCCAGCCTATAAGGTTATACCTTGAATGGTATTTTTTCTCACCACTTGTAATGCCCATGACATGATTTGCAGGGGGGTTTTGTTCCAAGGTTCACCACTTGTCCAAGCTAATTCTATTGAAACATAGAGAGAAACAAAGGTCCACCACTTGTCCAAGCTAGGCTATATTGAAACATGGACCTTAATACCAAATTATTCCTAGTAGCATGAGTGATATTTTGTACATGGGGGGTTTGCATTCAAGGTCCACCACTTGTCCAACCTACTTTTCCTAGTAGATTTGGTCGCAAGATTCACCACTTGTCCACTCTATGTCATTATATTAATAATAATTGGGTGTTAAGGTCCACCACTTGTCCAACCTATAAGGTTATATATTTAATGGTATTTTTTCTCACCACTTGTAATGTCCATGATATGTTTTACATGGGGGTTTTTTTCCAAGGTCCACCACTTGTCCAAGCTAAATCTGTTCAAACATAGAGAGAAACAAACGTTCACCACTTGTCCAAGCTAGGCTCCATTGAAACATGGAGAGAATGATGCTCCACCATTTATCCAAGATAGACTCCATTGAAACATGGAGAGAAGTAAGCTCCACCATGTCTCCAAGATGCTAGAGTCCATTGAAATACCCAAAACCCATGATACTTTGTACATGGGGGTTTACATTCAAGGTCCACCACTTTTCCAACCTATTATCCCTAGTAGCATGAGTGGTTTGGTCTCACGATTCACCACTTGTCCAATCTATATCATTATATTAAGAAAATTTGGGTTTCCATATCTAAATGGATCTTTGCTTGGATAAGTGGTAGACCTTGAGACCTAAATACCCATTCTACACTAGAGCATTGGTTAAGCCTTATGCACTTCAGCATACCTTTAACAACAAGTAGTAGTTATTAGTTGACTTAAGTCTAATTGAACTCCATGGTATTGAGACTAAGAGAGAGTGTAGCATAAAAAAGAGTCAGGATTTTAATTTGACTTTCTTTCTATTAATGAGTAGATCATAGATGGATTTTGGTATCTAATAAAACCTTAGGGTAGACAATGTAAACTCATATCTATTGTTGTGTTTGCATTAAGTGTTCTTGTTCTTTAATTTCAGAATCATTACAGAAAAATGGATTGGCTATATGCTGGCATAAATTGAAGAAAACTATTGAATTACCCATCCAACCTCCTCCAAGACCTTGTCCAAGGAATGAATCACCTCCTTATCACCTACCACACTACAAGAGGCTATTCATATTAACGACGCTCACATAGCGACGCTCAAATTTTTTTTTTTCCCATCGTCGCTATGAGCATCGCAAATTTACAAGTAAATTTGCGACGCTCATAGCGACGCCGGCTGGGCTAAAAAAAATAACAGAGAGCGCCCAAAAACTCAGATCTCAGATCTGAGTTTTTCGGCGTCCTCAAGCAAGGAGCAGGTAACGCTCTCCCCCTCTCTCTCTCTCTCTCTCTCTCTCTCTCTCTCTCTCTTCTTCTCCACACACACACACACACACACACACACACACACGAGGAGAGGAAGGAGAACCAGGTATGCTCCTTCCCTCTCCTCACTCTCATGTTCCCTTCCCCTCTTTCTCTCTCCCTCTCTCTCTCTCTCTCTCTCTCTCACACACACACACACACACACACACACACACACACATAGTGTTTTTGAGAGAGAGAGAGAGAGAGAGTACAAACATAAACAAAAATGCACACACACATACATAAACAAAGAATGCACACACACATTGAGAGAGGAAAAGAGAGAGAGAGCATGCATAAACAAAAAACGCACACATTGAGAGAGGAAAAGAGAGAGAGAACATGCATTAAAAAAAAAACGCACACATTGAGAGAGGAAAAGAGAGAGAAAACATGCATAAACAAAAAAACGCACACACATTCAGAGAGAAAGAGAGAGAAACTAATTTAACGTCGTAGGAAACTAATTAAAATTAAAAGACCTAAAGATCTAGCCGACGAGGAGTTGAACTCAAGACCTATTATTCAAGAGGGAAATGGTATAACCAATCTATTATACTTGGCATGGGTGATAGAAAGGTTATACCATTTATCTCTTTTTATTGGCACACACATCCACACACGCGCACACACACAAGAAGAAGAGAGTTATAACGTCGTAGGAAACTATCCTAAAAGACGTTAAAGATTAGGTTAGATGTAGACTTACGTTAAATTAGATTTAGGTTTATTTAAGTTAAATTAGATTAGATTTAGGTTTATTTTTAGTTAGATTTACGTTTATTTATGCTAGATTTAGATTTACGTTATATTAGATTAGATTTAGGTCTCCATAGACTGCGATGCCTGCATGAAGCGGGTGAAGAAAGCCCTCAATGGAATATAGGGTATTGCTGCCTTCACTCATGGTGGGCTCCGTCGATCCAAAAGTACTGGTGAAATGTCTTCAAAAGATAGGGAAGAAGGTGGATCTTCTGGGCGGCAAGAGTCACTACATCCCCAACAATGACCATCTAGACAACCTCTAGTCATTCAACAGCAACTTCAAAGTTAGTAACAAGAGCAAGAACGGTCCAAAGGGCCAATTGCTGTCGTCAGATGTGGATGGAGATGAGGCAGTGTCACCGCCGGAAGTTGACTCTCACATATTTAGTGATGAGAATGCCAACTCTTGCCGAGTTATGTGAAAAATTATGTGTTAAATCAGTTTTAAGGTTCTTATAATCCCTGTTAGTTTAGTTCTTTGTTTTTAATATAACATAATTTACGTTAGATTTAGATTTATGTTATATTAGATTAGACTTAGGTTTATTTAGGTTTACCCACACACACACACACACACACAAGAAGAAGAGAGTTTTAACGTCATAGGAAACTATCCCAAAAGACGTTAAAGATTAGGTTAGATGTAGACTTACGTTAAATTAGATTAAGGTTTATTTTTAGTTAGATTTACGCTTATTTACGTTAGATCGAGTCCACGCAAGAATTACTTACGGTTTAGGGTTTAGAGTTAGACGAACAATGAAAAGATCTACTGTGAAAAGATGTTAAGATGCTGTGAAGTGCTACAGCTAGAGAAGAGGCAAAGGGGTTTTGTCCACTACATGCAGTATCATGTAGACGTGGGTCTGTAGATTTCTTGTACCCACAAATATAGGTATTGACCAATAAAGACGAGATTATAACCCGGTGGTTCTGATCTCCGTGCACCTCTAGACCGAGGTGTGCGGGGATTGGACATGACTAGAGAATGAGAGAGAGAGAGAGAGAGAGAGAGAGAGAGAGAGAGAGAGAGAGAGAGAGAGAGAGAGAGAGAGAGAGAGAGAGAGAGAGAGAGAGAGAGAGAGAGAGAGATAAGACGAAGAATGCCAATAGAATATTAAATTTGTTGTCCAGGTTATAAGATTTTTATCCTCATTATGAGTAGTGACGAGGATGTGGGACCGTCCAACTGAAACACCTATCTCTCAACGAGGGTCTTATGTCCTTGTAATCAATGCAAGCATGCTGTGCGACGGACAAGACGTGTTTCTTTGCAGTACGTTCGCGAATTTGGCGAGTTCGATCCATCTATTATAGATCGAGTTGTTGCCAATTATAACTCGTCGGACTCTGACGCTGGCCAACAAGCAGCAATCTTGCAACCCAATAGACGTGTTCGCAGGCGCTTTGGTCAAGCAGCATATGTGAGGCCACAAGATGTAGCCTCTGACAGCTCGGGGGATGATCATGCAGAGCACATTCCCAACGAGGCAATGTTTGAGCCCGAGATTGATGAAATGATCGAGACGATCATGGATTCAGAAAGGCTTATCTATGATGATATGAAAAGTGAAGGCGATACGCCATTGTATAATGGAGCACGTATGTCTAGATTGAAAGCACTCCTGGTTCTTCTCAACATGCAGGCAAAGTTTGGATGGAGTGACACTAGCGTCACATCGCTTTTCAGGTGATCTATTACAATTAGTTTACTTTAATAAAACTCTAAATGTATAATGATCTGATAGATTTTTACACGACTGTATCGTATTTTTATGTTGTGTAGATTGCTTAAAGAGAAAATACTACCAGCTGACAATGTGATGCCAGATTCCCGAGATGAAGCAAAAAAGATTTTACGAAACTTGGGGATGGATTACAATTCTATCCACGCTTGTCCTAATGACTGCATTCTTTTCAGAGGGGAATACATAGACATGGAGAAGTGTCCAAAATGTGATTCCGAAAGATATCGAGTAGATCTCCACGGGACAAAAATTCCACAAAAGGTTTTGTGACATTTTCCTCTGCTTCCTCGCATCAAGCATTTATTTGAATGTAAGTCCATGGCCGCCCTAGCATCATGGCATGAGGAGAATAAATCTTCGGATGGTGTGCTACGAATTCCTGCAGATTGCGCGGCTTGGAAACATATAGATGGAACATGGTCGGATTTTGCCAGGGAAGCTCGAAATTTGCGCTTAGGCCTGGCTATGGATGGCGTAAATCCATTTGGTCAAAGATCAACATCTTACAGTGTATGGCCCGTTGTCATCGTCAACTACAGCATTCCCCCGTGGTTGACTACGAAGAAGGGGCACCTATGGCTAAGCTTGATTGTGCCAGGGCGATATAAAGTGGAGAATATGGATGTGTATCTTCGTCCACTATTGGAAGAGCTACAACAATTGTGGATTGGCATAGAGGTGGTGGATATGAGCCGACACACAGGACAACGGAATTCTTTGATCAGAGGCATTCTAATGTGGACCATGCATGACTATCCCGGGCTAACAGAATGCTCAGGTGATCTATTGACACTCCTCACTTAGACACTGTAAATCTTGTTTTTTCCCATAGTTGATCTATTATCATGTGTATACATGCAGGGCTTCAAACAAGCGGATACAGAGCATGTGTCACATGTGGACCTAGACTGAATGCACGTAGGGCGCCCTCACTGAAGAAGCAAATCTACGAAGGTCATCAAGCGTATCTTCCAGAGAATCATGTGTTACGCGACGGCTTTTTGGGAAGAGAGCCACCAAGGATGTCTACACAAGCATGGTTAGAGCAGAAGGAGATGTGCGATGAAGGATTGCCTCCAGGGATGAAGAGACTATCTCTATGGTACGAGTTACCATACTGGCCCCGACTCATGATCAATCACTTGCTCGATCCAATGCACATATTCAAGAATGTGGGTAATCTACTATGGGACCATCTGACCAGCAAGAAAGATACTTTGGGAGCCAGAGTTGACCTTAGAAATGTGGATCGTATGGAGCAATATTGGCCGCAAACAGCGTCTGATGGATCGATAAAACTCCCTAAAGCACCATGGATTTTCACAGGAGCCCAAGAACGCAAAGTAAAAGAGACCATTTGATCTTTGCGGACCCCCATTGGCGTAATGCACTCGCTCCGAACGTGTTTTACTAAAGAAGGAAATTTTACCGGTTTGAAGTCACACGATTGGCATAAAATGTGTCAGGTACGTTCATTGTGGACTTTAATATCATTGCATAAAATGTGGACTTTAATATCATTGCTGCACATACTTTACAGTTTATTTTACCGGTTGCCATTGAGGGATGTTTGTCTCTCGACATCCGTAACACAATCTACAAACTTGCAAAGCTGGTGCAATGGATCTCACAAAAGGAGATCAACGTAGACTGCATACCATTCGCCAAACTAAATGCTGCGGAGCTTGTGTGCATGTTTGAGAAACATTTTCCTACTACCATGCTAACCATTTAGGTGCATCTTCTTGTTCACATAGTTGATGAGGTGGAAATAGCTGGTACAGTTCATTCCAGATGGATGTTCTTCTTAGAACGTTTCATGAAAACGCTTAAGGGATATGTGCGTCAAAAGGCACGTCCAGAGGGTAGCATGGCAGAAGGTTGGTTGGTATCAGAGTCACTAGTGTACATTGGAGAGTGGCTAGACGGATTTGATAAAGCCCGGGACACGCTATGGCGAACCATAGATGATGAGCGCATATCTGGGATTGTCATGTGCAATCTCGGTGTTGAGAAGAAGATGACGGAAGATCTAGAGGCTAAAATCAACCGATTTTGCATGCTTCACAATCCAGTGATGCAAAAGTGGATTTCACAATATGAGGATGCAAAGCAAGAGCGACAAAGGGCACAAATCGAGTGGAGACGGGGAAGACGACCATCGATGCACTATCCGACGGGTCTGGAGAGCCTACCAACATTCATGAGCTTAAGATGGTTGCACAACCAATTGAAAAGCGCACAACAATGCGGTGACGAAGTGACTGAGGAAGAGTGGGAGTACTCTCGGGGTTGCGCGACCAAGGTAAGTTTGCAATGTACGACTAGCTAGTGACTTTATTTCTAAACGTTTGAACGGCCACTCATAATCTTTGTTCATTGTAGTATAAGTCATACACAACAGCATGGTGTAAAGGTCGACATTTTAGGGTGGAACGGATCGACAAAAAGCATTTTACTCAAGATTGTGGAATCATGGCAAAATTTGAACAGTCTAGTCGACGACGTTCCTCTAATGCAGATCCTGTGGTGGCGGAACTCACCTACTTCGGCACGTTACAAGAGATTTTGAGGATAGATTACAGAGGATCTTTTGTCGACTTGTTCGACGTGCAATGGTTCAAGATAATTATCTACCCTTGCACTTTTTTTAAAAAGTGAATCAAGTACAATATGGTTGATGGGTGGCAGGGCATTCAATGCCCTGTCACCAAAAAAAATTTCTCTCGGGCGGCGCTATAACCGTGGCTATTTATGGCTCTGGAGCGTCGCTATAAGTGTCGCTATAGACTTCTGTGTAAACGTCGCTATAACCGTCGCTATGAGCGTCTCTATATAGCGACGCTTATAGCGACGCCTATAGCGACGCTCTCGTAGCGACGCTATTAGCGACGGTTTTAGCAACGCCGGGGGTTATAAAAACCCAGTGTATTTCCGTCGCTAACAGCGTCACAAGAGCACACAACCTCTTGTAGTGCCACTTGCTTTCAAGGACATCAAAAGAGTACTTATCTTGGATCTAGAGGGGTTACTTCTCAAGACAATTGAAATGAAACATGGAGATTCTATGCCAGCTTGGGCTCAACACATGCGACTTGTGGAGGATAAAGATGAAGTTTATCATGTGGTGCGACCAGACGCACAAAGTTTTTTTGATTTTTGTGCTGAATACTTTGAGCTATGGATATGGAGTTGCTATAACTGAACAAGGGTGCAATGCATCACACAAAAATGTTTTCCTGAGCAGTATACCAAGTTCAAGGTGTTTATGAGTAACAAAAATTGCCAAAATCCAAATATCATGTTAGGATTTACAAGGGTTTATCACAAAAATTTGAGTGATATTTGGAAGACATTTGAGGATTTGGATGCAAACAATACCTTAATTTTTGATGACACTCCATATAGGGTGATGTGGAACATGCCAGGGACATATCTTATATTTCCAAAGACGTGGAGGCAAACTTCCGAGCAACTTCAAAACTTCTTGCAGAGAACCATAATTCCATGGTTGGTAGGATGGTTGTATGCAAGAGATAAGAGAGTCTATACATGAAACACAATTGTAAATCAGTACAGTGATTCTGAGACAAACTATGTCCTTGGTGTGTACTTGTCAACACGAAAGCATTGAATAAATATGGCCATAAGATGCTTTTTTTATTCTAGTGTGTATCTTTCAACATTTGTATAATTTGATATAGTCTTTAAAAAAAAAAAAAAAGGTGTGTTAATTTTATGGACACTTCAATGGAGTGCACCCTACTCTAAGGGGACGTCAATGTACTATTGGAGTGTATCCTATTGTAAGGGGACTCTGTTGTATTGCTAGAGTGCACCCAAATTTTTGGGGACTCATTTTTTATTTGATTGGGGTCTATGTTGGGTCATATAGTAAAAGAAATTCATTTTTTGTCAATTCATATCGAGGTTGCATTTATTTGTAACTATGAGAGAATTGATGTTTGATGTCAAAATAAAACTTGTAAGTGTGGATCAGAGAATTCATGGACTTTAAATATGTGAGAGGGATCTTTTTCTTGGGCACAAATGTTTGCTTCAAGAATTTTGTCATTACATACTTTATGTGAAAGAGTTTTAGAACCTAAAAGACTTTGAAAAGAAAACTATGGAATCTAAGTGCATGTATTCTTGAATGGCTTGAAAGTTGATGTATACATGCATGTCGCCTTGATGAAGATTTAGATCTGACAAGATGCAAAGCTAGAATTCTTGGACGTTACCTTTGTCAATTTGGTGATAACATATTTAACTTTATTTTCTTATAGGTGGAAAATATATTATTATGTGCATTTGGAACCTAATTGCTTGACCTTCAAACCAAGATTCCTATGTTATTTTTTCATATACTTTTTTGTAATGAATTAAGATTGTGGATACAAGGTCCACCACTTGTTCAAGCTAGATCTAAGAAAGTATATATACTGAGTCTTCAAACTAGTAAACCAAGGGAAGAGAGAAGCAGGGTCCATCACTTGTCCAAGCTCATCTCTAGACAACATAGAGAGATGTTAGGTCTACTAATTGTCCAATATAGTCATTGAGAAATGATAGAAGGTTGATCCACTTGTCCAACCTATCATCTCTAGTAAAATGGGAGGTTTGGTCTTAAGATTCACCATTTAACCAACCTATAATTCATTGTATTATGAAGAGTAGAAAAGCAAAGCTCCACCACTTGTCTAAGGTAGTTCCAAAATCAACATGTAGCTCTAAGGTAGTTCCAAAATCAACATGGAGAGAAGCAAGCTTCACCATTTGTCCAAGATAGGTTCCATTAAAACATGAAAAACCTCATATATGTTGTACATGGAAGATTTTTTCCAAGGTCCACCACTTGTCCAAGCTAGGATCCATTAAAACATGGATAGAAACAAGGCTCCACCACTCTATAGCTCCAAAGTGTACCGGTTGTCTAAACTAGGCATGGGAAAATAATAGAAGGTCCACCACTTATCCAATATATTATCTCTAATAGCATAGGAGGTTTGGTCTCAAGATTTAGGAATTGGCTGACCTGTATTTCATTGTATTATGATGAATTTGGTTTTAAAATCAACTACTTATCCAAGCTATAAGTTTATATCTTGAATGGTATTCCTTCCCATCACTTAGAAAACCAATGATATGTTGTACATGGGGGGGTTTGTTACAAGGTCCACCACTTGTCCAAGCTAGTTTCATTGAAACATGGATGAAGGCAAGATCCACCATTTGTTAAAGCTAGACTCCATTGAAATCTAGAAAATCCATGCTATGTTGTACATGGGGTTTTTGTTTTAAGGTCCAACACTTGTCCAAGCTAAGCTCCATTGAAACATGGAGAGGAGAACACTCCACCACTTGTCCAAGCTACGAAACATTGATAGTAGTTGGTTTAGTTTGAAGATCCACCACGTGTCTAAGCTAACTCTATTGAAACATAGAGAGAAGAAAAGGTCCACCAATTGTCCAAGCTAGTCTCCATTGAAACATGGACAGAAGCAAGCTCCACCATTTCTCCAAGATAGGCTCCATTGAAACATGGAGAGAATCAAAGGTCCACCATTTCTCCAATCCAGGCTCCAGTTGTCCAACCTATAAGGTTATATCTTAAATGGTAATCTTTCTAGTCACTTGGAATACCCATGATATGTTTTACACGGGGGTTTTGTTCCAAGGTCACTTGTCCAAGCTAACTCTATTGAAACATAGAGAGAAGAAAAGGTCCACCACTTGTCCAAGCTAGTCTCCATTGAAACAAGGAGAGAAGCAAGCTCCATCATTTCTCCAAGATAGGCTAGCATGGATAAGTTCACCTTGAAACCAACCTTCCTATGAGGCAATAGAGCATATTCTACATATTTTATGTATGCCCCATGCCTCAAATTAAGAAGTTAAAGATTAGAAGTGGACCTTGCTTGAATGTCACATGCAATAAATTAAGGAAAAATAGCCAAGTGGATTGTATTCCTCAATGGATCCTTGCTTTCACAAGTTGTGAACCTTGAGTCACTTTTACATTAACTTGGACAAGTGGTGGACCTAGAAACCAAGCTCTCCATGTTGAGATAAGTTGTAGGTAGGACATTAGAACATAGACAATGATAATGGATGCAATATACTCGTCTCCTAATAATCCAATTGATTGAAACCATGGTATTTTAGTTGTTTTCATTGTGTATTGTATGTGAATAAACTGGAATGAGACCTTAAGAAAACTCAAATTTTTGACAAAATCTCTATATTTTGTACATGATATATTGAAAGTTGTCCAAACCTGGGAATTGGGATTTTCCCACTTTACCTAATATGGTCTTTCAATTATCTATTTAGCTACGTCTTATTTCCTAACAAGTAGAAAACTGACTTTGATGGCCGAGGAAAAGGCCCATATGCAGCAAAACCTGTAGACCTATTGTTTTTTGCTCCAATTTAGGCCCCATTTGAGATTGAGCTTCCTTCTTAGGTTATCATCTATCACACCCCTGGCAGAATACCTTGAGTAGATGACTCCAGCAATGCCCTTTTTCTCTTGAGGGAAAACTTTATTTACTGATCAGCACTAAGTCTTTGAATCTGGTTATCCTCGAGGATATCTCCTCTGCACATGCCTTGGAGACACCATAATGTTCTATCAAAGCATTAGTTGTTAGCTAGGCACGCTCCTTGAATACATCTTTCCAAGAGTGTATCCCTCTCTTGAAAGCTACAAGGGATTTCCTTGACAGTCCCAGCTTGAGCTTCTTAGACAATCCACAAAGAATCCTGCAGAAGATAATGATAGTTAAAGATAAGGTGAGAGGGGAGAGAGAGATCCTTCTTAATTTATTCCCAGGAAGTCCACAGCTTCTTGATCAGCTCAAAACCAGTAGGTTTGATAGAGAAAGGAGTGGTTAGTATATCTCTGAAGGAGAAGCCACTCCAACTAGGATATGATTGAACTACGAATGAATGAACATCCTTCTTGATAAGACAAGCCCAAAAATCCTTTGAATCTGCTACCCTCATAATCCACTTGGCAGCAAGCTTGTGAGCTTACTTATATATATTAAGGATCCCCAAACCCCTTCTTACTTCGGGAGGCAGCATGTATCCCACTTGACCTTGGAAATTCTGTTGAAGGAATTAGTACCGCCCCATAAGAATCTTCTGGCCAGCTGTATGATTTTATCGAGCATTACCTGTGAAGGTTTCCAACAGCAGAGAAAGCAGGTCAGTGAAGACAACAGATAGTGATTCAGTACAAAAAATCTGGAGGATAGAGATCCTTGCATGGCCTGCCATCCAAACAACTTTCTTCGGAATCTGTCGAGTAACCAGTCAAACCTCTGTGAGAAAGTAACCTTAAAGCCCATGGGTATCCCCAATAGTCTGGATATAACACCATCTTGTATTTCTTTGCATCCTACATCCACTACAAAATTGGGAGAAGAGCCATCAGAACATTTGAACCCTGTTTTATGGTGATTTATGACTGATCCACTTGCTAAACAGAATAAGTTGAGACATTTCCAGAAATACTGTATAGACACCATATCATTATGTTGGTGTCATCAGCAAATTGTTGTCTTTGCCAAGCCTCTAGGGTTTTTGCGGGTATGATGAAGGCCTCCTCAGAGGGAAATTGATCTTCAAAGTCATCTCCTGCAATATTACGAGGAGAAGAGGGCGAGGTCTCTGTAGTGTCGATCTTAGACTGATCAATGATATTGGCATTAGTGCCACCATTAGGGTTAAAGCTGACATTGGCATTCGTACATACATTAGAGCTGATGTTGATATTAGGGTTAGCACTTGTGCCAACATTAGGGTTAATGTTAACAATAGGAATAGAACCATTAGGGTTAATGCTAGTAGTGGGGTTGGCAACATACATGTCAGTAGAACTATTAGCATTGATGGAGCCTTGATTTGCATTGAGGCTGTCTACATTGTGCCAAACATTCGAGATGGTGAAATTGTGCAAATTGTTACCTGTGTAGGAAACCCTTGTGTGAGTACTCTGTTGATCATAAATTGTGGATGCAACGCTCTTTACCAAGCTGGTCGTAGTTTGTCCATAGCCTCTCAGAGAGTTCTGTGTCAACACGTGAGCAAAGCTGGGGGCCCTGTTTTGAATATCCATTTGAGCCAATGTGTGAACATTAGTATGAGTCTGGCTCATCATCAAGGGCAGGGGCTAAATAGTTTGGAGACCCTCGACGTTCTGCTAATGTAGCTGAAGGGGCACCTATTGCATTTTGTTGTGCTGGAGTGTTATCATATACATGTGGTAGTGATGTGTGTGAACACACTAGGACCGCCGGGGCATTTTTTCCCTCTTTAGGAAGTTTTTTCCCCCGTGCATTGTATATATGCCCATCACTCTAGGGCTATCTATCTTTCCATTGCACACTAAGTAACACACTCTCTATTGTGTGCCTTGAGCTTCCTTCGTCTTCTCCAAGCTGTGTGTGTTTCTCTGCAACCCTAATTCCAACAATTGGTATCAAAGCAGGTCACGCCCTCCCGGGCTTAGTCGCCAGCTGCTCCAGCACACGCCTGCTCACTTTCTCCGATTTCAGTGAGCTTTGGCGGGCGTTCGTAGGCCGATAAAATTTTTGGGAGAGCTCAAGGAGCATGGTCTACTCAGAATTTTGATTTGGGCTCATTTCAGCCTCCATTTCCACTACAGGCAGTACTGCATAGGCTATTTTGTCATTTTGTGCAGAATTTCTGTCAATGCCGTTTTCTGCATAACAGGTTCCTTATAGTCTTCTACGGTTTGTGCTATATAGCACAGGTTGTTTCCGCTCCGTTTCTCCTATTTTCGGGCAGTTTTCACATCAGGTGCAGCATTTACCATGGCTGACAACAACAACACAGATGTGTTCAAGATGTTTGCTGCTGAGGACAGGTTGGATGGGGACAACTACCCTATGTGGACTTATATGATGCAACATGTTCTTGTGTCAAAGGGTGTCTGGAACATTGTGCAGGGCATTGATGTACGTCCTGGTTCTGAGGATGTAGGCGATGTTGAGGATGTTGCAAGTCGTGCTGCAAGGATTGCACTGTTTTGCCTACGGCAGAACAAGCTTGTTGGGATGTTAAGGATGCGCAGGCTCATGCATTGAACGTGTTGTCTGTGAAGCGCACCATTGTTCCTCACATCTGTTCAGCAAAATCTGCAAAACAGGCTTGGGATATTCTAGCAAGTCTTTATGCAAGCCGCAATGAGGCTAGAATTGCTTTGCTGCATAAAGAGCTGGAGTCGAAGATTATGCATGAGGAAGATGATATGGACACTTTCCTTGCTAGTGTCAAGGATATCAATGAGCAACTTATTTCTGTAGGTGAAGTCATTTCAGATAGTTCCCTCGTGCAGACTGTTCTTGATGCCTTACCAGATTCTTACCAGACTTTTGCTAGTACTTGGAGACTTATGACCCAAGGAAATCCAGAATTTGTCAAGTTTGATGCATTATGCACATTACTGTTGCAAGAGTCACTTTCTAGAAAAAACAGGACTAGACAGCATGCAGTTGAACAGGCTTTTATTGCTTCTCAAAGAAAGGGTGGTAACAACAATGCAGCCACTTCTTATGGTTCTGCTGCGAGTGGCAAAACTTCTGTTCCTAATGCTTCTGTTGGCAGCACTTCGTCTAGCAATTCTGGTGATAAGGGCAAAAAGAAGATGCATTGCCATTATTGCAAGGCTAATGATCACTTGATCAAGTCGTGTCCTAAGTTGAAGGCCAAAGAGGCTAAGAAGAAGGAGGGTGGTTCCACTGCAAATGCTGGTTCCACTACAAATGCAGCCATTGTTGAGTCTTCTGTGAAATGGGCTTTTAGTGCAGAGTGCACTTACAATCCTGCTGTCCATGATGCATGCTTGTCAGTTGCTGCAGATTCACATGTGTGATATTTCGACAGTGGTGCTACAAAGCACATTACCTCACATCATGAATTGTTTACCTCTCTCGAGTCTGTCCCTCATGGAAATTCAGTCACTTGTGCCAACAACGCCTCTTATCCAGTTCAGGGAGTTGGAAAGATTGTGCTCACTGCTGCTAATGGCAGTTCCTTCACACTTGTTGATGCACTTTATGTACCTAGGATCAAGAAGAATCTCTTGTCTGTATCCGCACTTGCTAGGCTTGGACTTGTAGTCAAATTTGTGGATGACAGATGTACAGTTCATGATCTCAGTTTTGGTGATGAAATTGTTGCATCTGGGCTTTTGTGCCGTGGGCTGTATAAGCTCACTTTTTATGACAAATGTGGACAAAATTTTGCAACTGCTGTTGCAGATTCAAGGGCTATTTCAGATGCAAAACTTTGGCATGCACGTTTTGGTCATTTGAATTTTGCCAGTTTGCTGCGTATGCAGAAATCTGATATGGTTGCTTCTTTGCCGCCTCTTGAAGCACCTGTCAAACATGTTTATGAAGGCTGTATTTTGGGTAAGATGCAGCGTTCTAAGTTTCCAAAGGATGGTTCAGTTCGGGCCACATGCAGGTTGCAGCTTGTGCATAGTGATGTTTGTGGGCCAATGCAAACTCCGTCCTTGGGCAATTACCTGTACTTCGTGACTTTCATTGATGATTACTCTAGGCATGCATGGGTATTTCCGCTTAAAGCGAAGTCCGAAGTTTTTATGTGCTTCAAACAATTTCTGGCTATGGCTGAAAATGTCTTGAAATGTACTATGGGCACCCTCCGTTCCGATCGAGGGGGGGAGTATATGTCTCATGAATTTAATGCAATTCTGGCTAGTCGTGGGATAAAACACCAATGTACAATGCCTTATACACCTCAGCAAAATGGTGTTGCTGAGAGGAAAAACAGGTCACTGACGGAAATGGCACGATGTATGGTCAAAAGTCAAGCTTTGCCGCATTATTTTTCGCTTGAGGCCATCATGTGTGCCACTTATGTACTTAACAGGTGTCCTACGAAAGCTCTGCAGTCTATTACTCCATATGAAGCATGGCATGATAGAAAGCCTTCTATTGAGCACATGCGTGTTTTTGGCTGTTTGGCATATGCTTTGGTGCCACAAGTGCAGCGTAGAAAATTGGATGATAAGGCTGTCAACTGTATTTTTGTTGGTTATAGTGCTGAAAGCAAAGGTTACAGATTGTATCATCCGCAAACAAAACGTATTCTAGTTTCTCAGGATGTAGTGTTTGTGGAAGATTCTGTCCAGCCCTTGCTGTCATGTACTAGAGATAGTAATGTAAGCTCACAGGACATTTATGACACTTTGTTGCCTCTTTTCAGTGGTGGAAATACAAATGTAAGTTCCAATGGGGAAAATGTACAGCCTATGGGGTTTCTGAAAATGTTTTAGATCAGCCTATTACTGATGCAGATGTACATGATGTACTTGATGAGGAAAGGGTTGAAAATGAGCAGCCTAGAGGTATGCCAAAATGGCTGGTGCACACTTTGCGTGACAGTAAATTGGATGCACCTTTGTCTAGTCGTACTCATTCAGGCTCTCTCCATGCATCTTATGCATCAGGATTTTTATGCTTTGGTTGTGTCTAGTTTACATGATGTTGAGGAGTCTCTGTCTTTTCATGAAGCACAGAATTCAGAAAATTGGATGGCTGCCATGCAATCAGAATATGATGCACTTATAGAAAATGACACATGGACTTTATGTGATTTGACTCCTGGCAAAAAGGCCATTGGTACGAAGTGGGTTTACAAGTTGAAACGCAAACCGGATGGTGAGATCGATCACCATAAGGCTCGACTTGTTGCAAAGGGTTATGCACAGCAAAAAGGCATAGATTATGAAGAGACTTTTGCTCCCACTTGTCGTATGACTACTGTGCCTTTTCTATGTGCATTGGCAACTCATTTTGGTTGGGATGTACATTAATCAGACATTGTTACTGCTTTCTTGAATGGTGACATATTTGAGGAAGTTTATGTAACGCAGCCTCGCGGTTTTGTCATAAAAGGACAAGAGGACAAAGTGTGAAAATGTAACAAGGCTTTGTATGGGTTGAAGCAATCGCCTCGTGCTTGGTATGAGAAAGTTGACACTCATTTGGTCAAACAAGGCTTTCGTAACAGTCCAACAGAAAGCACATTGTATGTAAAGCGTGAGGGTGATGTACTTCTCATTGTGGTTCTTTATGTTGATGATTTGCTGATCACTGGACGAAATGAGAGACATATTGCTGAATTTAAGGATGATTTGAATGCTACTTTCAAGATGAAAGATTTGGGGCTGTTGCATCATTACTTGGGTATACAATTTAAGCAGTGTGATGGTGGTATTGCCTTGTGTTAGGAAAGTTACATAGAGACATTGCTATGTAAGTTTGGACTTGAGAATTGCAAACCTATTGCCACTCCCATGGAAACAAGTTTGAAGTTGAGTCTACATGATGCTGGTGATCCTGCTGATGTCACTCTTTACCAAACTGTTGTTGGCTGCCTCATTTATGTATGCAACACGAGGCCAGATATTCAGTTTGCAGTCTCACAGGTCAGCAGATTTATGCATAGCCCAGGGTCTAAGCATTGGCAGGCTGTCAAGAGGATTTTCCGCTACCTTAGTGGCACTTTACATCTTGGCTTGTTTTATCCCAAGGGGGGATCATTGCCACCAAACTTACATGCTTTTTCGGACTCAGATTGGGCTGGTTGTTTTGACACGCAAGTGTCCACAAGTGGTTTTTGTTTCATGCTTGGCAGTTCATGTATATCATGGTTGAGCAAGAAGAAACCTACTGTGGCCACTTCGAGTTGTGAGGCTGAGTACAGGGCAGTCTTCACAGCTACGGTTGAGTGTGTATGGCTCAGACGCCTTATGGCTGATTTGGGTGGTGGACAGGACACCGCCAACACTATCTACACTGACAGTCAGAGCGCATTGGCAATTGCGAGGAACCCAATTTTTCATGCTCGCAAAAAGCACATTGAGGTGCATTACCACTATGTCAAGGAGAGGCTCTCAGCAGGAGAGATCAGCTTGGCTTATGTGCCAACACAGGAAAACCTTGCAGATCTTTTCACAAAGGCATTGTCTCATGAGAAGCTTGAAGCTTTCCGCAAAGCTTTGGGCTTACTCCCCTTTGTGGATTGATCCTGTCCTCAGGGTCATCGACACGTATAAGACTTGGAATACTAGAAACAATAGTGCCAAGATCGGCAAGTCCAAATGGTGAAAAAGCTAACTACTGCTAGCACCATTTGGAAATAATTTGAGAAGAACTATGAGCACACTGACCTCGTCTACCAAGTTTCCCTGATCAGGAAATTGGTAAACACTACCATGCAAGAGGGTCATTCATCCTCCAAGTTTTTGGAGACGTGCCAAATACTTCTAGATAAAGTACTTATCTCATGGCTTGCCATCCTTGAAGAGCTTCAAAGTATGATCTTATTGGCTTCTTTACCTGCATCATGGAGAGCCTTTATCACTACACAAGCCACCATTGCTAACTTGCAGACAGCTACAAAATCTTGTAGCCAAGATCCATCAGGAGGAAACGCTTCACGATGTCGTGCCACTCCGCTTCCATTACAAGAAAATGAGCAAAGTAATTCCAATCAGGTGTATTTGAATCCTACATGATTATTCAGCAGTTATAAGGGCTTGCTAACAAGCCAGTTTTTAAGCTAAAAGTATGCCAGATGCGGCTCTAAGGGCCGAAAGATGTCTTGGTAATGCTAAACAGTGAGTATGCTTGAAGTGGTCATAGATGGGATTTTATTAATCAAAGCTGAAGTACTTGAAGGGCTCTACATGCCTGTCTTTACAGCTCATCAATCGGAGCTACTGATAAGAAGTTATGATAGTTTTAAGTTGAGTCAGTAGCAGATCCGTACTGGATTGAGCACCTCCTGATAAAAGGTCAAAAATGAAGGGAATGCATGGGTCCGAAGTGCTCACTTCGAGGAGCATGTCGGTCTTTCCTGTTCGTCAATCGAGGTTTTGATTGGCAAAATATGGCCAGTTTAAGTATCACCGGGGGCCGGTTCCGAACCGCCCTGGTCACCTTGATCAATCAAATTCATCTGGCTCAATGCAGTGCAGTGCCTGAATGTGTATGCGTGGGCAGTAGAATTCACGATGATATTGCTAATCAATGGATGTTGGGAAATGGTGTCGTGGAGGCAATGCCTTGGTCGATATGTATGCCCAAATGTAGTGCTCTTGAGTTGAGTGGCCGCCCGCAATAAGAAGGGCCGCCCACTAAACTTGGCCACCCAAGGGCTATGGGCGGTATGTGAGCCAAAGGTGATGCCCTTCAAACCATGGTCAAGGGCCCACTTAACCTAAGGCGCCGAAGGGCAAAAGGCCGCCCATTTAACCTAGTTGGCCACCTGCCCAAGCTAACCAAGGCCGCCCATTTAAAGGGCTTTTAATGTGAAGCGAAGCAAAGAAAGGCCATGGCGGCAGTTGCAGCCGATGAGGAAGGAGCTCGAGCACTCTCACTGGCCGGCATGGTGCTCAAATGCCCTCGTCGCAGAAGTGAAAGTTGCTGGAAATATCCTCGCACTGGTTTTCATGCTACTCCATAATCCGCCTGCCACGTCATGGGGGGGGGTACCCATTAGCGACATCGCTAACGGGTAGGCTCTTTTTAGCAAGAAACTAGGCTCATGTAACTTATACAAAGGAAAAGGTGCGGCTCTCAAGAGCTCTCTCTCATGTTTTTGGGGAATCCATCTCCTCTTCTCAAGGAACTTTCTTTCCCGGGGAAGAAAAGCTTTGACTTCATAAGCTTCATTAGCCGAGCTTAACTTAATCTCCTTAAGATAGCCCAAAGCCCCCGAAGCTAAGATCTCTAAGCCAATGCTCCAGTCTCATTAAGCCAAGCCTAAGCCTTGATGATCAAGTTCTCTAAGCCTAACCTCGCCCTTAATTAAAGCTAAGCCTATGCCTTGATGATCAAGTTCTCTAAGCCTAACCTCGCCCTTAATTAAAGCTAAGCCTAAGCATTGATGATCAAGTTATCTAAGCCTAACCTCGCCCTTAATTAAAGCTAAGCCTAAGCCTTTATGATCAAGTTCTCTAAGCCTAATCTCGCCCTCATTAAGCCAAGCCTAAGCCTTAATGATCAAGAGCTCCAGGCCAAGTTTCTCAAACTCATTAGCCGTCAACTTGAGCTCTAAACCAAAACCTTAAGCCTTAACCCGGATAAGCCTAATCTCTAAACCAAGTCATCCTAAGCCATCATTACAATGAGCTCTAATCTGAAGCCTGAGCTATTTAAGCCGCCTAAGCCCGTTCATACCGGAATTAAGCCGGCAACCTTAAATGGAATCGGGCCAACCAAGGTCATCGGAAGTTGAAGCTCCTAAGCCATGGCAGGAAGAAGCGCAAGACGATACAAGGCAGTTAATTTTTATTAGCACTTGGATTAAACCGGGACAATTCTTGTAATTTGATTAAAAGAATTTGGTTTAAGGTAGATTGTCTGTTTTAAGCTCCGTTCCGTTAATTGTGTCTGTTGCAACTCTTCTCCTCGCACCTCTCACAGCCAGGGGCCCGGTGCCTTCCTGGCTCACCTTTCGAATACAAATCCCCCGACATTATTGGTGAACCCGATGGGAACACGAAGCGGGGAGGGAGGTAAAGATGGAGATTCCAGCAGAGTTGATGTAGTTTATTGAAGACTACAATTTTAATAGATTTGATAAAAATCTAGCGGCTGCAGATCTACCAAAAAGGTTGGGCTTAGTTCAGAGATGTTTTCAAGAAGTAAAAGCTATGAAGATAAAAGAGCAAATTGATGATGTAGTGGAGATGGCACTTGATACCGTACATGAACAATATGGAATTTTTCAAGGACATGATCCAAATGGACTCCTTGCATGCTATCAAGCGGAGATGAAGAGCCAAGGAATTCCAGAAGGTCGGATGATTTCGACCTTTGAAGAAGTTGTAACCTTAGAATTTAAAGACAAGGTATGAGAACTGGTCAAAACATATCCCACGCAGTGGGACTATTTTACAGATGGGTTTGTTCACAAAAGCTCAAAGATTATCGAGCTGGAAATGAAGGAGATTAATGAACGAAGCCAGATTGTTTTCTATAAAGAAGAAGGGGATCAAATGCAACTCCTTAATTATGACCAATTCTGGGATCATATGTCTGCAAAAAGTAAAGCCAAGGCAAATACAGCTTCGAAAGTAGCATATTCAACTTCAAAGGAGCATATTTTGAGCAACCTATCAAAGGTTAATAATGAATTTAATGTTGAAACAGATATATACGATTTTTTTTCAAAGATAGCTTGTATGGAAGTTACCTCGGATAATGGTTCTAGTGAAGCGCTAGATTGTACAACAAAAATTTTACAAGCTATCGACTGTGAGGTCCCCACCCCGCCGTATCAACCGGTGGATTTGATGGTGAACCTGGTGGCCACTAGATCTATTGCGGAAGTAAACAAAATGGTTCAGGTTTCGACTAGCGGACGATCTCTCATCACAAGTGAGTCGAGTTCGAGTTCGAGCCTACTAGCAGGGAGATGTAGCTCCACCTCGCAGGGAAAGCGTACTTAAACTATCTAGCGATCCTCAGACCCACCTTCTAAGAGGAGAGAAACCCCCATCACCTTTTTCCCCATGTTTCAGAGGCACGTACTCTCGAGATTTCACCGCTATAGGGGCAATGAGTATTACTAATATCGAAGTAAGCACTATAGGGACAGAGAGTTCCCAACCAATCGGGACCACCCATCTCGTAGGCAGTGGCAACCTGAGCCAAGCCCCCACTTTTCACCCCCACACTCACACTTCCTTGTGTGACCTAATTACTACCACAAAGGTTGTTCAACATACACATTCCTTGTTTAAATTCCGAAGCACATTGTTCGTTAAGACAGCCCTTCAACCAGTATTGCAAACAACACCAAGACAGTATTCTAGTAAAAATTCTATTCAAACTTATTCATTAAAATTCCAATGTTCTGGAGGTACAACATTCCCCCTCCAGCGAGAGTTTACTCCTCCCATTGTCGCCTAGCTGCCCATACAACTAGGTATGTCCACCGCATAGAAAGCACGACATGGACATTCCCACCGCTTAACCAGCAGACGTGGGTTCCCACCGCTTAACCAACAGTCGTGGGTATCCACCGCTTAACCGGCAGTCGTGGATTAAAGAGTCCTTAACCAGGAACTCTGCCCCCTGTGATCAGGAGGGGGTTCATGACTAATTCAACATTGGAAATAGAATGAACATGTCGAGCTAAATTCTCCCTAGCAGACATTCTTTCCTATTGCAAACAGTATATCCGTCAATCATTTCTTTCCTACTTTAGACTTTAATATACAAATGAATTCAATTGCTGAGGTTTTCGTCCGATTTCTCCAACATGTTTGGGGATATGTTCATTCCTAGCTAAACATATGCAATGTTAAATTAAACAACTTGAATAAAACTGTGATCTACCTCTTCCATTTCTTCGTCATTGGCTCGTGAGATGGCCGGTGCTTTTTCGACCATGGGAGCTTTTCCTTTTCCATTTGTATTGCTCGTTCCCGCCTGGTGGTCGTGGGCACCACCGAAGGGAGTTCTCTTAACCGGGGCCATTTTACTCACTAATTTAAATGATAAACTTGAAGAAAAGAGCTTAAGGCCGAAAGCATCATAACAACCAAATGGAAGATTAGAATTATTAAAGAATCCTCCTTAGGCAAGAGATTAGATTTTTCCTTTGAGACTTAGCAATTTTATAGGTAATTCCTTACTTACCCTATGGGAAATGGCTCTAAGGTTAATTACTTGGCTTAGATGATTAAGAAATTCAAAATTTTACTAATTGATTCACGAAAGAGATGAAGTAAGCAAGCTCATTCATTTTCCTAGAGCAATATGAAGATGCAGAATTGCCGCAGGCATGTGTGATATAAAATTCTCTTCTTAATGGCCTAATGATGGATTAATTTTCAGCCTTAATCACATTTTAATTTGGGAGAAGATTGATTCTAATTTAATTACAACACTATTGAGTGGTAAAAGAATGAATTTCATCAAATCTACACTCTTACTGGCTGACAATTTATTAACTATGCTGCCTAGAGAGAGAATCTTTCATAATCATGCAGTAATTCCTGGTTAAGGATGATGAATGGCTGCATAATTTAGCTAATTGAATGATGATTATGTAATGGAGTATAGCTATGGATATTTAGAGAGCAGCTATAGGGAATTATAGCCAGGATTAAGCATAGTAGCTAAGGAGTTTGGAGAATAAAGATGAGAATTAAGAAGAGCAGTAATTAAACCATGATTACCGTGATTAGGGGCTGAGAATCCTCTGATTTTTCTGGTCCAATGAATCCTCAAGATGAGAATTTCGGCACAACCTCCCTCCTTGCTTCTCCTTCAAAAACTGTGTGTCTGCCGGCACCACCTTCCCAAGGTGTGTGTAGGTGTGTGTGTGTGTGTGTGTGTGTGTGTGAGCATGGGTGTGTGTGTGTGTGTGCATGCCTTTAAATAGTATTTCTCAAGCTGAAAATCGATTTCTGCTGCTATAAGCATCTAAGTGAGCACTCAGTCCTTGCATGGCGAGTCTAGTTGCCTACCCACCAAGTGTCCAGTTGGTTTAGTTAACTGGTTCTCACACTTAGTTGCAAGCTTGGAAACTTCCCAAAGACTCCCACAAGGCAAGAGGGCGCCCCCTAGCTGCTAAAGCTGGTCTGGAGTGGCCTCGAACCTGTTTCCACACAGAACCGGGCCCCCGGAGGCTCCCCGAACAATTTTATGAAAAAATGGTTTTAGGCTAAAACGGGCCATACGAGTCGGATTTTGATGTCGTAAATTGCTATACTGAGCTCTAAATAAGGCGTACTGGACCGAGTACCTGCCATATTTAGTAGCCTCCGGGGTCCAAAAATGCATTGTTTTTTCAAATTCGGGGTACGGGTGCAGATTTTCGAGACGGTCAAAACTAAACGGGTCGGGTGACCAAAAACTTACTATATTTGGAGAATTTCACAAAAATTATTTAAATTCACATTTCGAAGCTTTATAAAATTCTAAACATCATGGCACTGACAGAATTCGGAAAACTGCTAAAAATAGTACCTTTTTTCCATTATGATCATTTCATGGTACAAGGGTGCTCTTTTTGGTTGGGGTCAGAGACCTTACAACCTCCCCAACGTGAAAAATTTGAGATGTCCTCGTCTCAAGAATGCATCTGGATAAACTCTATGCTAACTATTTAGGTACATATATCCTTTGTCTAAAGTAAAGACATTCTTTGATATTAGAATAGTCTTTAGCTTTATGCGTCTTATTCTGCTGAACTTTGATGAGATTCTGGTGTTTGATTTATTGCTCACTAGGATTAGCAGTTGCATCATACATTGCTGCTCTCTCATCAGCTTCATCACCCACATTTGGTTGTCTCACTGCGGCATTGGAGAAAGCTCCGCTTCCTTGTCCTATGTATCCTCTTCCTCGGCCTCCTCTTCCGTTTGGTTGACCTCGCCCATTGACGTTCAGAGGTACATTATTAGCACCAGATGTTTGGGAAATCATTTTTGGACATCGACTTTTGTAATGTCCATACTCCTGGCACTCAAAGCATCTTATATTGGGAAATTCGGTAGCTGCCATAATAGCTACTACCGAACGATGGTCGTATGCAGGGTTGATTGGTCTGCTACTCCAGTTGTCTGTCCTGGCCCTCTTTGACAAATAGTATTGACTATCTTGGGTAGTCCTCTGAATCTCTTTAGCTAACGGTTTGGCCCTTAGCAAGGCATCTTGCAGAGTTGCTGGTCTGAGAGCTTCTAGTCGGTTGTTCAGGGGGTCGATGAGTCCTTGGCAGAACCGTGCTACCGGTTGTTCCAATGTCATCTTAGGAGCATATCTCCGAAGAGTGACAAACTTTGAATAATATTCTTCGACAGATGAAGTCTGCTGCCGAAGGGAAAAGAACTCGTTCATCTTCAAGGTTTTATAGGCGGGTGGTAAGTAACGCTCCATCACAGCAGCCTTGATGTCTTCCCATGACTGGGAAGATCCCTTGATATCCAAGTCCCTACAATGTTGTTTCCATCAGATCTTGGCATCACCAGACAAGCGGAACATTGCAAGCATGGTTTGGTTCTCGGGTTGAGTTCTCGCTGCTTCAAAATAGTCATCCATAGCCTCCATCCATACTTCTGCATCTCTTTCCACATTTGCCCCTTCGCCTTTAAAGGTTGGAGGCTGAGCTTGCTTAAGGAGAAGCTTTTTCTCTTGAACGGTGGTATATAGCGCAATAGACGGTACCTATCCAATGGTATAAAACTCGTTACTATAGCACTCTTCTCAAATGAACCTAGGATTTTCCATACTCAAGAAGAAATTTAACTTTTTGGGCTTAACCAGCCTACTTAATCTGTACAGCTATCACAAAGGATTTTAACCATTTCACCATTTAAATTCCATTGAATACATCCAAAATTTTCCCCGATAAAAAATGGTTTAAAATTTCCTCGAGAGCTTTGATCCATACTTATAACTTTATGTGCATCAACAAGCTACCTTCCCGAAGCACTAGTCGCACCAACGACTTCTCAAAAAACATCATGTGGAAACCCACTGAATCCCAACAAGCTCAACGAGTAAAACTCTTTAACATCACTCATTAGACAATCCACTAGACAAATCCAATGTCATTATTCTAGGAAACATCATGCTCAAGCTTTGAGTACGAGCTATCCTACTATCCCTTATTATTAAAAAAAAATTCAAACAACATCATTTTCCAGTACGTAAACCTATAGCTCTAATACCAGGTGTGAAGTCTCCACCCCGCCGTATCAACCAGCGGATTTGATGGTGAACCTGGTGGCCACTAGATCTATTGCGGAAGTAAACAAAATGGTTCAGGTTTCAACTAGCGGACGATCTCTCATCACAAGTGAGTCGAGTTCGAGCCTACTAGCAGGGAGATATAGCTCCACCTCGTAGGGGAAGCGTACTTAAACTATCTATCGATCCTAAGACCCACCTTCTAAGAGGAGAGAAACCCGGAGCGCCTTTTTCCCCATGTTTCAGAGGCATGTACTCTCGAGATTTGACCGCTCTAGGGGCAATGAGTATTACTAATATCGAAGTAAGCACTATGGGGATAGAGAGTTCGCGACCAATCGGGACCACCCATCTCGTAGGCATTGGCAATCTCAGCCAAGCCCCCACACTCACACTTCCTTGTGTGACCTAATTACTACCACAAAGGTTGTTCAACATAAACATTCCTTGTTTTAATTCCGAAGCACATTGTTCGTTAAGACAGCCCTTCAACCAGTATTGCAAACAACACCAAGACGGTATTTTAGTAAAAATTCTATTCAAACTTATTCATTAAAATTCCAATGTTCTGGAGGTACATCCCCCCTCCAGCGAGAGTTTACTCCTCCCGTTCTCGCCTAGCTACCCAGACAACTAGGTATGTCCACCGTATAGAAAGCACGACATGGACATTCCCACCGCTTAACTAGCAGACATGGGTTCCCACCGCTTAACCAACAGTCGTGGGTATCCACCGCTTAACCAGCAGTCGTGGATTAAAGAGTCCTTAACCAGGAACTCTGCCCCCTGTGATCAGGAGGGGGTTCATGACTAATTCAACATTGGAAATAGAATGAACATGTCGAGCTAAATTCTCCCTAGCAGACATTCTTTCCTATTGCAAACAATATATCCGTCAATCATTTCTTTCCTACTTTAGACTTTAATATACAAATGAATTCAATTGCCGAGGTTTTCGTCCGATTTCTCCAACATGTTTGGGGATATGTTCATTCCTAGCTAAACATATGCAATGTTAAATTAAACAACTTGAATAAAACTGTGATCTACCTCTTCCATTTCTTCGTCATTGGCTCGTGAGATGGCCGGTGCTTTTTCGACCATGGGAGCTTTTCCTTTTCCATTTGTATTGCTCGTTCCCGCCTGGTGGTCGTGGGCACCACCGAAGCGAGTTCTCTTAACCGGGGCCATTTTACTCACTAATTTAAATGATAAACTTGAAGAAAAGAGCTTAAGGCCGAAAGCATCATAACAACCAAATGGAAGATTAGAATTATTAAAGAATCCTCCTTAGGCAAGAGATTAGATTTTTCCTTTGAGACTTAGCAATTTTATAGGTAATTCCTTACTTACCCTATGGGAAATGGCTCTAAGGTTAATTACTTGGCTTAGATGATTAAGAAATTCAAAATTTTACTAATTGATTCACGAAAGAGATGAAGTAAGCAAGCTCATTCATTTTCCTAGAGCAATATGAAGATGCAGAATTGCCGCAGGCATGTGTGATATAAAATTCTCTTCTTAATGGCCTAATGATGGATTAATTTTCAGCCTTAATCACATTTTAATTTGGGAGAAGATTGATTCTAATTTAATTACAACACTATTGAGTGGTAAAAGAATGAATTTCATCAAATCTACACTCTTACTGGCTGACAATTTATTAACTATGCTGCCTAGAGAGAGAATCTTTCATAATCATGCATTAATCCTTGGTTAAGGATGATGAATGGCTGCATAATTTAGCTAATTGAATGATGATTATGTAATGGAGTATAGCTATGGAGATTTAGAGAGCAGCTATAGGGAATTATAGCCAGGATTAAGCATAGTAGCTAAGGAGTTTGGAGAATAAAGATGAGAATTAAGAAGAGCAGTAATTAAACCATGATTACCGTGATTAGGGGCTGAGAATCCTCTGATTTTTCTGGTCCAATGAATCCTCAAGATGAGAATTTCGGCACAACCTCCCTCCTTGCTTCTCCTTCAAAAACTGTGTGTCTATCGGCACCACCTTCCCAAGGTGTGTATAGGTGTGTGTGTGTGTGAGTGAGCATGGGTGTGTGTGTGTGTGTGTGTGCATGCCTTTAAATAGGCCTCCTCAAGCTAAAAATCGATTTGTGCTGCTATAAGCATCTGAGTGAGCACTCAGTCCTTGCATGGCAAGTCTAGTTGCCTACCCACCAAGTGTCTAGTTGGTTTAGTTAACTGGTTCTCACACTTAGTTGCAAGCTTGGAAACTTCCCAAAGACTCCCACAAGGCAAGAGGGCGCCCCCTAGCTGCTAAATCTGGTCTGGAGTGGCCTAGAACCTGTTCCCACACAGCCCCGGGCCCCCGGTGCCTCCCCGAACAATTTTATGAAAAATTAGTTTTAGGCTAAAACGGGCCATACGAGTCGGATTTTGATGCCGTAAATTGCTATACTGAGCTCTAACTAAGGCGTACTGGACCGAGTACCTGCCATATTTAGCATCCCTCGGGGTCTGAAAATGCACTTTTTTTTCTAATTCGGAGTACGGGTGCAGATTTTCGAGACGGTCAAAACTAGACGGGTCGAGTGACCAAAAACTTACTATATTTGGAAAATTTTCACAAAAATTATTTAAAATTACATTTTGAAGCTTTATAATATTCTAAACATCATGGCACTGACAGAATTTGGAAAACTGCTAAAAATAGTAACTTTTTTCCATTATGATCATTTCATGGTACAAGGGTGCTCTTTTTGGTTGGGGTCAGAGACCTTACATCGACCTTGGCATGGGATGCTCTCAAAAATTCTATCAAGAAGATGAGCCACTACATGCTTCTAATGGATCTATTGGCACTATAGTTAAGCAGGGCAGCAGATTTACTACAAATGATTGCATGAATAAAGCTATTATATATACAATAGCTGATGAAGTGGCCGAGATTGTGGACCAAACAGAGGATGAACCTGAAGATGGCAATGAACCTATAGTTGATCTTAGCAATATGCTTGTTGTTTCTATTATCACAGAAGCAGATTCCATAATTGAAGGTTTTTTGGCCCAATCTGAAGGAGAAGATTATAGCAGTATAGAAGAGCTTTGTGATGCATGTACCCCTTTAGAAGGGGTGCCTGATGAAACTTTTTCAAGTTATAATGGCTTGCTAAGTAGCATGGATGCAGATGAGGAAGCAGAGGATGATATTGAAGATTGCCTAGATCATGCTGATTATGAACAGGATATTGACATGGAATTTACATCTATGCTTATATGTGGGCTGCAAGAGGATCCAGCTCCTATAGCTTTGATGAATGTTGAGACTTCCAGGGGTGATTTTCCCAAGGATTCTATGGATGAAGATCTTCAGGATAAAGCTATTCTCCATTATCAAACTCAAAATCCAGGTAAAAATCTCTCTGATGATACAGGTCCAGAAAGCCCTAAGGTTTTTTGTGATGGCTATGAATCTAGAGGGGGTGATAATGCTAAATCATCCTTGATACTGCATAAGGTGCACATGGTTTTTTATTTTCTTGGACAATGTGTCAAATATGGCTAGGTTTGGATATTATTTCTAATTCTTACGTCAGTGATGTCCTGGCTACCAGTAAAAGGGAGTCAGAATTCTTTAAGTCTTGCTGGTAACGACCTTAAGTTACCAAAATTTTATGAGCTGTGGGTGCTGCACTATGCTTCAAGTGAAGCTCTAGTATATTGCAGAGCCCATCAATGCTATGTGATCTTAATGGTATTTGATCCAGAAGATTGAAAGATCTTCAAAAGAAGGTTCACTATGGATGTGTATTTTTGGGTCTACATTGTGGTTTCTTTTTGCTAGATCCAGGAATAGCATATTCGGAGCAAAAATTCTTGAAGTTGATCGATACAGGATATGTATGCTCATGTGGATATTATGTTGCTCCACTATTGGGGCAATTTCTTATTATCCCATTTGATCCTGGGAGCTATTGAAGAGAAACTTGCAGATTCAAGGATATCATTTATTTTCCTGTAGCAGTTACTTGGCAGTAGATTTTTTTTTGGATGTATGCTAAGACAGAAGTGTTTTTGGTTATATGATCAATAAGCTTACATGGATAGCTTCCAGTTGACATCTTTGGACAATTGTTATAGTATCTTCACATCTTTTGAGATGGTTCTACTACCAGAACTTGAAGTAAGGGACTTGACGACAATTCCGTGTGCAAACAGTGTAAGGCATACTTGAGCTTGATAGGGTTCCCTAAAGTGTGCTGATGGTCAAGCCGTGTGCATAAGTAGCTGAAGCACTTGAGTTTGGTGGGGTTCACTAAACAGATTTTTCATAATTGAATGCTTTGGAGATACGACTAGGGTTCCCTAAAGTGAGCTGATGGTCAAGCCGCGTGCATAAGTAACTGAAGCACTCGAGTTTGGTGGGGTTCACTAAACAGATTTTTCATTATTGAATGCTTTGGAGATACGACCACTACGGTTCAAAGATTTGTGATGGGACAACTACCAAATAATTGAGCTAGACTATTGATGCTATGATTTAAACCTTCTTTTGTTCTACATTCTTACCAACTACATGAGCCTGATGACAAGTAGCTTAAGGTGTTTATAGCAGATGCAACCTGAAGACCGCTTGGCACAGACCGCAGGCTGTGCAGGTTCAAAGGGGGTGGATGTCGTGCAGCTCCGCTTCCATGACAAAAAAATGAGCAAAGGAATGACAATCATGTATTTGAATATTGCATGATTATTCAGCAGTTATAAGGGCTTGCTAACAAGACAATTTTTAAGCTAAAAGTATGCCAGATGTGGCTCTAAGGGCCAAAAGATGTCTTGGTAATGCTAAACAGTAATTATGTTTGGAGTGGTCATAGCTGGAATTTTATAAATCAAAGTTGAAGTACTTGAAGGTCTCTACATGCCTGTCTTTACGGCTCGTCAATCGGAGCTACAGATAAGAAGTTATGACATTTTTAAGTTGAGTTAGTAGCAGATCCGTACCCGATTGAGCACCTGCTAATAAAAGGTCAAAGATGAAAGGAATGCATGGGTCCTAAGTGCTCACTTCTAGGAGTATGTCGGTCTTTTCAGTTTGTCAATCGCAAGATATGGCTAGTTTTAGTATCGCCAGGGGCCGGTTCCGAACCGCCCTGGTCGCCTTGATCAGTCAAATTCATCTGGCTTAATGTAGTGTGGTGCCCGATGTGTATGCCAAATGTGGGCCTATGCGGAAACATTTTTTATAATATATCTAATGCCTATCCTTGACGGACTTACTTGCATCTTGAAAGCTATGGTGCCATTCAACACACTAGAGTGGGCAGTAGAATTCACGGTGATATTGCTAATAAGTGGATGTTGGGAAATGGTGTCATGGAGGCAATGCCTTGTCAATATGTATGCCCAAATGTAGTGCTCTTGACTTGAGTGGCCGCCCGCAATAAGAAGGGCCACCCACTAAACTTGGCCACCCAAGGGATATAGGCGGTATGTGAGCCAAAGGTGATACCCTTCAAACCATGGACAAGGGACCACTTAACCTAAGGCACCCAAGGGCAAAAGGTCACCCATTTAACCTAATTGGCCGCCCACCCAAGCAAAGGGAAAGGCCGCCCGCCCAACCTAACCAGGCTGCCCATTTAAAGGGCTTTTAATGTGAAGCGAAGCAAAGAAAGGCCATGGCGGCAGCTGCAGCCGACGAGGAAGGAGCTCGAGAGCTCGCGCTGGCTGGCATGGCACTCAAATGCCCTCGCCGCAGAAGAGAAAGTTGTTGGAAATCTCCTCACGCAGGTTTTGGTTTTCATGCTACTCCAGAATCCGCTTGCCACCTCATGGGGGGGGTACCCATTAGCGACATCGCTAACGGGTAGGCCCCTTTAGCAAGAAACTAGGCTCATGCAACTTATAAAAAGGAAAAGGTGCGACTCTCAAGAGTTCTCTCTCATTTTCTTGGGGAATCCATCTCCTCTTCTCATGGAACTTTCTCTCGGGGGAAGAAAAGCTTTGAGTTCATAAGCTTCATTAGCTAAGCTTAACTTAATTTCCTTAAGATAACCCAAAGCTCTCAAAGCTAAGAGCTCTAAGCCAATGCTCCAGTCTCATTAAGCCAAGCCTAAGCCATGATGATCAAGTTCTCTAAGCCTAACCTCGCCCTTAATTAAAGCTAAGCCTATGCCTTGATGATCAAGTTATCTAAGCCTAACCTCGCCCTTAATTAAAGCTAAGCCTAAGCCTTTATGATCAAGTTCTCTAAGCCTAATCTCGCCCTCATTAAGCCAAGGCTAAGCCTTAATGATCAAGAGATCCAAGCCAAGTTTCTCATACTCATTAGCCGTCAAGTTGAGCTCTAAACCAAAACCTTAAGCCTTAACCCGGATAAGCCTAATCTCTAAACCAAGTCATCATAAGCCATCATTACCATGAGTTCTCTAATCTGAAGCCTGAGCTATTTAATTTGCCTAAGCCCGTTCAATCCGGAATTAAGCCGGCAACCTTAAATCGAATCGGACCACAACCAATGTCATCGGAAGTTGAAGCTCCTAAGTCATGGTGGGAAGAAGTGCAAGATGGTACAAGGCAGTTAATTTTTATTAGCGCCTGGATTCAACCGGGACAATTCTTGTAATTTGATTAAAACAATTTGGTTTAAGGTAGATTGTCTATTTTAAGCTCGGTTCCCGTTAATTGTGTCTGTTGCAACTCTTCTCCTCGCACCTCTCACAGCTAGGGGCCCGGTGCCTTCCTGGCTCACCTTTCGAATACAAATCCCCCGACAGCAACCACACTAGCAACTCGCAAAAGTGCACGATAGTTGTCACTATGACAAGAAACTCACGCCCTTACAACGGCAAGAAGCCTCAACATTCAGGGCCTCCTTGAAAACACAATAATTCTGGAAGAAAGTCGCAATTTCAAAGCTACCACAATCACCAAAATTCAAAGAAATGCGCCATTTGTCATCGCTTTGGACACCTCACAAAGGACTGTCGGCAACCATGCAATCAAAGTAATCGTCCTATCTCTCACCCTAATCAATATCCTTCTTAACCTCAACGGGGGACACACCATGGCCAGCTATCTCCTTTTATTTCTGGTCAAGCTCATTATGCTGACATATCTACTTATGACAACCCATCTTATCCTTTGCAACTATATGCCACCACTATAGCTACTTCATATCCCAATATCTGGCTACTTGATACGGGTGACACCCATCATATGACATATCACCTACACCGGCTATCCAACATCACTTATCTAGTACACCCTGTAGAAGTATGCCTTCATGATAACAACATCCAGCTAGCCAAAGCTTATGGAGATGTTGTCATTAACCTAAGTAATGGCCTACACACCACTATTTCTCACGGATATTAAGCTCCTGGTCTCAAGAAAAATCTCATCTCTGTCAGCGAGCTAACCGACAATGGCATCATCATCAAATTCATGCGAGAAGGTTTCCACATTTCGGCACTAAACAAAGATGGTCAGTATGTCACATTTTTGGTCCCCAAAACTGGGCACTAGGTGACTCATCACCTGCACATGCATCTGCATCATCCATAAAACACAAGAAAACACACTCAAATGGCATTATAGACTAGGACATATTTCTCAATATGTTTTGCACCAGCTCACTCATTGCCAACTTGCACTAGGTCTTCCCAAGCACCTCACTCACATCACACTTTGTGAGGGATGCATTCTTGCTAAAGCACATCACGTCCCATTCCCCACTTCATCATCAGGAGCCACTGCACCTCGCAACCTCATCCACTATGATGTTTGTGGCCCATTGCCCGTCAACTCCCTCACTGGTAATAAGTATATGCTTACTTTTATAGATGATTTCTCAAAATACACAACTACTTATTACATGGCTGAGAAATCCTCAACCTTATCTCATTTTTTGCACATTCAAGGCATTAGTTGAGACTAGACATGGCTACTACATTAAAACTCTCCGCACAGATCATGGTGGGGAATACACTTATCATGCATTCAAAGATCTATGTCTTTCTATTGGCATTCAACATGAATTCTCCATCACCGACCACCCACAACAAAAGGGTCGTGCCGAGCACAAGAATCGCACACTATTTGAAGTTGCTCGTGCCATGCTTCTTCAAGCTAGCCTCCCAGACACCTATTGGGAAGAAGCTACCGCCACTGCGTGCTACATTCAAAACCGCATTCCATCCACTTGCTATCCTACAACTACACCCTACACCCTCTAGCACGGTCACCCACCTCATCTTTGCCACCTTCGCATCTTTGGCAGCATTGCATACCCACTTGTGAAGCAACCTCTATTAAAACTATCACCACGTTGTCGTGTTGTGGCACGTATATAGTGGGAACATGCATTAAACGATTTATCTTGTGACTTTTTGATGCACAAGTATACTTCATATAATACTCATATGCATAAATAAAAGCTTTCTACCATACCTTAGTATTTACCTTTGAAGTAATATAAATGTACATTACTATTAGAAAGTACTACAAGCAAGTATCAATGATTGTGCCTCTTTTTGTCTGGGGGAAAATCATTTGTATATTTCTTCTAATATCTCAGCTATACCCTACCATATATAAATTATTTTCTTCTTTTCACATTTATCTAATAATATAACCCTTCAATAATGCATACCTTCTTGGATACATACAATAGGGAAGGGCCTACTAGAAGACTTTATGAAAAGAAAGATCCAAAGCTTCTTGGACCATCCCAATTTGAAAATTCTGACCTAAGGGCATGGAGAAAAGGCCAAAACCAAGTCAAGCTCTTTTAGTAGGCCAATTTTGCCTTTTGAAGCATGTCAATCCGAGTTACAGGTCAAAAGTTACAGAGAAACCAGTGAAAAACCCTCTCACAACTACACTGCAAGAATAGATGGTAAACAAGTGAATCAAGTGAAAAGAGGTAATCTTGGTCTTTTTCCATAAAATAAGATATTTGGAGGATAAAATACATAAGCATGTGAATGTGACACCTCAAAGATGCCTTGAAGGACAAGACACACAAGTTGGGACCCCCTACGGCAGCCACACAGAAGATGCCTAGGTGGGGCCCATATACATCATGCACCCACATGGAGCCTCAACGACCAAAAATACTGAATTTCATGATATTTTGATTCCTAATATATCCCATTTAAGAAATATCCAAAGAACATTTGATTTGGGCTAACTCTTTAGCCTAATCAAGTGATTATGTAAAACATGGCTCCCTCACCTATAAAAAGGGCAACCTTCTCTTCATTGGGGGTAAGTTATGAGTGAGTGAGAATAGATCAATTCCATAGTGACACAATCATCTTAGTGCCACACTTTCTCTTGAAGAAAGGCTGAAGACTTGCCTCATCTTCTCTCTCCATTAAGGTGGTGGCAATTGCTCTCATGTAAGATATATGTTGCTAGTTTTACTTTCATTTCCATATCTAGTCCAATACTTGTCTCGAGCTCTATCTCTATCTCTCATTATCTATCTTTAATACCACCACCACACTTAGATCTATCTCTAATTCTATCTTACTCCTTCTTTGATCTCTCTTGTTGTGTCCTAATTGTTTCATTGGAAGGTATTCAAGCAGCAACCTTGTCAATGTAATGAGTACAACCTTCTTGTGGGAAACAATTATGAGCACAAGGTTAGTAACCATATCTTCATCTTCCACAAGCATCTCTCTCTCTTAAGGTTCTCATTATCTTCCACAAACTCTAGAATCTCCTTGCTACAGATACTTCTCTCCCCGCAGTTTCCTTATTGCCTAAGGGCAACAATAGGGCTTGGGAGAGAAACTCTCTTCTTCTTCTCCTTTCACTTCTTTCACACATTTATCTTTGAACATACTAAGTATATCATTGATGAATAACCATAATCCACATAGAGGTAATTTTTTCAATTCCATTCAGTGCAATCTACTAGGGTCAACATTTGGATTAGTCGAAAGATTCACTTTCAGCAACGCATAGTGTTTCTATTTGGTCCTGAAAGGCTCAACGAAATACTTCTCTCACCAGATCCCATCATACTACCTATTATTGACTATGACTTCTCTTTTGATGTGAATGTGGTTATTTTATTATGAATCAAGAGGATTTTTACTCACAACTAATCCCAATCGCTAGACAAAACATATACATCATAGTAAACACAAAGCTACAGTTCCAAAGAGCAATCCGTAGCTTATTTGGACAACAAAGATTAAATATCATTAACTCAGCCATTAACCCTTTTATCCTACCCATGATACACTATGATCGTAATCTCGATGTTTTCTTTTTTGTTTTGTTCTGACTATCTTTCATGAGTTCTCTCCATCACGTGTGTGTTTGTAAGGAAAAGTGAGCGGCTTCTTTGGCTACATTTCTTCTTTAGCTATAGAAACTATGTTATCTACATCTTACCTCTTTCTCATAACCCTTGAGCTTCCTCAAAAACTCTCACAGCAAGAGGCCCGGTGACTTCTTGGCAAGACCGCCTACTTTTTGACATATTTTTGGTGAACCCGACGTGAAACTGCCAGGGTGAGAATTTGTGGGTAACCATGGGTGATCATGTTGAGCAACAGGGTATGCATTTTGACCCATCAACAATGCAAATGTTTCAATAATTTTCAATGTTCATGCAACAACAACATGCCACTGAAAGAAGGGAGATTTCAGCAACGAAGGCCATACAAGCGGTCATCAACAGAATGGATCAATTCAATGGAAAAGATGTAACCAAGCACTTACGCGAGTATGTGTCAGAAGGTGAGATGATTCAAAGATTTGAGCTAGTTGTTGCTCCAAAAATTAGGGAGCAATTAAAGCTGGGCATGGGAGAAATTGGGAAGAACTCAAAGTAGCTTTAAAGGAGTAATATTTCATGGAGGACTCGGACAGAGTGACCAAAAGTACATTCTTAGAATGGGTAGTCAAGCCAAAGCAAGGACTATCAATAACAGAGCTACTTAAGAAATTTGGGCGGCGCTATGCACAACTCACAAGGACAGAAAGGGACACACTAGATGTAGAGAAGACAGATCTTTTCTTACAAGCTGCAGGTAAAGAGTTTCAAGAAAATTTGGAGCTTCTTATTGATGATAAAGATGCTCAACAAGGACTAAAGACCGACTGGAATGAAGTTGAAGGTGCTGTCTCACTGCTTGACAAATGACAAAGAAGAAGGGACAAGATGGAAGTAAACACTACAAGTCCTTCCACCTCAACTTCTGACAAAATGGTAAAGCCTACTTTTATCGCTCCTAAGTTTGATAAGTCCATGCTAGACGAGCTTGTGAAGGGAATGCGTGACTTGAAGGTGAATCTTGCAAAGCTTGAAGAAAAAGGCCAACCATCGCCACTTCCTAGGCAAAGACGACAGCCCAAAGAAGGGTTTGTTAATAGATGTATTTGGTGTGATAGTACAGACCATGTAAGAAGATATTGTGATGATTTTAGTGATGCTTTGTCAAAAGATGTTGTCTTTTTTAAGGATGGTAAAATCCACTTAAGAGAGACAGGTCTACCCTTGTGAGCTAACTTTGGGAAGGGGGGAATGCAAACCTTAGTTGAAGATATGGCAACTAACCGTGCCAGCTCTTCAATTGAGGCAACTACTTATGGAGTAAAAATTGAGCACCTTAATGATGAAGAGGCGAGTGACCATCATGGTCAACTTTGGCCAAATGTCATGCAATTAGCTAAAAAGGGAAAGCTTACAAAAGAGATTCTACATGAAGCACGTGATTGCATACGTCTAGAAACAGGATGGAATGATCTAGTGGACTCATTGTCAGTGCATGCCTACATTACAAAATGCCAACAAAATGAGGCGATTATAGAAGAGAAGCGCAGACGTGAGAATGCTGATGAAGGACCATCAAAAAGAGCTTCCAAAAGTGGGGGAAGAAGCGACTCAATGCCTTCCCAAACACCCTCAACACAAGGAGCGTCACCACCGGAAGTACTCATGGAGGAGTCTACAACAGGAAAGAAGAAAGAGCCAACAAAAGGTAAGACAAAAGGCCCAACTTATAAACTACAATCTGATATTGAGGTTGCTACAGATTTAAAGAAAGTCTTGGAGGAAAGGATCTTGAATAGCAAGATTGAGTTTACTCTGGGAGAATTTCTTGGCATTGCAAAGCGTGAATTCCATGAGGAGATCATTGACATCATCAAGAGGAAGAGGCAAACCCATGCTGAAGTTTCTCATCCACAGGTTGAAGGGGAAGCCTTGAAGACACATGGGATGCAGCTACAAAATAAGGAGGATGATGGAGCTGTGGTAGGATGCTACCAATCTAGTGGGAGAGTGAAGCAAGTGCATTTCTCAAATGATGATGAAGAAGTTGAAGATATTCCTAGGAGTTACTATTCATGAAGTCATTGGGCAAGGGCTACTACAGAAACTTTGGTCAAGGTAGGTGATCTTGAAGAGACATTTGTTGCCTTGATTGACCATGGTTCAGAAATAAACATAATGTCAAAGAGTCTCTACAACAAGTGCAAATGGCCGATGGTGGACACAGATCATGGCTGGATGGTAAAAGTGGCAAACAATTCATCCGGTGAATTGTATGCACCATGTCCAAGTGTGAAGGTAACAATAGGTGATGTAAAGATTGACTAAAACTTCTTTGTACAGGATACATCTTCATATCATCTCATCCTTGGACAGCCCTACATTGTGGGAGTTCTAATGGAAACAAAGGCAATGGATGATGGTTCAGCATATGCTAGGATACGTAGCAAAGATGGTAAACGAGCTGTTCAATTTCTCACAGTTTGTGTAAATCATGAAAGAAATTGTGACAACCTCAAAGAACATCCTCTACCAAAGGTGAGCAAAGAGTTTCATGATCATAGAGAAATGATGGGTTTTGGCCAAGTACCATTGTAAAGCGAGATTGCAGTGGTACAGAAAGAAAAAGGGTCTCGCATGATCCAAAAATAGGTGAAAATTTTTCAACGGGCTCCTTGGTAACAAGGAATGGATCAGTATCCTTTACAAAACTTGAAGATTTGAAGAGATGTGAGAGGCAATATGTGCATAATGTACAAATAGGCATGAAAAAGAGTGGGTTTCTAGAGCCTACTAAAAATGTTTTGGGTTTGTGTGAACAAGTTTCTTTTGTAGATACTATGGGTGAGCTTGATGCTATAATGGGGTCTAATTTGTATCTTGAAAATGAAGGTGTGGAAGTTTTCTCTATGGAAATGTATCAAGTAATAGAAGCCTTTAAAGAAAGTCAAACACTTGGCCCAGAAGTCCATGTTGAAACTAAATACAAGAGTGTAGCAAAGAAGGTGAAACCAGTAGCTTTACCCTTACCACCCAACAACGGGGAAAAGATTGAGCAGGCTTCTTTACAACCAAGTTTGAGGAATCCTAAAAGGATTGGGCATACCTTCACAAAGGAGTCTTTTCAAGAGTTGCAGATTGGTTGCGAGGAGTTTCTAACACAGGAGGAGACAAAGTGCTTCAAAGAAATGCTTTCAAAGCATGGTAAGGCTTTTGCATTTGAGCCACATGAGATAGGATGTGTTGATCCTTCTATTGTAGCTCCAATGGTAATTTTCACAATACCTCATGTGCCTTGGAATATGCAGCCTATTCCGGTTCCAAAGGCTCATTTGCCAAAGTTAGTAGAGCTACTGAATGAGAAAATCAAAATGGGAATCTTGGAGCCTTCTTGTGCTCCATAATCAAACAGGTGGTTCACAGTTCCAAAGAAGAATGGTTCTCTATGCTTCATCCAAGATATGCAACCAGTGAACAAGGTGACAATTAGAAATGTAGGTATAGGTCCAATTGTGGATGAGTTTGCAGAGGCGTTTGCAGGGAGGGCAATCTACTCAATGGGGGATCTCTACTCAAGGTATGATCAATTTCAGCTTGCAATCAAAAGCAGAGACTTGACAACCATGAGGACACCTTTGGGTTTGGTAAGGATGTGTACCTTGCCACAGGGAGCAACCAACTCGGTTGCACATATGATGAATGGGATGAATAAGGTCTTATGTTACTTTATTCCTTCTCCAAGTTGAAATAAAAGTACTGGTGGAAGGGTATGTATAAAGATGTATCTCAATTTGTAGAGTCATGTGTAACTTGTCAAATGTATTCAAATGTCCGACATCGTGATGGATTGCACCCTACATATCCACTAGCCATGCACTATAAATGGGTTGGGGATCTAGTCACAATGCCTTTAGGACTCTGGCAGATGAGATACTTGGACCTAACTAATCATGTTGAAGGAGGAGCATTAAGAGCTAAAACCACAGAAGCTGTGTGCAAATTCCTTCTTGATGAGGTGATTTGCAGTTATGGTTGTGTGGGAAAGATCACTGCAGATAGAGGTGATCTGGATGCTGAGAAAGCAAGGGAGTTATTTACCAGATTAGGAATCAAGCTTTATCTTACCATAGCTTACAACCCTGAAGGCAATGGAAAGAGTGAAAGAGGGCATCCTCCTATCATCAAAGCTTTGGCCAAGGCTTGTGAAGGAAGAGTTGGTGAGTGGCCAAAACTGTTACCATATGCTTTATGAGTTGATCGTACAACACATAGCTCAGTAACTAGCTACATGCCTGCGGAGCTAATGTATGGTCAAAAGCCAGTGATGCCGATTGAAGATACAATTGCCACATGGAATGTACTACCTTGGCAAGAGGGGCTTAGCCGGGAAGATCTCCTTGCACTACATATAAGGCAACTAGAGAGAAGACCAAGAGACATTGAAGCTGCAAAAGAACGACTCAAAAATGCAAAGTTGAAAAACAAGGACTACTTTGATAAGCGACATCGACTCAGGAGCAAAGCAATTGACAAAGGTGACCGGGTTTTAGTGTATGATAGTAGCCTTGATAACCAGCACACAGTCATGCGTAAGTTCTCAAAAAGATGGTTTGGACCGTATGTTGTAAAGCATGTGCATGAAAATGCTACTTACAGCTTGTCTGAACTAGATGGTACAGAAGTAAAGATTCCCATTGTAGGAAAAAGGATCAAAATGTTTAAGAGAAGAGAAGACAATGATCTCGAATATGTTGATGAGGAAGAAGAGAAAAACACAAGTGAAGATCAAAGTGAACATGAAGCTCTGGAATCATCCAGTGAAGAACAAAGCAAGGAAGATGTACAAGAGGGCTGATCTTACAAAGAGACAATATGGCACATACCGGAGGATGTGCAGGTTTAGAGGGGGTGGATGTCGTGATGTGGCACGTATATAGTGGGAACAGGCATTAAACGATTTATCTTGTGACTTTTTGACGCATAAGTATACTTCATATAATACTCATATTCATAAATAAAAGCTTTCTACCATACCTTAGTATTTACCTTTGAAGTAATATAAATGTACATTACTATTAGAAAGTACTACAAGCAAGTATCAATGATTGTGCCTCTTTTTGTCTGGGGGAAAATCATTTGTATATTTCTTCTAATATCTCAGCTATACCCTACCATATATAAATTATTTTCTTCTTTTCACATTTATCTAATAATATAACCCTTCAATAATGCATACCTTCTTGGATACATACGAGAGAGAAGTGCTTACTAGAAGACTTTATGAAAAGGAAGATCCAAAGCTTCTTGGACCATCCCAATTTGAAAATTCTGACCTAAGGGCGTGGAGAAAAGGCCAAAACCAATTCAAGATCTTTTAGTAGGCCAATTTTGCCTTTTGAAGCATGTCAATCCGAGTTATAGGTCAAAAGTTACAAGGAAACCAGTGAAAAACCCTTTCACAACTATACTGCAAGAAGAGATGGTAAACAAGTGAATCAAGTGAAAAGAGGTAATCTTGGTCTTTTTCCATAAAATAAGATATTTGGAGGATAAAAGACATAAGCATGTGAATGTGACACCTCAAAGATGCCTTGAAGGACAAGACACACAAGTTGGGACCCCCTACGGCAGCCACACAGAAGATGCCTAGGTGGGGCCCATATACATCATGCACCCACATGGAGCTTCAACGACCAAAAATACTGAATTTCATGATATTTTGATTCCTAATATATCCCATTTAAGAAATATCCAAAGAACATTTGATTTGGGCTAACTCTTTAGCCTAATCAAGTGATTATATAAAACATGGCTCCCTCACCTATAAAAAGGGCAACCTTCTCTTCATTGGGGGTAAGTTATGAGTGAGTGAGAATAGATCAATTCCATAGTGACATAATCATCTTAATGCCACACTTTCTCTTGAAGAAAGGCTGAAGTCTTGCCTCATCTTCTCTCTCCATTAAGGTGGTGGCAATTGCTCTCATGTAAGATATATGTTGCTAGTTTTACTTTCATTTGCATATCTAGTCCAATACTTGTCTTTAACTCTATCTCTATCTCTCATTATCTATCTTTAATACCACCACCACACTTAGATCGATCTCTAATTATATCTTACTCCTCCTTTGATCTCTCTTGTTGTGTCCTAATTGTTTCATTGGAAGGTATTCAAGCAGCCACCTTGTCAATGTAATGAGTACAACCTTCTTGCGGGAAACAATTATGAGCACAAGGTTAGTAACCATATCTTCATCTTCCACAAGCATCTCTCTCTCTTAAGGTTCTCATTATCTTCCACAAACTCTAGAATCTCCTTGCTACAGGTACTTCTCTCCCCGCAGTTTCCTTATTGCCTAAGGGCAACAATAGGGCTTGGGAGAGAAACTCTCTTCTTCTTCTCCTTTCACTTCTTTCACACCTTTATCTTTGAACATACTAAGTATATCATTGATGAATAACCATAATCCACATAGAGGTAATTTCTTTCAATTCCAATATTTTTCCCATGAAATACAAGGGGATCGAGAAGAATCAACAAACTTAGAACAAAAAATATTTTAACTTTTTCTTTAACAACATTTAGCTTCAATAAAGATTGATCAATATGCACCCATCCTACTCTGTGATTATTCTCTGATCTAAATACTTCAAAGATGACTGGCTTATGATCAGACAACAAAAGAGAGGAATCAACTTTACACTCAACTGACTAGTGATCACGTAGTAGACTTATTGACAAATAAACCATGTCCAGTCTAGAAACTCTGAAGCATGTCCCGGATTGTCTGTTACTCCAAGTGTAACCACGATTCTCTGAAACATCTAAAAAATCAATTTTAGAGTAAATTCTTCCCAAAATTCTTTCTCCTTTCCATACAAACATAGTCCCTTGTGCATCCATTTGTCGGATACTGTTTCCACCATGTTGAAATCCCCTACCAGCAAAACAGGGTTAGAGAATTGAGACATTTCAAACCAGCTTGAGCACTTGTCAGAGATGGAGTTTGAGGCATAAACATTCAAGATACTATAGTTGAATGGTGCTTTGAGAGATACTAAAATCTAGTTACCCTTGTCAGAGGATTTGACCTCAGATTTAGTCTAAGTACTTCTGTAACAATCAAATTGCATCACCCCCTTTACCTGCAGGGTGGTTAGTGGTGAACCAAACATGGTTAGAAGATAATTTCTTTTAAGGTTAACCTCTAAAAGCTATGTTTCTTAGCCAAGGGTAAAATTCAATGGGTAGATCGGGGAAGTCCACCCACACGGAGACACAATTGTCAGGAGGGCTTATCCCCCTTGGGATCGAAGCCCTTGTACCATTTGCAAACAAAAGAGGAGTGCTCTTTATAGGCCATTTTCCTTCAGATAGAACCTCTAATGCACTGTTTGAATCCTAAAAAAAGAATATGTAGTAATTGTTAGGAAGATACTGGATGTGATAAGGCTTCACGTTTCTTTTCACCCAATTGGCAGAGATCTATTTATTCACAGCATCAAGAGGCGGCCTTGGGCCATGACACAGCCCAATGAGAACTTTATCACTAAGCTAGTCAAACCACTACAAGTGTCCTATTTTCTTTCTTTGTACCAAGCTTGCCTTGTGTGAGGGTGTGTGTGTTCTCTCTCTAGACCCTACAATGAGGCTCTCACCCCCTTGTGTAGGGATATGTATTGACTTTGTGGAGCAAATTTACCCCCTCAAGCACCTTAGTCATTAAGCACCTCAAGCACCTAAGTTAGCAAGCACGACAAGCACCTCAAGCACCTTAGTCAACAAGCACAACAAGCACCTCAAGCTTGGGTTGGGTTCCCACCTCAAGCTCATCCCTATCTTGCCTAAGGTCAAATAACTTTTAACAGTAACCTTTGGAGGTATTCAATGAACCTAACCCTAAGGTCTTTAAGCTCTAGTAGCTAGCCTTGCTTTTTGACAAACCATCTCTCACTTGGACCCCTTTAACATTGGCCCCGTGTTGAGATAGATGTGTAAGCACATGTCTATATTCTAACCCTTGTTCATGTTTATTCTCCCACATTAAATGATCAGTTTAATATGAAAAAATCATTTGGGTTGGTTAGATATTAGATTTTATGTCAAGTTATTTTCTTGGCAAAATCATCAATGTAACCACTCTGCAAGTGTTTTTGTTTTAAATTACTATCTACTTTCCTCACTTATATACTTTTTGTATTTTTGGATGCCTTCTCAGTATCAATTAAACACGGTCTTTACCTTTACCTCGGGGGGTGCACCTTTAAGGAACCATTCATATAACATGCATTCAAAGGGTATTAAAAAACACCCTTAAGTTTTGTGCTTAAGGTAATAAAATGACCCCTTTTTCCTCAAAAACTTACGGGTTTTCTCTAAAATCAATTAAAACCCCCTTTTGTTAATATAGTCTTGTTAAAATTTTTAAATTCTGGTAAATAAAAAGCCCTTTCATTTGGACTCACATGGTTACTTACATGTCTAAGAGGTGAACCCCCGAGGTCTTTATCTGGCAAGAATACTCATATGGGGTAGTTTTGATGATGTAAAAAAATCCCCAATGTGGCTGGGCAAGTATGTTATAGAGATAAAGAAGTGGGACGTTTGTGCATTCTCAATATCCATCCTCAGAATTCTGGGAATCACTGATCAAAAGAAATCTATAGAATTAGAATTTTCATCTTAAAGATTACAAAGCTTGGAATGGACCCTCACTAGAAGATTTGTTAGTTTCTTATACTTATTTTACTCTCAAGGATTCTTATTTTTTTTGCAATTTTTCTGAAGCATGGAATTGTAAACAACTAGCTGGTCGCCCCCAAATGATTGGGCATACTCTATCTGTTTTTGGTTACATGATGCTATCTGGTTTGGCTGGTATGAAAATGCTAATGGATGGAAACACTGACCAAAAGGGCCCACAAGTGCTTCAAGGTAGTGTTGAGAACTTGGAAAGATGTGTACAAGAATGGAGTCTAGCTCTCCAAACATAAACGGCTTCAACACTTTCAAATGATGTGCTGACTTGGTCCTAGCTAGAATGTAGAGAATGCAGGTTTATATGCAGAGTGTTTTTATAGGACAACCCTTTTCTCTCTTCAAAGTATGCAACAACATCTATGCAGCTAAAGGAGAGGCAGGCAAGATGGACCCACTTTTGATTGCTAAGCCAATAAGAAATGGAGAGTTTCTTGGAATGCAAACCAATGGTCTTACAGATTTCAAAGAATATGGGCTTACCCTGTTTTTAACAAGTAGGGCTATCTCATGTGGCTCATTCTAGACTAGGTATATGGACATGTCAAAGGAAGAACATTTTGGTGTTTCTAATGGAATATGTAGCAAATGAAAACTTCATGAGGAGACCATGCCTCACTTGTTTGTTGTTTGTTAGTTGTAAACATAATATCTTTTTCAAAAGGGAACTCCATAAAGCCTATTATATTGACTCCTCAAAGCTCACTTGGAGATCATTATCAATTGAAGACTATAGCTTTACAAATGTTCCACTCTGGACCTACCTTGAAGGTGCCTTCCTATGGTAGATTTGGTCGGAAAGAAACAAAGCATTGTTTTGTCTCTCTCACTCTCCATCAGTTGTTCCTCTTCCTTTCAGCTTTAGATCTATTATGACATAGATATTTGGTCTTGTTTACAATGCTTCTCACGTTGATGTAAAGGTTTTGCAAAAGATTCTGAGGTGGCTTACAATTTTTTCTTTCCATAAACCCTTAAATATGTATGCAATACTTTATTACTTTTTCTCCTTTTGTTATTTTCACTTATGTCTCTCAAGCCTTTAGGCCATTCTACTTATGGCCAAGATAGCCCCTATCCTACCTTAGGGGTAGTTGTATCTTTTTTTCCTCTTTTCTTAAACAATTCACATGTTTACTAAAAAAAATATCAGGGTCTATAACACCCATACTTTATAATTAATCTCCCATTTTTTGCCAAAAAAAAAAGAAAAAGAAACTTTCATATACATAGAAGCACAACTTTCCAAGAATATTTTTCCTAACTAAAGAAAATAAGGGTATATAGTTATAACTATTATGATTTTTAGGTCAAATTTTGAAGAATTTTCTAGTAAGTACACTAAAACTTGTTATGGTTTTTCTCAAGGAAAACTCTGAATCTAAGCAGGATTTTGCAATTTTAGTCGGTTAAAATACACTATACTCCGATTTTTGGTGATCACTAGATAGAAGGTCATACTCTTGGAAGCTGCAAAAGGATTATCATGTGAATGCCTATTGAACCTTGTATTTTAAAACTCTTGCAACTTGCAAAGTGATCATATCGATGACTGAATGCTTGATTTAAAATATAGCAATGTGCATGTAGACTACTATCATATTACCATTGTATCCCCATGTGGATTCTAAAAAGGTCCTGGTGTTCTTAAAGAAAAGAAACTTTTATTTTTTAAAAAGAATCAAAAAAGAAAAAGAAATTGTTATAGCCTTATAAGGTCATGTCATACTCTTAGACAAGTTTGCAAAGGGATTATCACGCCACTGCCACCTTGTTATATTTTGTAACTCTTGCAAGTTGCAAAGGGATAATATTGTTTATGTTAGTTTTTAATCCATGTAAAATTTCAAGAAATTTTGAATAAGGATGGGTAATTAGGAAATAGGTTGAAGACATCTTGAAAGAAGCTTTCAAATCTTTTTCGCCTTTTAAAGCATATGAAAGTGCTCTTTGAACATCCAAAAATTAATGATAAAGTACAAGAAGATAGCTAAGGAAATAAGATCTCATAAAAGGATGACGATTTCATGTAAAATTCTTTAAGTAGAAGAAAATCTAGCTAGCCTAGATCCTCCTTCTAAAGAGTTGTTTGACCTTAAAGAGCAGCTTAGATAGGAAGATCTCCTTGAAGCAAGTAGTGCCCTTGTTTATAATCGGGACTTTTGGGATGGGAAAATAGATAAGACCACAAAAATAATGTTTGATTTTCTTAAGAGAGAGAAAGCTAAAGACTTCATCCCTCTCCTCAAAAAGAAAGATGGCTCTTTAGCATCTAATCATAAAGAAAACCTGGGTACTGACCAAGATTATTTTGCAAATATTTTCTCTGGTTCCTCCAAAAGGAATAAGGACATCCAAGAGGCAAGAGATAAAATTTCCTTATACAAGAAGAAAATTGTGAGCTCTAACCTATGCAGTGTGCACACACACAGAGACGTGCAGGTGCAAGAGACGATTACCAAGAGACTCTTGGAGAGATGCAACCGCTCTCATTATTTGGGTTGGAGACCTCTATTAATAGAGGTTGGCTTCAGATTATAAACAACACAATATGTGTCAAAGCCTTGCGGCTTATTTCCAACAAGATTACTGGATGCTTTGTTCTCTCAGGAGGAGCTTAGAGAAACTATCTACAAACTAAAGACTGGTAGGTCTCCTAGATTGGATGGTATATCAAATGAGTTCTTTCTAGAGTCCAAATGTTTTTTTGTGCCCTATCTACTTCTAGTATGGAAAGAAGCTACTACAAGATAAGCTCTTCCTATCAAGGTTAATTCTAGAGTAATAAAGCTCATCCACAAAAAAGGTTGCAGAGGACATGTGCTTACAAAAATTTGCAGATGATACTAATGTTGTGAATCAACAGATGCCTTCTTGGAATGCTTGAACCTTTTATGTCTTGCTAGTGGTCTTGTTATTAACCATCAGAAAAATAGGTTTTAAGTCCTCCAATGGCAATTTGTGATAGTGACTGCAATGTTGGCTACCAGATTATTCAAGGACAGATTGTTAGGCTCGTAGGTATTCCAATAGGTTTCAAGGTGAGTTTGGAGCAAAGGTGGGATTTAGTTATGGAAAAATTCTAGAGGAAAGTGTTCAAGTGGATGAATCTCCAATCAACCTTGACAGTCAAAGCTCAGTACATACTTCCTTCACTAATCTATTTTTTGTCTTGTTGAAAGCCCTACAAATTTCAAATCAAACAAGCTATACAACTAGCAAGGATATTTTTGTGGGGAAGAAATGAACTTGGAACCAGGGACCCACAAGTAGCTTGGGAAATATGTTGCAAGCACAAATCCAAAGGTGGTGGGCTAGGCATTCTCATTATAGAAAAATTTTCTATCAAGATGTTTGTTAAATGGATGTTAAGATCAATCAACTCCATTGATTTTTGGGCCTTTTTGTTGAGAAGAGACATTAAGGAAAAACCTATCATTTTGGGATCTTATTACCTCCCCAATGAGGATCAAAACCATATCCAAAGTTATAGCTTCAAAGATGTGGAATAGCCGATTTGAAGTAAGATCAACCTGGAAGGTTCCCAAACATCTATTTTGACTCTTAGCTTCACAAATCAAATTTGTTTGGATCCCTCCCCTTTAGTCATAATACCAAGCTCAACATCACTACACACAAATTCTTTAAAGTTGGGATTGGCTCTTGGGAAGACCTACACAGAAATGGAAAACTCATGGAGGTTTAGGATATTGCTAACACCTACAATTATGTGAACTAGGATTCAACTCTTTTCCCAAGGTTGTGCCAGACACCTCAAAATGATAGGTGGAAGAAATATACTGCTCAATTTTGTTGAAGAAGCATATAAAAGATTCTCTTATCTCCCTGAATTTGACTCAAATCTCAAGTCAAGCTCAATAAGAAATGGAATGTCCAATGGAGCAATACGCAGTGGAGTTATAGTTTTAAATGTATTTGGAGCTTTCCTATCCTAGCAAAACACTCCTTCCTTAGCTGGATGATTGTGCATCAAGGCATATGGACAGGATCAAAATCCCTAGGGGCACAAGGAGTCATGTTCCAGAGGATATCAAACACTTGTTTTTTCATTGTTGAAAGATTCAAGAGATGTTAAAGTGTCTGTACATCAAAGTTTTGCTCCATTGCATCCCCAGAGCTTCAAGGCATCTAAAATCATATTTGGAGAGGGCTACAAGATGGAAACTCCATTGTGGAATATGTGGAGGAATGCCTTCCTATGGTATTGCTGGACCCAAAGGAATGAGGCCCTTTTTAGAGGCAATTTATCTACAAATTCCTATCTATTTAGATTTAAGCTCAAGAGAAGTGTTGACCACTATACTGCTTCTATGAGTAAAGTCTCAGACCTACCTCATTTGTAGAACCATATCAACACAAAATACCCTTTGAAGTTTCACAATGTATTTCCTAGAAGAGTAGGTCTATAAAGCTTCTTAGTTTTTACTGGGCAGAGAAAGACTTATCAATGCCTAGATTTGTAATGTGTTTTGGGATTGCCTCTTTCCCTTCCTTTGAGGAAAAGTTTGTAACCTTATTTTTCTCTTGATTTAATCATATTATTATCCCAAAAAAAGGGGGATAATAATGTCAATGATTCAAGGAATTGGAGACCTTGAGCTTCAAGAGACCTGTCTATCATTCTATTTCTCACAATCTGTACTAACATCTCTTCGAAGGCATTCACCCCCACGTTCTTCAACTGACAAACCCTTTCCCCCTTATGGGGAGGGAGATGTCACTCCAAGATGCCCTCCAAAATGGAGTGGTACCGCTACAGTCCCAGATTCTCCGAGGCCATTCTTATTCATTAGCCTTTGTTCGCCTAGAATCGCCATGGCACTACAAAGCACACAGTCGGTGGCATAACTAATTGCTCATGAAAATTTTCTTCAAAATGGCCATGGCCTTTAGGGGCTTAATCTAGGTGGATGGGAACCTATCAGATGCTACATGCATCGCTACCTATGCATACTTAGATGCCCTCTTATGCTGATATAACAAAGACGATGCTGCACCAAAGCCCTATCAACCCACTATTTTTCCCGTTCGTGGAGAAAGACCAAGGTATGGCTCTTCCTACTTCTTTGGATAGGTTGTTCCTACCTAGGGGTGAGCACCTATTAAGAGGTAGAAATTTTCCTCCTTATACTCAACTAGGGGTTAATCCCTCCCCTAATGTTATCTCAAAATAGAGCTCCCCAATTTCAATGAACCTTTGTGCATAAGCCTGCAATAAGGCTAACACTCCTGGGGGGGGGGGGGGCTGATTATCCCATTCCTCAGACTCCTACTCATGAGGTTTCTCTTGTTATTGACAAGCAAGACATAGAAAAATGGTTTGAACAATTGAGTGATAAAGTCCTTATTGGTTTGTGCCATGGGCCTCGGCCTCCTCTAGATTCTCTTAAGAACTAGATTTCATCCAATTGGGTGAACAAAAATGTGAACCCTTACCATATCCAATACCTCCCAAATAAATACTACATGTTGTTCTTTGAATATTCCAACACTGCTCTATAGGTTCTTTCTGAAGGATAGTGGTTTATTAGAAGCACCCCCGTTTCCTTTTTCAAATGGTATAAGGGCTTTGATCCTAAAGGGGACAATCCCTCTTTCTGAAGGATAGTGGTTGATTAGAAGACCCCCCTTTCCTTTTTCAAATGGTATAAGGGCTTTGATCCTAAAGGGGACAAGACCTCCTGTGTCCCCATGTGGGTAGATTTTTCTGATCTCCCCATAGACTTTTGTCCTTGGCTACAAAATATAGGGAATTTGATTGGCAAAGTCCTAGGGCAAAAATCAAGAGGAGGAATCAACCCTAAATGGGATCAACAACTGCTTATTGAGGTAGATATCAATAAAACCCTGAAGAATTCAATTTCCATTAAAGATAGTAATGGATTCCTATTGCATTATTAGAAGATCTTGTATAGGAACCTGCCAAATGCTTGATTTCTTTGTCACGCTCAAGGACACCTTATGCAGGATTTCCCTACCCTCAACAAAGACAAGGGACCCCATGTCCCCCTTGCAGGTGACAAGCAGCAGTTCCAATAGGTACCAAAGAGAAATAGTAGGAAGAAAAACAGAGCCCCTAAGCCTCTTAACCCCATAACTAACAGCAGGTTGTATGTGCTTCTTGAAGAACTTTTTGACCCTCTGAGTTGTTAAACCCAAAATGGGTGTAGTTTTATAATTCCACTTCAGTGTTTGTAGTTTTTTCAGGAAGTAGTTAAGATTTGTAGTGTGAAAGAGACAAAACTTCTTCATATCAAAAAATGTGTTATTCCCTGATGGTTGTAACGTTTTAGACGTATGGAATGAAGAAGAAGAAGAAGAAGATTGAAGCCCTGTGCAATGTCAAATTCCTGTTTTCCTGTGCTTTCAATTTTTAGTTCGTATTCAGTCACCTGACAAATTCCAGATTCTTGTGTATGTATTGAACACTGTTTGTTAAGGGATTTTGTGAATGAATCTTGTGTAAGAGGTTTCTTATTGTCTCTCTCAGGAGTTGGGATGAGAGGCAATAACACATGGGAATCCTGTTGTGCGTGTCCTAATGGACATGGGAGCGAATTCTAGTAATCTCAAAGTGAATGGTGAGTCGGTTATGCTGCAAAGTTTCTCTCTCGTGCTTTTACCATCACTGTCTCTTTCTCTTCAATGACACATAGCAATCATCTGCTGGTTTTTGTTAGAAGTGGCAAATTAAGGAGTGGAAACCCTACTTCTATTCAGGGAGTTTTGAAAAATCAGGCATTTTTCAACAATTAAGGTATTGTCTTACTGGTTTTAGAGTCATTTTGGCAACCTCATGGCATTTTTAAGCAATGCAGGGTGTTTTCCTAACAATTCGCAGGAAATTCAGGCAGTTTCCTAAGATTTTGCAGGAAATTTCAATTTTATGCAATGTCATAATGATTCTTGGATTATGGTGATACTATTCGTCTCTATTTCTTTTTTGTCTACTTAATGGCAAAGAAGAAGAAGAAGAAGTAATGTATTATTTGTCAAAAGCACGGTCATTCCATCAAGAGATGTCCTTATATGTGTACGCTTTCTCAGAAGGAGGAAGTGAGGAGCAACTCAAGAGCCAAGAGATCCAAGAGGATTGCTAACTATCCCCAAACCTCACAGCAAAGAGACTCACCTCTTTGTAGGAAGAGAATGAAAGTTACATGAAAGAAGAATTGGTGATTGAGAAGAAATGAATGCAAGTGGGGGTGACCCAGAGAAGCCACCAATATCCCATATACCAACCTTGGACATCAATCTTGAAGAGGTTGATATTCAGGGAAAGATTAGATTACAGAGTAATGAAGTGGAAGATATGAAGATAGATGAATGCATAAGGTGTGTTGATGATGAGGATGATGTGATGAATCGATTTTTGATGTAGCTTGATGAGAATTACCTTTCAAGTGACACCGAGGAAGATATTTGTGTTGATGGAGAAGTGTGTTTTGGAGTCTTGAAAATTGAAAACCAATTTTCAAGAGTGGATATGAGTTATGCATGTTATGAAGACAAGGATCTTGAATTTCAGGTCCTTGAACTTAAAGTTTTGATCTCGAAGGTTGCTGATTTACAGAGTTCCACTTGTAATTCAGGTCCGTGATCCTGAGATTATTGATTTTCAAAAAAGTTATGTACCTGAATTTGTTGAACTGCAAAGTCTTGTTATTTCTCAAGCAGAGATGATGCATAATCTTTCTTTGGATTTGTGAAATGAGAGGGTATTTAAATATGATTGCGGTTAATGAAGTTGTTTTCAAAATCAATCAACTTCAAGAAGAGAAAGCATTATTGATGAAGGAGTTTTCTCAAGGTCAAGCTGAAGCCGATTTGCATATTTCTTATTGTAAAGTTAATGATGCTCTTAAGAAAGTTGTCGTTAGTGGTCTTTATGATGTTGGTGCTTTTGCGAATTCGGTCAAGGAGATTGGAAGTGCATCTTTTTCCAAGGAAGTTCAGTTTCCTTATGGTATTCTTGAAGATTTGTATTCCTTATGTGGTCATGTTCCTGATGTCGATGGTTTTGTTGATACCGAGGAGATGGTTTTGGCTGATGATTATGCAAGCCTTTTGCAAGTTCTTGATGATGGTGAAGTGGGTTTTCCTGAAGATGGTTCTGCATTTCTATGTGTTGTTGTTGATGGAGAAGATGATGTTGATATTCTTATATCTCATTGGTTTTATGTCGTCATGCTTGATGAAATAAGGGAAGAAATTCAGGGAGCAAAAGTCAAAACAATGATCAAGAGATACCGGTTTTGAACCTGATTTTGCAAAATTTTTGTGGAGTTCAAAGGGATTTGATGTTTTGGATGTTTTTCTTGCAAAATTTGTAGACTTTAATGAATGGAATGGTTGAGTTCCAAACAAGAAATTGTTTTGAGTTTGATTTGTCGAGAATGATGGATATTGAAGAGGAGATGTTTGTGGAGCATTTAGATCAGTTTTTCTATGGTTCTTGGAATCAATTTACTTTCTTGAGAAGATGTTTTGAGGATATGTTTGATGAATTTCAGATTTGCAAAGAAATGTTGTTTATAGGAATGCAGTTTTCAGTCAGGCAGATTTCAGGGATGCAGAGGATCTTGAACCCGAATTTGGCTATTTTTACTGAATGTTCATGGCATAAAAGCTTGATTATAGAACTTTGGTTCTACAAGTTTGTTTTGTATGATCTCTCATGTATGATGATTTAATTGATCGGTTCCCAACCTTGGCATGTCGCAAATAATGGTGCATTGTAAATTACTCTTGATGGTGAGGTGGTGCATAAAATGGGATATCAATGTAATCCTTCGAGGGGAATATGGGCAACGTTTAGTAATTATGTAGTGTGTAGATTGTGAATCTTGGATTAAGTTCAAGGCACTTCACTTTGCACTCTATATAGTTATTAGCACTGAGTTTTTTTTCTTGAACAAGGGATTTGTGGGAAATGAGTCAAAAGTTTTTGTTGGGATAAACTTTCTACTACTGGGCTGTGCCAGTGTTAAACCCAAAATGGGTGTAGTTTTATCATTTTAATTCAGTGTTTGTAGTTTTCTCAGGAAGTAGTCGGGATTTGTAGTGTGAAAGAGACAAAACCTCTTCATATCAAAAAACGGGTTATTCCCTGATGGTTGTAACGTATTGGACGCATGGAATGAAGAAGAAGAAGAGGATTGAAGCCTTGTGAAAGAAACTCATCATTAGGAAGATCTGAGTAATTTTATAGCAAACTTCATCTTTTTCAGGAGCTTACTTCTATTTGCAGAATAACCTCTTATAAGGGCAGCCCTTTACAATTTGTGGGTGATCAGATATACAAGAAGCTTGATCTTATCCCAAAAGTTTGATGCTTCTCTAAAAGGAAAGCTTAACAAAAAATGGAAGGTATGTTGTAGTAGTAAGTAGTGGCTTTTCAGATTTAAAGCCACCTTGAGTTTCCTCATTCCTATTAAACACTCCTTCCTCAGTTGGATGGTTCTTCAAAAGGCTTGTGGAGAGGTAGAAGGGCTCTAAAGGCAAGAATTGGAAATGGGACTTTTCCAAGATGTGGACAACAGTAATCACCCACCTTTTCATGTTGTGCCCAATATTTAAACCTCTCCTATAAAATTTCTCGAGAGCATGTGCTCCCTTCTACCCTCAACCTTTCACCTACTTGGAATTGTTACTTGGAGAATGTAAATACCTGGATATCCCTCTTTGGAACCCATGGAGAAACGCCTTTATTTGGTATGCCTAGCTCCATAGACTAGAAGCTTTGTCTACAATCTCTGAGACTAAGGCCTCCTTTGCTTTTGTATCTGAAATGAAACTCCTGGCTAAATTCTCCCTATAGTCCCTAAAATATGTCCCCACTAAACCCTATCAAATTAAGTCCCTAAACTGTGTAACCATAGGCTACCACTGTAGTTGAAGTACCAGCCACATCCAATACTTGAGCAGGTGTTTGAGACATCCCCTCAACAGGCGTAGTATTGGGTGCGAGAAAGCGATCATCCTTGAAGTGGCACAAAGGGCGAAGGGCAAGAGGAAAAACTTCCTGCAAGGGAAGCACCAAAGTAAGAAGTTTCCCAACCTTGGTATTCGTTTGGGTACTGCGTCCCATCTGCCCCTCCACCCGTTGACATTCTGCTAGCAATCATTATGTAACAATCGCTGCCCAAGCCACTGGCCCAAAGTTGGCCAAATGCAATACATTACGCCCTTTAGCAAAAATTGTGTAGCTTTTGGCTTGAAATCAAATTTCCTCCAAGAACTAGCAATATGCATCTCTTATCGTTGCATCAGTGAGCCCTGATAACTTATATTCGCCCTTCATTTTTAAGCCGAACTCCAGCTCTACCTATGCAGCAGGAATAACGTGTGATACTCGCACAACACCATCGCTTGGCAGGCAACAGCATCTTGAAATTCTTTCAACTGTCAAACTGAATCTGCTGATTGTTAACCTGCACCATATCACCAAGAGCTAACTGCTCATCAATCAAAGTCGTGGCCTGCGAGTGAACAGGAATACCTTGCCAATCGAGGTTGGCAAATACACGCGGTGCAAATCTTGCAACCATGCATCCACCCCTCTAAGAGCCAGCTGCAGCACAGGAGTAAACGGAATGCATTGTAACAAGGAGGCATTCATGGTGGCAAAGGCACACAAAAGGAAAGAAGAACGCAGAAGTGAAACCTTGCAAAATCCAAACTAAAAATTGCAGAAGCGTAGAGACGAAGGGGGAAGAGAGAGATAGAGATAGAGATAGAGAGAGAGAGAGAGAGAGAGAGAGAGAGAGAGAGAGAGAGAGAGAGAGAGAGAGAGAGAGAGGGAACGAGAGAGAGAGTCTCCTGAACCAATCAACCTTGGCAATGAATAATTGAATGTGTATACAATGGAGGCAAGGGGTTGCTTCTATAGAAATCCTAGTAGATTGCCCTACCCAAGACTTTGACAAATAAGTAAAATAAATACCTAAAAGCCAAACTAAATAATGGGATCACATTGGGCACTTCACTTGAGATGCCTAAACTTTACCACCCTCTCTGCAACTCATAGTGGACATCAATAGTGAGACCAAGTCGCTGAAGAAGCTACCATGGACACCCCAATAGTGTCCACCAACTGGATATACCTCGTTGTTGCTCTCCTCAACTTTGTACCTGAAAGTAATGCCATCTTGAGCATCAATTGCCTTTGTAGAAACTTTGAACTGTAGACCGTACTATGTCCAATAATCCCCATTCGTGAACTGTGAACATATCACGTTGTCAGGAGTTTTTTGGAGCAACGGATTGCGCATATGTACATACACATGCATGGTGCATCGAATAAAGGATTGCCCATTTTCCTTAGCCAGGTGGTTACGTGGGGCCCACATGTGTACAGGTAGGACACCATGTACATAGTGCATCGATTTTCACTATTACCAGTACCAGCGTGTTTTTTCTACAATAATGAGGAGTTGGTAGCGCGTAAAACTTCTCGAGGAAGCTATCCACGGGCCGACGACATGAGGTAAGCAGGTGCGTCAGATGGCATCTAGTGGCGTCAGGAGGGCGAATGGGGTCAATACTTGCACGCGGAGAAGTACGGACACAACGTGGATGTTTCTTGTGATAATTATGCAGAAAGGTCATCATGAGGACCACTTTTTGGGGCCACTTCACGTGGTGGTGAGACGCATTATTGAAAAATGTTGAGTGCCAAGTGTGCGGATGATGCAAAAAGGTGACAACTATGCACTGCGAGGTCAGTTTTTGGCCTGTTCGGGGTCTGTTTGAGGTCATCTAAAAGGCCAAGGGTGCCCAACTAATAAAGCTAAGTGTGGGAACTGAAAAAACAGAGAGAAGACCAGAAAAAACGTGGAGAAGAGAGGAGGAACAGCCGAAGGTGTGTTTTTGGGGTTTTTGGAGCCTGTTTTGGCCGTAAACTGCTTATCCGAGGTCGGATTTGAGCACTTTGACATTATAGACTGGGGTTTTGGGCTGTTCCGGACGCGATGGCGCTGTCCATTTTGCCAAATTACTCACTCTTTTTGTGCTGTTTTTGCTGTGTAAGTTTCTCCTATAAGCTTCTTCTCCAATTTGTGATTGTATCTAGTATATTTTACCCATTTTGTGTGAGCTATTTGTCCCTTGGTGTTGGCCCAGGCTCATTTGTATCTAATTATCAAAATTTCTCCTCTTTTGAGCTGATTTTTGTGTGTGTGTGTGTGTGTGTGTCTCTGTGTGGAGTGGGAAAGTGGATAGTCTCTCTCCTCTCGCTCCATCGGTGTGTTCCCTGTCTCGGCCAGGTGGATTGTGTAAGCCGAGTGGTTCCCCATAGTGTGTGTGTGTGTGTGTGTATCTTTCCAAGAGTGTGTGTCAGGTCGTTATAGAGGCGTTCTGTGTGTTTCCATCCCGCTCACATTCTTTTGGCGCCCCCACGGAGGATCTTCTTCGAGTGCCTTCAAGCTTCGAGATTCGGGATTACAGGTTACAGGTTAGAGGGAGAGGTACAGGTACAAGTGATTCACACAGGTATAGGTAGCTGGAGTACAGTGATATACTAGCAGTGATGTCACTTGCAGTTGTTGTGGGTATGCATCACTTGGAGCCTGTTTGAGGGCATTTTCTGTTGAATTGTTCGTTACTTGTGGAAACTGCCATTGTACGCATTTGTGGAGCCATACTTGGTTTTATTTGGCAGTCCCAGCCATTTCTGAGACTTGGTCTGCAAGATAGTCATTTCCGAGACTTGAATATACGGGATTTGCATTAGCCTTCATGTGAGGGTCGATAGCGTGAGGTTTTATTGAGCTTGGGGATTCTCAAATGTGGAGATCCTTTCGGTGATACAGGTAGCTGGAGCACCCTTTTCGTGACCTCGCCATAGGCTATGTATTAGTGATTCCTATTTGATGCTCGAGTTCTATTGTTGGCAGTTTATGCATACATATACAGTCTATATTTTGGGTTCCTATTGCTCTACTTCTGGGGAAACTCTGCCAAAAATTTTCCAAGTTATGATGGCTGGTTTTTTGGTCTTTTGGGCCATTTATGTTGTTATGCTGCTGAAATTTTGGCAAAATCAGAGGATAAGTCAGGTGTGCCTTCTTGGGAGCTTCATGGTTGACTTTAGTGGATGATCAAAATGGACCTCAATTCACTCCTTTTCATTTAACTCAGAGAATCCAGATAAATGTTCATGTGTCTAGGAAGATCTTTTTCCAGCAACGCATAGTCTTCATGTTCGGGCCAAGAAGATTAAGGGAGATACTGGAATGTCCTTTGCCTGTTGTAGTTCCGATGATCAACTATGAAAACTCATTTGATGTGCATGTGTTTGTCCTTATCTGAAGTTGACCTCCATTGAAGTTTTTGGGAATTGAGTCAGTTAACAGTCTTGGGTTCTTGCACGTGTGTTCAAAGGGGTTCTCAAAGCATTGAAACTTGGGTAGCCATGGCTTTCTCTTATCCGGAATTTCATGGAAGAAGTGGTGAAGATGCGGAAGACTTTCTGGAGCAAGTAGAGGTGGCATGCATAAGCAACAATATGTGTGATGAGGAGAAGATTTTGAGGCTATTTGGATTGCTTTTGAAAGATGAGGCCCGTGTTTGGTTCAAGGATTTGGAAGCTCAAGAGGCAGCGGCTTCTTCTTATGGTTTGAGTCTTGACAAGTTTATAGAAGCTTTTTTAGAGCGTTTCCAAGTTTTTGAAGATGCAAATGCAGTATGGAATGAGCTCAATGCTCTTAAGAAAGGTTCTTGTCAAGGTGTTGATGCCTATGTACACGGTTTTACAGATTTATGGACTCGTTGGTGTGTTGCTCTTAAGGATGAGACCCCCCCTTGTTCATTGAAGAAAAGTTTTTTTGTTGATGGTTTGTCACCTTGGTTGCGGTTCGAGGTTGAGTTGAAGAGGCCCGAGTCTTTTGAAGATGCGGTATGCATTGCAAAGCACAAGGAATGGAAGTTTAAGCGTCTTGAGGAACATGGTATTAGTACAGGGATGCATGTGCAAGATGGATTTGACATGGAAGATGAAGTTAAGCCTAAGCAGGTGAAAAGTAGCCTATCCTATGATGTTTCTCGTTTCTTCCCAAGGTCTATTGTGAAGCGTAAAGAGGTCTTGCAGGTTGACAGGCTTCTGGAAGAGCCTAAAGAGGTGAGTAATGCTTTGGATACAGGATTGAAAAGTCTTGAAGAGGATGCATTGGCTACTTGTGTACCTTGTGATTCTGAATGTGAGTGTGAGGTTGAGGTTATTGATGATGAGCATGTATCTTTGGATACTAGTTCCTTGGAAATTAGGGAAGAGGGCAAGGTTGAGAGCCATTTTGTGGATTTGTTGGATGTGGAGCCTGTTTTGAAGCCATATTTTGATGTATGTGCAGTGATTGAACCAATTTGTGAGCATGATTGTGTTTTAGAGCAGGGATCTATATTCTTGGAGACTGATGAACCCATGCTAGAAGCTATGGATAGTGGTGATAGCCATGATTATGATGTGGATGAAGTTATGTGTGATGATGAGTATGCTTATGATGATGAGAAGGGGTTTGGCATATATAAGTCCAATCTCAGCTATGTGGATGCCTATGCTAGGGATATGTGTGCTGTGGGGATACTTTTGTGCTTTGGATATCAACAACTTTACCTTCACACAATGCTTTTAGCTACTTGGGTGCATGATTTGCAGGTTGTTTCTATGGCTGGTGAAGCCAAGATGCCAGGTGATGAGTCACTTGAGTTGTCTCTATCGGTTGGGTTGAATGTGGCATGCAATATTTATGCTTTTGGAAGTCCAGATAGAGCGGATGTGCTAGTTGGATATGTCTATGGTGCATTTTGGTTGATTGTTGACAAATGTAGGTGTGGTGTTATGATGCTTCTTGTGAATCAGGCGATATGCCTTTGGCCTTTTGATCCAGGTGGAATGAGCATCTACTAGTGTTGCTGCTGAGCATGAATGCTCTAGCAGGCTAGGGGGTGGGCAAATTATGTCAGGAGTTTTTTGGAGCAACGGATTGCGCATATGTACATACACATGCATGGGGCATCGAATAAAGGATTGCCCATTTTCCTTAGCCAGGTGGTTACGTGGGGCCCACATGTGTACAGGTAGGACACCATGTACATAGTGCATCGATTTTCACTATTACCAGTACCAGCGTGTTTTTTCTACAATAATGAGGAGTTGGTAGCGCGTAAAACTTCTCGAGGAAGCTATCCGCGGGCCGACGACATGAGGTAAGCAGGTGCGTCAGATGGCATCTAGTGGCGTCAGGAGGGCGAATGGGGTCAATACTTGCACGCGGAGAAGTACGGACACAACGTGGATGTTTCTTGTGATAATTATGCAGAAAGGTCATCATGAGGACCACTTTTTGGGGCCACTTCACGTGGTGGTGAGACGCATTATTGAAAAATGTTGAGTGCCAAGTGTGCGGATGATGCAAAAAGGTGACAACTATGCACTGCGAGGTCAGTTTTTGGCCTGTTCGGGGTCCGTTTGAGGTCATCTAAAAGGCCAAGGGTGCCCAACTAATAAAGCTAAGTGTGGGAACTGAAAAAACAGAGAGAAGACCAGAAAAAACGTGGAGAAGAGAGGAGGAACATCCGAAGGTGTGTTTTTGGGGTTTTTGGAGCTTGTTTTGGTCGTAAACTGCTTATCCGAGGTCGGATTTGAGCACTTTGACATTATAGACTGGGGTTTTGGGCTGTTCCGGACGCGAAGCTTCTTCTCCTATGAGCGAAGCTTCTTCTCCAATTTGTGATTGTATCTAGTATATTTTACCCATTTTGTGTGAGCTATTTGTCCCTTGGTGTTGGCCCAAGCTCATTTGTATCTAATTATCAGAATTTCTCCTCTTTTGAGCTGAGTTTTGTGTGTGTGTGTGTCTCTGTGTGGAGTGGGAAAGTGGATAGTCTCTCTCCTCTCGCTCCATCGGTGTGTTCCCTGTCTCGGCCAGGTGGATTGTGTAAGCTGAGTGGTTCCCCATAGTGTGTGTGTGTGTGTATCTTTCCAAGAGTGTGTGTCGGGTCGTTATATAGGCGTTCTGTGTGTTTCCATCCCGCTCACAATGTCCAAAATAGAAAACTCCAAGATAATGAATATTGGAACACATCTTGTCCATAATCTGACCAACAACAACGGATTGGCTAGCCCATCCATAGCGTTTTAGACATATGATTGGTTCCTTGCTAGATTGCTACACACCCGCTCTAATGAGCTTTTGTAGTCCATGAATGAGCCTCGCTCGGCGTCACTGAAGCAGCATGTTGCTAGTACCCTCTAGTAGCAAAACTTCTTGTTATCCATAGCATGTCAAAACATAGTATCAAAGGCCAATAGCAATAGAGATTTAGAACGATGGTGCCTTTTTTTGTTTTGCCCATCTGCTTGACTTTAGAATGCCAACTACATTGTAAAACATCAAAGACTTGAGCGTTTTAAAATGTAGCTTCCCTTAGCGTTTGAAGATGCCTCGTTGGCCTACCTTCCACGCTTTGCAAATAGGCCAAAAAACTACATGACACTGAGGATTTATTGTGAGCGTTTTTAAACTCCTCGCTTCCTGCCCTATTTCTTAATGAACTTAGATCCTCCCTTCAACAAGTCCCCCTCTACTTTGCACCGGTTCTCCTCCACGCCAAGGGCTTCTTCGATCACCGAGCTACACCAAGCTCTGATACCATGTCAAAGTGGATGATATCAAAGCGTAGAGGCCAAGGGGAGTGAGCACGAGAGAGAGAGAGAGAGAGAGAGAGAGAGAGAGAGAGAGAGAGAGAGAGAGAGAGAGAGAGAGAGAGAGAGAGAGAGAGAACGAGAGAGAGAGAGAGAGAGAGAGAGAGAGAGAGAGAGAACGAGAGAGAGAGTCTCCTGAACCAATCAATCTTGGCAATGAATAATTGAATGTCTATACAATGAAGGAAAGGTGTTGCTTATATAACAATCCCAGTAAATTGCCCTACCCAAGACTTTGAAAAATAAGTAAAATAAATACCTAAAAGCCAAACTAAATAATGGGATCACATTGGGCAGTTCACTTGAGATGCCTAAACTTTAACAAACACCTATACTTCATTCAAAGAAACATAACATGTAACCAATGGAGGCCCAATATTCTTTCCCTTTACTCCAAGGAGAGAGCAGTTATGGTAGAAGCCTGTAGTATGGTTTAAGAGTAGAGTCGTACGAAGGGTTCATGGGGGGAGTGGGGGGCGAGAACATTCCATTCTCAACAAAGGAGAAGAACAAGCCATAATTGTTGAAAGCAAAAGATAACCTTGCTAACACTTCATAAAAGGTAGGTAATAAGCTATATTTTGCAAACCCTTTCATCTCCTCTTTCAAAGGTTGCAACCTTCCAATCACATGTGTTCGCATTGCCGTCATCCACTCCTACAGAATTGCTCCCACAAACTCACCACAAAGCTACGACCTGGTCTGCAACCTTGCCCCCATTCCCCCACAATGCACGGGCTGAACCCAGCTCTAACTTCTCTAGAAGGGACTGTCTCTTTCCATGCTTTTGAGGCCTTGTACTCTCCCCTCCTTCCTTATTTTTTAATTTAATTTCCAGTGAACTATTATCCCTTTGCAGACGATGATGAGACCCCTCCTCAGTCTGAGGCTACATGTCTGTTGCCTTAGGTCTTTGAGCTTTGTCCTATCTGTGTTTAAAGCCTGCTTATCCCACCTGTCTCTTTTGACATTCCCTTTTACCCTTTCCCCTTAGGGGGAAGGGCAATGGCCCTCCAAGACACCCTCATCAATGGTGTCGTCCCACTGTAGCCCTAGAGTTCTCTTGGCCCCTCTCACTTTTTTATTGTTGCTCTACCTAGAGTGTCCATGGCAATGGAGAGCCTCATTTTGCTGAGCAAACTTCTCCGACAAGGCTGTAGTAGAACAATCAAGGCATATTGGGTAATACTTTGAGTGGTGGGGAAGAAACACCAGACGAGCATCATCATATGTATCTACAAAACCAGGTTCCCTCTTTTGCTAAACCAAAGCTCCTTCAATCCTCTTTTTAGGGCAACCTCTGAGAATGTGCAAGGTCTGACCCTTCCTCTGAATAATATGGATAGACTTTTTTGGTCTAGTTTTGTTAACAATGGGGGTGAGCAGTCTCAGGGAGGAATTGCTCTCCCCCCTCAGGTTCAACCTGTAAACAACTCCTCAAAACTGACTAAGCCTTATCAAAGTTCTCCAAAATCCCCACAACATGTAGTTGGAAGACCTGCTTTTAATCATTCTTCAACAATGGAAGGAGAGGAGCAAACCCAAAACGAATAGTCGCGTCCTCCGGAGGATGCACTGGTGATTTACTCCCAAGAACTTGAGAGTTGCCCTTATGGTGTGCCTAAATTTAGTTATTTAGTTAATTTAATTAATTTTCTATGCATTTATCAAACCCTCTCTCTCAAAGGGAAAAGAGGGACACTTGTCCCAAGGCTACCATTGCTGCTTGAAATGCACTAAGCCTGTGATTGGCCAAGCTTCAAGAGGTCCAATCATGTGTAAGATAGTGCTAGAAGAGGGGGTCGACCAAAGCAAGAAGGGGGCTAGCTTGGGGGGTATACTCTCCCTCTCTCTCTCTCTCTCTCTCTCTCTCTCTCTCTCTCTCTCTCTCTCTCTCTCTCTCTCTCTCTCTCTCTCTCTCTCTCTCTCTTTCTCATTGTGTGAACTGCAAAGTGCAAGAGCTCTATCTCCTTCTTCAAGATACTAGAGAACTTGAGAGCCTACACCAACACTCTTGGCTATGGAATGTAAATCCAACCAAGAGCCATGCTTCAATGCTTAAGCTTGCTATCTTCTCCATCTTCATTACTATGCAATTGTGTATTCTAGCAAGAAGAGTGATGATAAGTGAGGAACTATTTCTTTCTCCTATGAATGTTTCTTCTTCCTCTTCCCTACCCTCATTCCCCGCTAGCTCTCTCCACCTTTGAAGGTGTTTGAGGCCTTGGGTCTGAGGCTGGGGATGGTTAATACTTTTTACAGAGTCTATGTTATGCTCGTGATGCATGAAGCTTTCCATCCTCATTGCATCACCTAGGTCACAAGGAACACAAAGATTGTATTGTATCAAGTCTCTCTTGATGGGAGAATATATAATACAAAAGCCTATTGGAGGGGGGACCACCGGCTCCATAGAAATCGAGTCCTCAACTGCTATCAAGTCCTATAAACTCTATCTTACAAAATTATTTTTCATGCCAAGTTAATTAAGTATTATGGTTAAGTTGCTACCGCTAAATAAGTTCACCCTATTTGTTCTCAAAGTAGTCTCACAAAAATGTTCTCTCTAATTCTCCCAATCTCGCTATCCTCAAAGTTCATAGGCCATTTCCATTACATAACTTCTTCCTGAATTTTTTAAGCATCCAATTTCATCTCTGATTAAAGGAAACCTAAAATTCCATGGGTATACCTAGAAGCCTAAAACAAATTCCATCCCCAATAGGCTTACATCCAGATTGAGTGACAATGATTGGGTAGTTTGCTTTAGACACTTTGAAGCCTATTTTTGCATGATTAATCACAAATCCACTTGCCAAATAGAAAAGGTTTAAGGATTCCCAAACCTGTTCAGTAGACTGTGAATCATTTCTAACCAAAGCATTAGTGTCTGCAAAATGTTAAGGAAACAATTGTTCAACAGATCCTTCAATATTAATAGCCTTCAAATCTCCTTGATGAAGAAGGTCTTTGATCAGTCAGCCGCCACAAGGCATCAGATGAAATGGAAAAAAGAAAAGGAGACAATGAATAACCCTGTTTGATAGACTTGTGAAGAAAAAAAGCATCAGTCAAATACCATTAAAAGTATTTCTAGCTGAAGCATTTCCAAAGAAATAGTTTGCCCAAACACATGTCATGTAGGCGAAGAAGGAACTCCCATTCTATTCTATCGTATGGCCCCGCCCATGTCATCTATATCATGTAGCATGCGTCAAACATTGTTTACTCATCTGGATGAACCTAATAACTAAGATGGTAATCAAAAGCTTCTTAGTGAGGTTGGTGGCATGCATGTTGATGATGTCTCCTATTTAAAACCTATTTTGGGTAATGAACACTCTTTCAAGGCACGTCAATAGCACTTTAATCCCATCCCTCATGCAAGAAGAAGCAATCCCTATGAGAATGAACATGACTATTGTGATGAATACACTGGAAGAGAAAGAGGAGAAGATGGAGTGAGTATCCCATTACAAAATCTAGAACAATGGTGTTTGCAGCTATAAGGAAGGGTGATCATAGGTCTATGTCATGGAACACGACCTTCGGTTGAAGCACTCATGATCTATATTGCACATAATCGGGAAAGAAAAAACAACAGACCCTCTCATGTGTCGTGTTTGCCTAGTACAAAAACTTCATTTGGAGAGTTGAGAAATCTATCAAGTCACTTGAGCTTAGTAGGATAACAAAGCCTTTCTCTTTCTCTCTCATTTTCCAATAGCCTCTTGATCCCCATAGGCTAACAAAGCCTTTATCTTTCTCTTTGATTGTCTAACTGTCTCTAGATCATCAAGGCCACAAAGTGAAAGTAATATAGGGGCATTTTCCCTTCACTCATAATTTCATTCACTAAGAAAAAAAATATTGGTCTATTTTATGAAAGGATAGGCATGCATCCATTCCCACACATTACTACCCGTTTTCTTTTATGATCCTTCCACTAACACCATTTTAGATAAATTGGGGAAATCCCATTTTCCAACTGATAAATTGACGTGTCAGGATCCTATTACTCTAAGCTCAATTTTTCCTCAATTTAGTTAAGATGTCATGATTCTAGCACCCCCACCCAAATTTGAGTTTTCTATATTAACTTTTATAAGTAAACTTCCAATATAGATTTTTTCAAGAGGATCAAAGAAATTCTTTAAAACATCAATCAAAGATCATAAAGATGGATTCTTGAAAAAATAAGTATCAAAACACACCAAATGATGTGACAGTAAACAACATATATATTGATTATTCCAACCAAAGATATAATATCTAGACACAAAGAACACCAAAAATTCTTATCATGAAATTGGTCACCTTAATCACAAGTATGAGAAAATATATAGTCCCAATTTTGAAACACTATTAAGTTTAAACTACACCATAGTATGTACAACACCCAAATTAACATTTCATAATTGAAAACCTTAAAAAATATTGTGGAGTGGCCTGTGGCTCTAAGACCATAACTATCTATGGCAGGTCTATAGTTTCATTTATTATCAAAAAATATTTGGCTATGCCAAAGAATCTATATTAACATGCCACATTTTCATCACTACATGCTTTAAAATTTCAATAAATCTTCTAGATATGGTCTCTCAAAACTTCAATACCACAACATATTTGTTAGGTGGTACCCCATTTTACATAAGGGATTTTTTTTTCTAGAAAATAAGCCTATATTTTTCATAAACATCAATGAGTTATTGACCAAATTCTTATGGTTTTTGTAGGCCCAAAAATTGTCTTTTGAACATCCAATTAAGTACAAAACAAATGCATTTTTAGCATTGTGTTGACCTATCATCAATGTTTCTATGTGTACACCCATCATTATCTTTATAAATTCTTTCACTTTACACAAAAAAAATACTTTACTTCTATATTCATTCATAGAAAGCATAAAAAGCATCAAAACATGTCTTCCTAAGACAATTTGGAACACAACAATGAAGTACAAAAATTGCACGAATGAAAAAACTGGCTTTCACCATGTGGTCTTCTAGATGTTATATAAAACTATCAAGTTGGCACCAAATTGAAATTGTGCACTTATGTTTGGACCTAAGCTTGAAATGTACCACATTTGTTGAGTGAAATTTAGAAATTTGAAGACAACATAGTATTAACTCAAAATGAGTGCGATTCTGGTAAGATGGAAAATCACTTCCACCTTTGTTTTTTTTCTATTTAGGATATCACACAAAGATGGAAATCACTTTCACCTTTGTGTTATTTTCATTTAGATATTAGGTGCCCCAAAATGCAAGGAATAGGAGTTACATAGTGACAATTCCATTAACACACTCAAATTTTCCTTTTGATTACAAAGACACTTCTAAAATATTCATTAAAATGTGAATTTTATTTGCACATTTCTGGAGAACTTTTTGTAAATGGACCATAGCTTCCAATACAGAGACTTTCCATTTTATAGAAGCACAAGAATACCTTTAAAACTACTAGTACTTTATAGGTCACTAAGTTGTATTTTAGGTGATCTAATGCCAATTTCATGAAAATTGGCCAAAAACAGCACACGTTTTTTTACTTGAGTTAGGTTTTAAAAATTTATTCAAACCCAACTCTAAAGGTGGAATAAGTAGCCCCAAAATATTACAAATTCCCTATGGCCCTAGGGCTGGGTGACATGTTTATAAAGAACTCAATGATCCTTAGGTCATAGAGTGTTCTGACCAAACCCATAGCTTTATCTACCTCACTATAAATGACTTACAATAAACATCATTAGTGATCAACTAGCTTTAAAGAAATACATAATATATCTTATGACCACATATACATAGGGTTATATTTGCTACAATATGTCCATATGATATCTAGACACTTGAATCTACTTCATTTATTGTGAAAAAACTCAAACTCACTATTTCTCCAAAGCAAAGAAATTGAGAAAAAAGAACAAACTAAACATCATTGTCTTGAACATCATGTATGGATTTGAAATGGGACAAAGAAAATAAAATAACAAAAATAAAAATGTAAACATCAATGATGTAATATCATGGATGGGTAGATTAACTTGTTTCCTATATATTTTCTAGAATGGCATCAACACTTGCATCCAATGGTTCTTTAATTTTTTCTTCCTTTGACTCCTTGGCATATATTTTCTATGTGGTGTTGATACCTTCCCACGTTCTAAGATCAAGGTCTTCATGTAAGGTGTGATCTTTGTCCTGGAGTCACTAAAGTACGAGTCAAGGAGAGAAGAGGAGGAATTGTCCCACATGCAGTGGTGCAAGGGTGTAGAGCTACTTAAAGCTCATTTCATGAATAAGAAAATCGATTCCATTTTTCATTACAACTCCCTTTTTTTATCGAGAGCTTGTGATGGCTTAGCAACTACTCAATATTGTGTTTATGAGTCCCCCCAGGTATATCACTCTATATGCAAAATGGGATACCACCTACGAGCGGACAACTTTGATAAACCCCTATAAACGACTCATATTAAGGAATATGACCCCCTTTCTACGCTTATACCAAAAATAATGAAGAAAAATATCATACCTTTATCTTACATATAAAATTGAGGTCTCACGTGATTTAACTAAGTAAAACTAGTCAAAGAGTGTGTAGTATAGTGATCAGAAATGTACTAAGGAACCACTTCTGTTGATAACTAGATGTACTCTCAATGCCTCTTAGTTTTTCAATCTATGTGCCTAATCAACATGCACTCTGGCTACTCGTCCAATTTTGACCCATCCAAAGCTGGTGTAAATCAACCCTTGACCTGGAAAAAAAAATCCTCTAAATTTATGCGAGTTCTAGTGTACATCGGTGACCAATATCTACAAGTAATCAACCCAAGTCAGGTTCCCCCTTTGCCCCCTCACCCCCCCCCCCCCCCCCTCCCCCAAATATGATGCCCCCTCCTTTATTTTTAAGCTTGGGAGATAAATTATCGGGGGCCTGTCCTTAACTTCTACGCTTATGTAACTTGGTAAAGAAATCCCTCCCCTGCACTTACATGATGCGCGGTAAGTTTTCCATGGTGAATCCATCAGGATGAGTCCAAGTTAATTAATCATGGAACCTAACTTGCTTGAGTGATAATCTAGAAAACACACACTCACTTGTGTGCATGATGTTTCTCTTTCATCCACCCTAGCTAGCACAATCTCATTCCCAGCAAGTGGTATCAGAGCTCCATAATTTTCTAGCTAGGTTCATTAGTATGCATTTGTGTGATCAACATTTCCTAATCTTTATTTGCATTAGCTTAATAATCCCAATCCCTAACCATCTCTCGGGCAAGAGTATGCTCCACTACACTTTGGTGATTAAGTATAGGGAAACTCGCATTTAGCATTGGATTGTCTGTGCAATTTCTCAATTAGTGTGCATTTTGTGCTCAATTTGAGCCTATTTTGTGCTCACTTTGAACGCATTTTGCATTGGCATTGCAACCATTGTATTGTGCATTTTATTTTGTGGCCTACGTGTATGCAAAGCTATTACCAAGAGCACTCTATCAATTATATATTGGATTCAATCGGTCCACATAAAATCAATTAATTGGTCAATCAATTTTGCATGATTAGTGTTTTTCAATTACGGAAATTTTTTGGCACACCTCCTCAAGTGCGCGCGCATGTATGTGTGTGTGTGTGTGTGTGTGGAATTTAATCTCCACAAAGTCTTTGTGGAAAAGAAGCCCCAAAAGCCTTCAAAGGACGACCCCACCTTGGTGGAACCGCCCAACTTAGGAGAAAAAAGGCAAGCCCAAAATGGCACTCACACACAAGGGACAAAGGAGGATTTCAACTAGGCACCAAGGCAAATTTCATACTATTTTGGGTCCGATCGAACCGATTGCCAAGTTATTCCTAGCTCCCGTCCGACGAAAGGGAGGGAATGCCCTTATGGGAAATCCTCTTCCTCACAAAGCTTCCTTTGATTATGCTAATTTAATGTTCAAAACCTCAATTTTCTCTTGAGAAAAGGAAGTATTAACCTAATTTACATTACTAAATAAACCCTTGCACATATACAACCAGCATAGAAGTTATGTCTTCCTCCTAAGCAAAAAGGATTTCTTATGACAATGTGAGAACTTAATCATGAAATTAATTAGTAATGAAAGTAAACCTCTTTCAAGATTGAGCAATAGAAAGATAACCTTACCTAAGTGCGTATATTTGTAGGGTCTTCTCCTTGCGTTGGAAGAGTAACAATGAATTGTATTGACGTAGCCGGTTGAAAGAGGATTAGCTTTGGCTTTCACAAGCTTACTCTTAAGCTTGCACTTTCAAAAATGAGAAGGGAAGTGTTGAACGAGTAGAGAAGGCCTCCTTTTAAACTTAATTTGAAAAGGCCCTTAACTTAACTTAATAAGTTACTTTTGAATTTCTTGATGGCCTTTCTTCTTTTTAATGATTTTTTAACAAGCTACTTTTTGAAGAAGTGGCTTCTTCAACAAGCTACTTTTTCACCTTATCCTTATTCTTATCTTTCTTTATTTGCTTAAACAATTTTTTTTTGAGATACAACAAATCATGCATTAGTTATATACACATTCCCGTGGTCTAAACTGGAAGTGTGTCGTGAGTAACTAGGGTGCTTGACTATAGACCAAATTTACTTGATCGTTTTCTAAAAGTAGATGGCTTAGATATGTCGGTCCAAAGTAAAGGCTAGGAGGACCTTACAAACTTCCCAACAAAAAGAAAGAGATGTCCTTAGCTCGAAACAAATAAGAAATGTGGTAAATCTTCATTTTCAAGTTACACTTTCAACCTCTAGGTAACGCTAATTTAGCCTTCGTTAGGCTGGCTCATCTATATATAAGACACAATATTTTCATTTCTTACAGTATTCTTGCCTTTGTCTTTCCGTTTTCTTTCCATCTCCTTGTCAAAATTTCTTAGGTTTTTCTCTTTTCTCATTACCTTACTTTATGGATCGGTGGCAAGAGCTTGTTTTATCCGTGGCCATTCCTCATCTGCAGCAAACAAGTGAATCTGTAAGGAGAGATTTTGTGGAGCATTATGGGTGCCTACTTTTCCCTCACTTGGGAACTTCAATCGCACACACCGAATTGTGGATGTTTTGTGGCGTAACAAGGGTGACACTTTGGGTCGGGAGCGTGTTCGCAACAATGTTTGTTCGGCAATGGTTATTAACACTAGTTTGGTACCAAAAAGGACACTTTAGTGTCCTTTTCTTGCGAATTTAAATAAAATGGTACATGAAATCTGCAACACATCTCAAGAAATGATTTTGAAAACTTAAAAATTGTTATTCAAAGTACTCATAGAAATTATAATCCCTCATTTTCTATCATAACCTCAATAGTAATTACACTCATGAAAAGAACCTACGCAAAATAGCATTCAATGTTTCATTAAAACTCATATTCTAGCCTAAGAAAAAAATGAGCAGGGTACATGCAATAATCCATGGTAGTTACTTATATATGTGTTTGATATTTTTGCAATTGTCATGTGAGAAAAAAATCCTTTGTGACTAGAATTAAATATAGAAAGTCCTGTGTGTTAAATATACAACATACACAAATTCAATTAATGATCACAAAAAACATTTAGTTCATCTAAGTTTACAATCTCTTATGATGCATATATACTAGATCTATGACTCCATTACATAAGGTGATAATTTTGAATGGTTATGCAAGCCACATTTGGTGATTTATGGCATATCTAAAAAATTGCGCATGTTATAATTATGATTTTTTATTTATCAAAGATAAGCCTTAAAATAAAGTCCACTTTTGGGTTTTTCCGTTCATCGCACTTATTTGTATACAAGTACCTCATATGGACACAATTGGGAGATTTATATACACACTTTCATTAGTTTTTCATAGTAATATTTTTTTTTTGCAAAAAATTACACACTATAATTTTTTAAAAATGAGCTTAAATTACAAGATGCCTATGAGTTTGAACCCTTGAAAAATGCTTAGTTGATGGGTATTGACCTATAGATACATTATACACCTTAGGTTTTGTCCCATAACCTCATCATGTTAATGAAAGAGGCCTTGAAAGACCAAAATGTTTCTCTTTGTAAGCATTTTTAAGATTTTGGTCTTTTGATTGTAACAAAAATCTAGTCCCATAACTAGGTTATGAAGCTCAGTTTCTTGCTATGATAAGTTTTTTCCTAACCATACACCTTGAAATCTATGCAAAATCTTATTTTGATGAGAAGTTATATTCAATTTATGAAAATTTTGTTAAAATCGCATTAAATTTTTATGATTTTTTCATCTTCAAACTTATCATTATAATCTTAATTTGGTACTAATTTTGGCAAAAGTAAAATTTGGCTATGTTCTTCACCTCATAGCTAACCTAAGATATGAACATGACCTATGAATTTTCGTTCTAGATTCACCAAATAATTATGAAAAGTTGCTAGAAAAACAGGACACTTTAGTGTCTCAGGACATTTGAGTGTCCGATTACAGAACTAGTGTTAAAGCTATGGGTTTGGGTCCTTGATATTGCTGCGTGATGAGGTCAATGTGTCATGGATTTTTTGAACAAGTCTTTTTGCTTACACAATTCCTTCTTCATCAAAAGATATGTTTTTACCCTCACTTTGGTTTACCTCTTAGAGGTCCCTTTAACTTCTCACCTCATACTAGAGAGACGAGTACAACAATTTCACAAGGAATTCTTCCTATGGATGAAAGGCCTAATATGTGTCCCGTTTGTGATAGTTGCTTTTGTGATCATGTGATGAATGGGCTTGTGGGATTGTAAAAAATCTCTCTTTATTGTATCTCTTAACAAGTTTGTGGTTTATTAAGATCTTGGTTCTTGTCCTAAATCCTTCTCTCTTTGATTTCTCTTTACGAATACATTTAAATTTCGTTCTTAGTTTCCTGTATCTGGTATCTTAAAGAAGTCCTGAGAGAATTTTGGACTTAACGAAGTCTATTTGTATTTTTATTTTTCAATTCTATACAGTGATTCGAGTTACAAAATTTAAAGGATAACAATAATCTATGTTATCATGTAGCAAAAACAGACGTATTACAAAAGGTGGCATTACTTGAGTGGCACAAAAGGTAACAAGACAGAGCTTGTACTCATTGATTACATCAGTCAAAGAAGATTAATAGGATGACAAAAAGGAGAGAACACATTACAAAAGGTGAGGAAATTGAGAAATAAGACCTTCCCAATCTTCTTAGGAAGTATCTTCAACAGGAAGATACACCTTTTCCTCAAAGAAAGAGCACTTGCCTTGCTTAGTGCATAACTAGACTTCTTCTAGGAATTCCCAAAACACAGTGTATATGTTGTTCTTGATCTTCCTATGTGTTTGAAAATATGAAATTTTCATAAAACTTTACACGAAAAAATCATCTACCTCTTTTCTAAAAGGTCACTCATGAGATAGTTAAAGGTGGTAAGGGCATTACCTAGGCCAAAAGGCATGACTACGAACTCATAATGCCTAAACCTTGTATGGAATGATATTTTAGGAATATCTTCTCTTTTGATCCCAACTTGGTAGAAGCCTAATCAGAGATCGATGTTTGAGAAATTTATGGCATCCTTTTTTTCTAGTTGAGTAGGCTTATCATCATCTGTGCCTTACAGCTGGATGCGGTTGCATAGATTTGAGCAAGGTCTCAAGATTCTTGTCATGCCCAAAATCCTCTACGAGTGTGACAATAAGCAGCATCTGATTTGGTATATGGACAACTTGAGGTGCTGATGATGCTCGTGTATCAAGAAGCATAGAATTTGAAGTGTTAGCTACGTGTGAATTCCAAGCAGCTCTATCTCTTGGGGGTTTACGTGGAATATTTTACGGTTGTGGCAAACAAAAACTACTTCCTCTTTGCGATAGATTCACAAATAATGAAGGATAGATTTAAATTTTACAAAAGACAAACATTTTATAAGATGGATTCTCTTTAGGATGGCATAAAAAAAAACAATAATTGGGCAAAAGGTTAATGATCAAGGAAAGTAATTCTTTAACATTTTGAGCATGCTAAGTTCTTCCATTTCATGCTTTTGAGAGGATTGTCCTTAAATCCCTAGGGTTCATAGTAATGCAAAATATAATATTATAGACTAGGATTAAAAAATTGACTTGCGAGTCCCATTACAATGCCAATTTGTTTCAACAAGGGTCTAACAATAGTACTTGGGACCTACTCCCAATTTTTTTTCTATCACCATGTTTAGACAAAGATTATTTAAATCGTAGTCATGGGGTCCAAGGAAATATTCAAGATATATTGTATTGGGTCTCCTATCTTTGCAAATTTCCAATTCTCTCTTTGGTAGGAAAAATGAGGTAGAAAAAATTATTTATCATTTCCTCTTTGTTTTCTTCTTCTTTTTCTAAAGTAACTATCTTTATTTATTCTTGAATGGACAAGAGAACTTCCACTTCTTAATATTCCCATGTCATTTTTGTCAATACCTCACTCTCTTCCTACAAATGTTCATACTAAAAATATTATCTAGCCAAGGATAGAAACTACGCTCTGATACCACTTGTGAGGGCCATGCCAGGGAACAAAGACTGTACCATCTCCAATGGATACACCGTGATACTTGACATCCCTCTCGCGTGAGACCGACACAAAGACACGACTCCTCTTGCTCTTTGATGTTAACTCAAGGGGGTGATAGCATTCACTTATTTCATACAAATATCTTAGCCCCAAATGCCTTTGCTTATCAATCCATCTCCCCAATCCCTATCATCAGAATAACTTTGAACTCAACCTTCCAGGGTCAATTGGTGGTAAGTCTCTAATTCACCCCTGGTTCAAGGTCACTGACGCTTTTTTCTCGGTTATGACTAAGCATTTCCATCAATGCGCTCCCCTAAAGTGAATGTATTTATAATCTACATGAATCTCTTTCTCCCACTCTTGACTTAACTTTATGGACAACATCAAATTGGGTTTAACTTTTCAGCCAACAAATTAACCCTCCAAAATTCACCCTCCCATCAAACCGTTTGATAAATACACCTTTCTAAGGTAATACTATGATACTAGAAAACAATATTCCAAACATGTCAAACCAGGAATACATTTCAAGCATTTGAAAGCAGCATGCAATCTGTTTCATACCCTTGCAAGTGTGCATTTATAGGGTCGTTCCCACCTTTATCCTTTTTAGAATGTTTAATTTCCTTTTTGTTTACTATTATTAACACTTATCTGGTAACCTGCCCGGACATAAAAGTGTCCTTTTAGGGTTTTGAAAAAAAAAATCAAAAACCATAATAGATCCACTCATTTTGAAAATCATTTTATGAGATTATAGTTCAAAGACTACTACATGTGGCAAAAATGAGAAATTTGTAAAATTTCTCATGGCTTGGTCACAACAAGCCTCCAAAGTTGATGGACCAGTGCATTTAAATTCAATGGGTCAGTGGTCAAAACATATGGTTACTTTCGCCTCACTATTTTTTTTTGGGCAAAAGAAAATAGGTACAAAAAAGTTGCATTTTTACCATTCTGCGGACCTATTATCAAAGTTTCTATAGTCACGCTCAACACAGATACTATATACATGTGTTATTATTTCTCTTTGGGCCTTTGAAACCAAAAGGAGCCATGGAAATATCAAAATAATAATGGATCTCTTACTAAGTGGAACCTTGGGGACAATGATGAAGTGCTAAATACAGCAAACATGACAAACTGGATTTAGCATTATGGCCTCTAGAATCCCATAGAAACTACTCAATATCTAGCCAAATTTCTAGTTTATGATTAGATACGGTTACTGCCTACAAAATACACACAATTGTCCTGAGAAACTAGAAATATTGAGAAAGGTACACTTACTACACTAAAATGTCTCGTATTCTTCACAATCGAAAAACTCAGTCATCATCATATAGTATTCTATATAGCATATTAGGTTTCCCAAAACTCAAGGAAGATTAGATCTATGTTATACATAGCACTTACACAATCAAAGTTGCATTTGAATATCAAGAAAGCCACCAAATAAATCATAAAAGTGCTAATTTTGGTCAAAAAACAAGATTAGGTAATTCTTGTAATTTGGTCATAACTTTCAATTTTAACACTTAGTTCTTCCTAGAAGGATCAAAACGTGTTGAAAACTACAAAGACTTATACTCATGCTAGAAATCTAAACCTCAAAAACATGAAGTTTAGAGTGCTATAGTTGCAAAAAAGTTTTTAAAAAGCCAAAAATAGGATCCATTTTTTCACACAATCTAGGTTAAAAAATGTTGTGCAAGAGTAAGGTTAATTATGAGATCGATATTCCAAAAAAATGTCAAGTCTTTTCAGCTCATAAGGCAACTTTGTGGATATATAGCATCTGGAAATTCATTTTCATACTCTTCAACAATTCAAGAAAAATGGTCACTTGAACAGGACACAAAAGTGTCGAAGGACATAAAAGTGTCATGTTACGAGTCTAGTGTTATAGATATCTAGTTATCTTTCAAGAAATCATATATACTTCTTCAGGCATATCCCAATCCTCGTCCCAAAACTTGGGTATCTTGTCTCCTCCTCCACGTGTGGAGGCGACGTCTTTACACAACTTCCATTTTTTATTTTTCTTTTCATTGTTTCGAAAGGCTTACAATTAATCTACCTTATTTTCCTTTTAAATAAATATTTTGTAAAGCAGAACAAAGGTTTGACTAATGAGGACAATTGCAAAATAACCCACTCAGGTTTCTAGCCTTTCCAAGGTTCATTTTTTACCAAACACTTAGAAGAGTTACTTGATTAATCACATATTCCTCCCTTATCCGATCCCTTCATGGATCCATTTTCCTTCATCCTTTTCCTGTTGGCATCAAGCCTACCTAGACTAGACCGATTTTCCAAACGCATCTGTGGGTCTCACCACCCAGTCGAGACACACTTCCATTTAATCCCATTTTTAGGACATTGAATGAACCCGAGCTCAAAACATAGACCAATGATAATCAATCCCAGCCAGAAAGGACCATCCTCCATTGCATCCCATAGGTAAACACATGTGCCGGCCTTTTTCCAAACATGTAAGACAAAGTTCACACTTAAATATTATATGTTATGATAGGTCTATCCACGTCAAATCTTCTCAGTAAAGTTTTAATCCTAGTTTAAATTTAAATTAAGTTACTTGAGTTATAATCCTTTAGTTCTTATTTCATTTTAATATTTACTTAAAGAAGACGTTAAGAAAACAACGAGTCTCTTGGGAGTAAGGTTTTGTCTCAGCATAAGTTTCAAGTTAACCCCGTCTTGGATGATTCCCAATTGTTTCCTATGCATCACTTTCCATCCACGGGGTATCTCCATGGAAGTGATGGGAGTTTTATGATCAAGCAACACAATCGTGACATCCATGAAGCTATCCCCTTACTCCCGCCCCCATATCTCAATCGCAAAACAAATTGAAAGAACAATGTATATGCTCTTTAGGATTATCTTTACTTTAGCTTGGTATATGAATTGCAAACATAGAACTTTAGAGTGCACCAACTTACCATCGTAAACTTCTTTTGAGTGATTATGCAAGATTTGATGCTTGATTGTTTAAGAGTAGAACCTTTCAATGAATGATAGTATAAAAGTAAAATGCATAGTTCCTAAGAGTCGATATAATCGTGTAGTGAGGAATGCTCATGCAAGGGAGTATGAATTCTTAATAAAATATTCTTAAGATGGGATTTATACTCACCTCTTCTATCGTGGAGAGGATTACTTACATAGCTATGAGAGGCTTAGAGATTTGGGTTTTCCAATTGCCAAGAGAGAAGGAGGGAATGACCTTATGAGGAATCCTCTTTCTCAAATAACTTCCTTTGATTATTGTAATTTAACCCTCAAAACCTCAACTTTCTCTTGAGAAAATTAAGTATTAACTTAATTTACATTACTAAACAAAACCTTGCACATATACAACCAACATAGAAGTTATGTCTTCCTCCTAAGGTAAAAATATTGCTCATGAAAATGTGAGAGCTTAAGCATAAATTTAAGTAAGCATCAAAGTAAATCTCTTTAAAGAATCAGCAATAGCAAGATAACCTTACCTTACTGTGTATATCATAGGGTTTTTTCCTTGCTTTGGAAGAGTAACGATGAAGTGTGTTGACATAGCCGGCTCTTTGCTGCTTCACTCCGCTTGAAGACCATCGATTTGGCTATTGGAATAATGAGAGGTTAAGAAGATTCAAGTTTGAAATCTTGAAGGTTAGGACATTAGGAAGAGGATGGGGTCTAGGAGGGCCTCTTTATTTTCAATGAGCTTATGGAGGTGATTAATATTTTGACGAATAGGTATATGCCATGCGTGCAAGAATGGTGGGTGTGTAAGAGATGTGTAAGATTGGTCAAAGGATGCAATTTTCTCCCCAAAAGGAGGTGTACGATTTTATGGTTTTTAGCCCTCCATAACTCCCACAAATCTACGCTCAAATCTACACATTGATCTCTTTCCATAGATATGCTACAAGATATGGTTTTACCCGCTAGATTTTAAACTCCATTTTGGGGGGGAATTTGAATTCAAATAAACTAGCCGTTTTTCTTGTTTGAATCCAAAATTTGTCCTTTAATTACTTCTGGATAGTAAAGGTTTGACTTCCTTAAACTACCAAATAAAGAGGCCCTCCTAGAGCCCATTATCTTCCTAAAGAGAGATAAGATGGAGGGGGTAATGATAAATTTGATTATGGTTATGGATATGGCTTGTCTTGGAGGGAGAGGTCTGTGTAGGAGGTGTGTGTAAAAGAGGATTAGCTTTGGCTTTCACAAGATCACTCTTAAGCTTGCACTTTCAAAAATGAGAAGGGAAGTGTTGAACAAGTAGAGAAGCTTAATTTGATAAGGCCCTTAACTTATCTTGATAAGTTACTTTTTCATATCTTGATTGCCTTTCTTCCTTTTCAAATCTTTTTAATAAGCTACTTTTTTCAACAAGTGGCTTCTTCAACAAGCTACTTTTTCAACAAGTGTCTTATTTAAAAAGCTACTTCTTCAACAACTGGCTTATTCAACAAGATAATTTTTCACCTTATCCTTATCCATATCTTTGTTTGTTTCCTTAGGTAATTTTTTCTTGAGATAAAACTAATTTCTCATACATTGGTTATATCCACGTTCCCATGATGTAAACCAAAAGTGCCCCATGAGTAACTAGGGTGCTTGACTATAGCCCAAATTTACTCGATCGTTTTCTAAATGTCGATCATTGAATTAAATATGTCGATCAAGAGTAAGGACTAGGAGGAGGACCTTACATTGATTAGGAAGAAACTTTTACTCCCACTTATCAAATGGCTATTGGTAGTTTTTATGTGCATTGAGAGTTCATTTTGGATAGAATGTACATCAATTAGGCATTGTGACTGCTTTCTTGAATGGTGATATATTTGAGGAAGTTTATGTAATGCAACCTCAAATCTTGTCAAAAAAGGACAAGAAAAAAGGTGTGCAAATGCAAGAAATCTTTGTATGGGTTAAAATAATCTCCTCATGCTTGGCATGACAACTTGACACTCATTTGGTTAAATTAGTCTTTGGTAACAGTCCAATTGAAAGCACTTTATATGTAAAACATGAGGGTGATGTATTTCTCATCATCATTCTATATATGGATGATTTACTGATTATTGGTCCAAATGAGACACATATTGCTGAATTCAAGGCTAATTTAAATGCTACTATCAGGGTAAAGGCACCTTGCCTCCTCTTACCCGCATTGAATGCCCCAAAGACGTCCAGCTGGCCATCACTTGTACACACCTTATTATTTACTAGATAGAAAAATAAGGGGTTCTCTCTCTTGATGTTGTGGCTAGCTATTCCACCTTCATCCTATGTTCTCTCTCTCTCTCTCTTCCCCCATCCCCCCCCCCCCCCCCCCACACACACACACACACTATTGGTATCAGAGTGCATGGCGATTCCAAGGAGCTTTGGGGTCATATCTTTGAGGTGATAGCTTGCTCTCTCTAAGTGATGGAGAGATCGAGAAATCTTGGAAGCTTAATAAGAATACAATGAAAGAGTGTGAGTGATCTTATCTAAGAGTGATGTATTCTCTTGTGAAAGCTCAAAAGAAAGTGCGAAATCTAGTGCATAGATGAAGATGTTGTCCTAAAAACTGTGTGCGTAGCAGCACAGTTTTGCGAATCATTTTTCTCCTTGTAGAATGTAGATTTGAAACTTCTAGTCATGACTTCCCTCCATTTTGACATGGTCTAAAACTTTGCAAAAGAAACTTTCCACAAATTTCTCACCAATTTGTTGATATTAACTCAGATTGACTATATGCAAAAAAAAGTAGATTTCTATTTTGTGTGATGTGTGCGAGTAGGATGCACTTTTGAAAGCACGATAGGTGCTCAAAGTTGAGTACATAAATTGTGAGTTGAAGATAAAATTTTAGCTTATGTAGAGCTTGAGGTTTGAGGTTTGAGGTTTTTGGTAGATTTGGATAAAAAAGGAGATGGTAGATCTGGCCTACGAATACCTATTTTCAACCTAGGCAATATTGATGGCATTGGCAATATACAGATGGAGATGGCTTTCATAGGACTCTTTGGTACCAATTTGGTGCTTTGGTTTATGATCTTTGTAGATTTTCATATGGTTATGGCACATGGTTGATGTCCCTTGTACATGCATAATACCTTTGAGTGTCTGTGAGCTCTCTTGAGAGCATTTTTTTTCCATTGATTAGCTTTTTGGTCTGCACCTCTTTTGGCAATGTGCAATCGCTCAATTGATATACTTTGAGTGTGGATTGCCATTGTATGTACATTGTGGAGCCGATTTAGCATCTTGGATGTGGTTTATGGTTGAGATTTTCATTATTGTGATGATTGTAGAGCATGGTATGGTTACACTGTTGTGGGGGATTCTATGCATTGATGCACTTGAGCACTACAAGCTCATTTTTTGGTTTGATACACTTCTCTTTGTCATTGGTTTATGCTCATTGATATTGTACATGTTGTAGAGACATAGCTTCACTTATGGAAATTGATATCTGTGACCGTTCTAAGTCCACAACTATGACTCATGTGAGACAACCATCTCATTCATGTCGACACTTGAGATATTGGCATTGTGGTCACATAGGTCACATTAAACTTTGTTGATTTAAATGCATGAGACAATGACACAGAAGTATGCATGATGAAAATATAGTTTTGACACTTACTAGAGAGGTAGCTTTGTATGCTAATGACAATGATGTCACATTTTCCTCTAGTGTTCCTCTTGCTTTTATGTCTAATAGAGATGCCACTTGCTCTTGATAGCTTTGTAGCTAGTGACAGTGATGTCACATTTACATGTCGTGTTATTCTTTCTTTTATGTATGATAGAGATGCCGATTTCTCTTGATGGCTGGTAGATGAGCATACAATGTTCCATCACATCATGTTGTGAGTGTTTTAGCACTTTTGCTAGTGCGAGCCTTGTTTGTGTGCATCTGGTTGATGGATCATCAAATGACATAGAGGGTGCATGACATGTATGCTTGTCATTACCCTATGGTGGATCTGATATGCTAGTACATGTGTGTTATGCTCCTAAGATAGCATAGAGCTTGATCTCAGTGAGAGAAACTAAGGACCATCGGGGCATTTTTTTCCTCACTATGAGGTTTCCCCCTTATGCATTATATATACGCCCGTCGTTCTAGGGCTCAATTATCTTTCTATTGTGCACCAAGCAATACACTTTCTATTATGTGCCTTGAACTTCTTCATCTTCTCTAAGCTTTGTGTGGTTCCCTCCAACCCTAATTCCAACAAATGTAAATTTATTGCATTAACTTACCTCCTTAGGCTGAAAGCAAAGGTTGGTGGTACAAAAAAAGGTCCAATTTTTTTCCACCTATTTGGTACTGTGGAGGGAATTTTTGGAGTTGTATTTCTATTCTTTTAGAAATAATGGTATTTCTAAGAACTCTTTGTACAATTTCATAATGGGCCACCCCATGTGAGAGTAGTGGTTTCATGAGTGGATGTGGTGGTTCCAAAGTTGTTTCATTGTGTCTGAACTCGAGCTGCATAGCGTGCTCTCTCACATGTTGCCTTACATAATCCTAAGATCTCTCTCTCCTTAGCATCTCATGCACTTGCAAGAGCTCTACTCTCTCGCATCAGTTCTCCAACGATGAGAACCCCAACAAAGGCCGAGGGAGCTGCTATCAGCAGAGCTTCACCTTCAACATGAAAATTGAAATCAAAGGCCAGGGAGAGAATGTCCTCCCCTAGCAGAGGGTTATTGGAGAAACATGTGCTTGGAAATGCTTTGGTCGATATGTATGTCTAATGGGGGTCCTTATGAAAGCACATAAAGTTCTTCATGAGATTTATGTCCAAAAATGTCATCTCTTGGAATGTATTTGCTGCAAGATATGCCCAACATGGTTGTGGAAGGAAGTAAACTAGGCAAGGATGGAATCCCCTAGAGAAAGTTGGCTGCAGGACATGCTTAACAATGTTTTGATATATGTGTACGCCGAATGTGGTGCTAGTTTTGGATAAGCTTTTACTACAAATTGTCACCTTTTGGAGCACGTTGATTGTTGCATATGAGAGACATGGTTTTGGCAAGGCAGCTCTTGGCTATTTTAACCACATGAAAAGTGAGGGTTTCTCACCAAACGAAGTCTCTTTGAGTGCTTTTATATGCGGGTATGCCAAGCAAGGATGCTTTGATTTTTTTCCTAGATGCAATATGACATTGGCATGTTCTTAATGACCATTTTTCTCAAAATGTTACATGTTGGACGCATTGAAAGACAAGAATGGCTTCTCTTGGAATGCATTGGTTGCAAGATACGCACCACAAAAGTAGTGAAAACGAGGTCTAGGTGTTGTTTTGAGCTTCCTATCTAGAGTGTGTGGACTCTTGGAATGCATTGATTGCAATATTTGCCCCACAAGAGAAAGCTTTAGTATGTTTCTAGCAGATGCAAAGCGAGGGCCTCTCTCTAGATGCAATCACCTATGCATGCATCTTGAAGGGATGGGGCTCTACCCAAGATGCTAATATGGGCACAAAAATTCACAATTATATTGTTAGTTAGAGACTTAGTTGATATGCATGCCAAATGTGGCGTGCTTAAGAAAGCGCTTGAAGGGCTTGAGGAGATTCCTATACGGAATGTCTCCTCTTGGAATGCATTGATTGCAGGATGTACGCAACAAGAGCATGGCCAAAAAGCTCTGGGCTATTTTTAGTGGATGCCAAGCAAGTGCATATCTCCACATTCAACTTTCATCTTGAAGGATATGCTTACATCTTGAAGGCATGTGGCTCTACGCAAGTGCCCAAGGAGATTCTTGTCCAGAGTGTGGTCCCTTAAAATGAATTGATTGCAAGATTTTCCCCATAGGGCGGGGAAAGAAAGAAAGGGCCTCTCTCCAGATGCAATCACCTACGCATGCTTGAATGTATGTGGCTCTATGCAAGATCCTCAATTTTTCAAACGACCCTACAAAGGAGGAAGAAAGCCCCAAAGTTAGGGGAATCTCGGACTTAACCTTTTACTTACCCAAAGGACACCCCCTTTCTCTAGGGGCACATGGACACATGTCAGGATCTCCCTGTGCTTAGGCACATGGTGTGTGTTCAGGTTGCACCACGGAGGATTAGTCTTTTTGGGTTTTAACTTATGTAATGGACCTTAATAGGATACTGTGTCTTTTGGGATCCTAGTGAAGGGATGTGATGTTTTATGTAAAAGGGTGTTCGTGCATAGCGAGAGGAGAGATGCGCTGATGCAGCAGATGTAATGGAAGATTATATCTGTGTCAAGGAAGTGAATACAATTTTGTCATACACTATTGTCTTCTTTCATTTTTGTATTCTTGTCAACCTGGTGCTCTGAATACATAGATGAAGTAGTGATTGTCTGCAGAGTATGTCTGTGAGAGTTAACTGAAGTTTGTGAAAATGGCGGATTTTTGTAAATGCATCTGAGAAGTTGTTAGGCAGTTTGTCATGAGTGCATGGTGTTGGAAGTGTGGATGTTTAAGGTTAATAATATAGTGTGCTTGAATCCTATTGGCTGGGCTAAAGAGGGATCCAATGAGCTTCTAGTTCAATTAAACAAATATCTAGATATTTTCAAGCTCTCTCTCTCAAAGGGGTAAGGAGGACACTTGTCCAAAGACTACCCATGTTTCTTGAAATGCATTGTGCATGTGATTGGCTAGGCTTAGAGGGGTCCAATTAGCTTCAAGCTTGAGCTACAAGGAGGGGTCGACCAAAACAAGCAAGGGGTGTGCTTGGGGGTATACACCCTCTCACACACTCGCTTTTCACACATTATTACTTGGTGAAAGGGCAAGAAATCCATCTCCTTCTCCAAGATTTTTGAGAAGTTGAGAGCCTACACCAACACTCTTGGCTATGGAATGCAAATCCAACCAAGAGCCATGCTTCAATGCTTAAGCTTGTCATCTTCTCCATCTTCATTACTATGCTATTATGCTATGCTAAGCAAGAAAATTAATGATAAGTGAGGAAATGTTTCTTTTTCCTATGAATGATTCTTCTTCCTCTTCCCTGCTAGCTCTCTCCACCTTCAAAGTTGTTTGAGGCCTTGGAATTGAGGCCGAGGATGGTTAGTTCTTTTACAAAGTTTATGTTATGCTCATGATGCATCAAGCTTTCCATCTTCATGGCATAACCTAGGTCACAAGGAACACAAAGATTGTATTGTACCAAGTCTCTCTTTGTGGGAGAATTTATAATGTAAAAGTATTGTTCATGCCAAGTTAATTAAGTAAAATGGTTATGTTTCTACCTGTAGTTAAGTTCACCCTCTATGTTCTCAAAGTAGTAACATAAAAATTCTCACTATAGTTCTCTTAATTACGCTATTCTCAATGTTCATAGGCATTTCCATTACATTAACTATTTTCAAGTACATGTACCAAAAGAACAACAGGATCTATTTAAACCATTTGCAGCCACATCTGGTGGAAGAATGAAAATTTCTATTCTCCAAAATTTATCAAGGGCCCCATTGATGTGGTGAATTGACCAACAAAATCGCTAAGTGCTATGCTTTTGAGAAATGTCATGCAGCAAAAAAAAAAGACCCAACAGGGCATAGAGGACCCTGGGCCTGGTTTGGGGAAGGAGTGTTGCAGATGATAGCATTTAGGAATGGCGGGCTTGATCGTAAAATTGAGGGATTGAGGAGGCAAAATGGTTCCTCCCTCAAAAGTTTCCTACGTTCAGATAACAAGGCTTGGATGACTCAAAGTGGTAACAACATCTACACAGAACCAAAGCAAGCTAGCAGAGGGGTTGAGGCTGAGTACACACATGATTAAGAGGCATTGAAAAAATGACTTCTAAGACTGGTGTCACATCCAAGATCGACAAACCTAACTGACCTGAAGGCCTCTATTCAAGCAAACAGGGCGTGGAATTTCTTTTATGGAGGACATTAATGCCCTCCAAGCGTGCATTGTTCTGTTGCTGTAGAAAATCCCTCTCCTTGATGAAGAGATCAAAGGGTTTGAGGCCGAGCGATCTGGGAGCAAGTCGGTGCTTGTTACAATGACACAGGTTTCCAAACATATCTAGAAGCTCCAAGCTGAGGTTCAATAATAGGAGGTATTGTATTTCTAGCTTATTGCATTGTGTATGATTGTTGAAAGTGTTTCTTTTGCACATGGTTTGGTGATTTGGCATGTTTGACTTCTTGGTTGGTTTATTTGCTGACATTTTCAGGTGCTTTTGGTACTTTCTTGAACTATTTTGGTTCTTTCTCTAGCTGTTTTTGTACTTTGGTTAACACTAGAATCTGTCTAGATACTTTCCTTAGTAATTTATGGTGCTTCTTTGTTTCATTTGATACTTTCTTGAACTATTTTGGTACTTTCTTGTTACTACATTTTGTGTCTTATAAGGTACTGGCGATTTTGTCTTGGGTGCTATGTTGCCACAATCCATGGTACTTTTGTTGCATTTTAATCATTTGGTAACCTTAAGGACTATTCTGAATCAATTATTTTTGTACTTTCTTGAAATATTTTTATAGTGCTTTGGTAATTTTTGAATTATATTGCTACTTTATATAACTATTTGGATATTTTTTAAACACTAGGTTCTATGTTAGTACTTTCCTTGAAAAACTTTAGTGCTTCTTTATTACATTTGGTACTCCATTGGACTATTTTTGTATTGGTTTGGTACTTTTAGGTACTCATATACTATACATTTTGTTTTTTATTGGATCCTATGTTGGCACAATCCTCGCTACTCAGGGTGCTTTTTTGTTAATTTGGTGTTGTTTTCACCTCCTTTCATATTGCTTTGCTACTTTCTAGTTACATATTTTTTGGTCTTATAGGGTACTGTTGAGTTTGAATTGGGTACTATGTTGTTAATGTCTTTGGTACTTTTGGTGCTATTTCAAAATATTTTGATACTCCATTGGTACTATTTGGGAATTGCTAAATATGTCTTGGGTGCTATATTGGTCCCATCTTTGGGATTTTTGGTGTTTATTGTGCTTCATTTGGTACTATTTTGAATTATCTTGGTGAATTGGTACTGGTTTGG